>NC_041382.1:203378911-203476778 GCF_002162155.2 Triticum dicoccoides
GGGTACCTAAGCATCGCGACTCAGGGCTCTTACTGGCTCTCCAGCCCTCACCCTCTGGCCTTGTCCACGTCATCGCGACCTGGCATACCAGCGACGGCTGAGACTAGCTCGAGGGCCGGGACCCGAGGACGTAGAGTGCCGGCATCTAACCAAATTTGCAGGTACACATCACAAGATAAGGCCCAGTGCCAGGCGCAACCCGCCTAGAGGTAGGGCCCCGTGAGTCCCGCGTTGGCTCATGGGTGCCCAGATACACCTCGCCAGGCCCTACCGTGCCATCCACGTGTCAGGGCGGGGCTGTAATGCCCCGGGGGCTCCTCCCGGAGGGGAGCCCCCTCCCACGTACCAGTGGAAGCACCATGCTCCGCGCTGGCTGACGACACTGCCGAGGAGCGGCTATGCCCGTACACATACGGAAGTGCTATGCTCCACAATGGTGATAAACAACTGAGGGTGGCCCCCAGGCCGCATCAACCCCAGGGAGCCCAGAGCTTAGTGTCTAGCCTCATCGTAATACCTCCCCTCGGGAGTGCCGCGCGAGGGGCTGGGCACGGGGGCTGGGCCTGGGTCGCGCCCAGACGCACGCCACCCAGCCATGCCCCCCCGGGCCTGGTTCGTCGCGCGTCTCTCCCCGAGCGGAGCCAAGTTACGAAGGCCGTTTGAGCGTCAAGGGGGACTCCTAAGCATCGCGACTCAGGGGCCTAACTGGTCACGTAGCCCCTCACTCCTTAGTTCAGAAAGGCTAACGGCGGTTGAGGTATGCGCGCGGCTGGGCTCTGCAGACGTAGAACGGTAGATCCACCCACATCACACCTCCCTACTTGCTGTTCGTGCGCCAAGGGGGACTCCTGAGCATCGCGACTCAGGAGCCTAACTTGTCACGTAGCCCCTCACTCCTTGGTCCCGTCCTGGTTTCCGGTCGGGGCTAACGGCGGCTGAGGTATGCGCGGGGCCGGGCTCTGCCGGCGTAGAAAATAAGCAAGTAGGAAGGAAATGCGTAAATTTCAAGGAATTCAAAAGCAAATATTACAGTCCACACTGTTATCTCAATGCCAAACGCAAGTTTAAACGCCTCCCCGAGGCATGATACATGTGCAGGAATTAAAGGCAGGACAGGAGCCACAACGGAGTCACTTGTCGGCGGTGGAGCAGCGCAGAGTGGGTTCGCCTCATGGAGCAGCGGGGTCGGCAGCGCCTTGCTTCGGCTTGGTGCTGAAGGCCCGGAACTTCCCCAGCAGAGCCTCTGCGCGACCCTTCACGGCCTCGGCAGCAGCAGTGGCACGCTCGCCGCTTACTGGCTCCAGCAGGCTGTCGAGGTCGACGCTAGGATCGCGAAGGTAGATGTGGGTGAGGACCCGCGTCAGCGCTGCAGAAGATAGGACACGCGCCTCGGACTCGGCCGTGGGGCCAAGGACAAGGGCGACATCTTCAAGAGTGCGAACCAGGAAGGGAAGCAGCTTGGCGGGGCCGTCCTCGGCGCCAGCCAACGGGCTCTCCAGGCCGCTGTCGTAAAGTGTCCTCAGCGAGGAGCGAGCCTTCGCCTCCATCTCCATGAAGGCCACGCGGTCCTCGGCAAGAACCTGGGCCTTGTTGTCCAGCTCGACCTTCCTCGCCCCCAACTCCTGCTCCAGCGCGCCTAGGCGGTCACGGCGCCTCCTGAGCTTGACCTCCCTCTCCTTGACGGCCGCCTCGCGAGCCTTCACGCCTTCTTCCTGCTCTTGGCGAAGGCGGGCCTCTTTCGCGAGCCGGTCCCGCAGGCCTTGCAGCTCGTCCTCCAGTGCCTTGCATCGACCACGGACATCGACCACCTCCCCCAGGGCTGCGTCACAAGCAGCCTTCGCCTCAAGGACGGCCTGCCTCTCC
The DNA here is from genome assembly GCF_002162155.2 of Triticum dicoccoides. NCBI lineage: Eukaryota > Viridiplantae > Streptophyta > Magnoliopsida > Poales > Poaceae > Triticum > Triticum dicoccoides. Next base: position 203,380,775 of record NC_041382.1, read on the forward strand.
TCATCGCAAGCCGTCGAGGCCTGGACCAGCGCCGCCCGAATCGAAGCGTCGGAGCGAATCCATCCTGAAGCCAGCTCCAAGCGCCCGGCCACCAAGCGAGGGTCGGCGCCAAGAAGATCCTGCCGCAGCTGGTCCAGCTCAGCAGCAACACGATCCAGAACGGCAGGAGGAGTCGGAGAGACAGCAGTCGGTGGAGTAGGAGGAGAAGGCGGCAGCGCGACCACAACATCCTGAGGCGGAGCCTGCTGCGCCCCAATGGCTGTAGTGGCGGCAGCAGGCAAAGGCACCTCGGGAGTCACTTGGGCCATGGGGGCTGAGCTTGCCACAGCCGGCTCAGCCAGGCCTCGCGAGGACGACCTGGCAGGAGAAGCCCATGCGTCGCGGTCACCTTCCTTCGCGGGCAGAGGCGCTGCCATGGATGGAACCCCAGGAGCTCCCTTCGGCTTCTTTGCTGCGGGCACCAGCCTGTCCAAGAGATGTGGACGTCAAGCCTCGGCATCAGAACGAGAAATAAAGACAAGAATCAAGCACTTACGGGTCGTCGCCAGTGATCTCAGGCAGCCTCCGGCCAAATTTGAAGCCTGAAAGCCGGCTGGAAGGGTCAACCTTGGGAAGCTCGGGAGTGGCAGGCGCGTCTGCGGTCGGCCTCAGGGCCGGGGCAGACCCGCGGGAGATCAGCCCGGTCCTGTCCTTCTTCAGGATCGGGGGCAAGCTTCCGCCGCCCTGCTCGTCATCATCCTCGTCGTCATCGCTCGGAGAGAGGCGAAGAGCGCGGGACCTGCGCCGGGGGAGGGGAGCCCTCGACTCTCCGTCAGTCGCCTCGGAGTCAGGCCCTTTTTCCCGCTCCCCTCCTTCCTCCTCTTCGCTGGAGTCATCGGAGGACACGTCCACCGATTCCCCCGGAGTTTCCATGGGCACGGGCCCGTCCCCGTTGAAGACGGGCATGGACTCCACTACCTGCTCCCAGTCGTCGCGGAGGAACAAGGGCGTAGGAGCGCCCTCCAACCTCGCCACATCGCCCCCGACCAGAGATTGGAGGACCGCAGCCAGATCTTCGTCGGCCAAGGCCGCGGGGCTCGGATGGGGCTTCCACATTGGAGGTGAGTACTGCCGAAGCGGAGCCAGCTGGTGCTCCAGGAATTCACTCAGCAGCGACGCGCCGATCAGCTTCGCCGCCGCCATGTTGGTCGGCCTCAGATCCGCGTCCATCTTCTCCAATAGCAGCTTCGCGCGGGGTCCACGAGCTCCGCTCGACCCCAATCACTGGAGCTCATGGGTTGCTCCGTGGGCAAGATCAGCCAAGGGTGGATGCGCCCAACGTCTGCCAAGACCCACTTGCTCCTGAAGCCCTCAATCCTTTTCCCGGGGTTCGAAATGGCAATGGCGCCACCGTACGCGATGAAGCTCGTGCACGTGGAAGCAGGGCCGCGAGAGGTCCGGAGGTAGAAGTAGTGGCGCAGCAAGGCCACTGAGGGCTGCACCCCTACGTGAGCCTCGCAGTAATAGGCGAAGGTTGCTAGGAGAAGGACGGAGTTGGGGTGGAGATGCAGAGCCTGTAGCTTATAATGGCGGAGGACAGAGAAGAAGAACTCGGAGAAGGGAGGCACCAGGCCAGCAGCAATGGTGCTTACAAAGAACGGATAGAAGGTGCTCCCTTGGCCCTCAGGGGTGGCGGAGCCGGCCTTGAACACCTTCGCCCCGTCGATGCCCTGCGCCGCCGCCATCCGGCGCAACCGGGCGAGGCTCGCCTCCGGCACGTTCGGCGAGTCCAGGGCAGACGAGTACCAAGCTCCGGCCGGGGACTGACGAGGCGCCATGGCTTCCTAGGTCACGCGGTCGAAGTAGATCTGGAAATTTTGGAGGAAGGAAGGAGAGGCGCAAGAAAGGGGATCTGAGCAGCAACCGGAGAAAGCAAAAAAGCAAAGCCTAGGCAGATGCCTCTCCTTTATCAACTCGCGCCGTTGCTGAGGCGCTCACGTCCAATCAACTGCCACGCGGCGCCCAAGGCCGCAGGCTGTTAGGGCCTGCAGCGCTTCGCTCTTGCCCTTTAGCCTTCCTGCACAGCCAAGTCCGGGCGCGCCTTGGGCCCGGGGGCTACTATCAGCATTCTGGAACGGGGGTCCCCAGACTAGCCTGCCTGCGGCCTGCGGCGTGGCTCAAAGGGGGGCCCAGCACGGCCTATCTTCATCAACACAGACCCAAGACCCTCGCGAGGGGCCAAGCCTCGCGGGACGGATGACACGGAGCTTCCTCAGGCACGGCCTTATCAGGCTGGCTCGGGAGGAGGCGGAGAGATCAAGGCGAGGTACCTCACGAGGTGCCCGTGACACAAGCCATGACGACCAAGGGTGCCAGGCGGGCGCCAGCCCGCGCAGTGTCCTCCTTTCCTCTTTGGTGCAAAGGGAGCAAGCGCAGGTGAGAGCATCAAGCAAAGGCACCCGTTTCAGTGCAACGAGACCAAGACCAGTCCAACAGCAGGGAGGAAGTCATTGTGGAGCCCAAGCCAGCGTCATCACCAGAGCCTTTGGCAGACGAGGACCAACTTTAGTCAGGATAAGTGTACCAGATGTTCCCCTTCAAAATGGCCAATTGTTGGCGCCCTTCCCGCTTAATATTTGGGAAGAGGCCCAGGGCCTTTGCCTATAAATAGGACTAGCCACCCACAGGGTAGGGGAATCGAAATCGGAGAGAGGATCAAAATCAGAGAGAGAATCGAGAAGAGAGAGAGAGAAGGGTGACTGAACTCCTCCTAGCAGTTCATCCCCTCAGCCAAGAACAGACCCTCGCGAGGCTGTTCTTCCTTGTATTGCTCATCATCATCAGCCCAAGAGGCAATCCACCACACCACACACTGGAGTAGGGTATTACACCACAACGGTGGCCCGAACCAGTATAAACCCTGTGTCTCTTGTGCTGTTCTTTCCATAGCTTAGATCTTAGCAAGGCGGAGGGGTGCAGGTAGGTAGAAGGCAAAATCTCCGCGCGCACCCCAGTGTTCGAACCTCAAGGGTCTGCCGGAACCCGAAATCCGACAGCGATGGCTCCACGACTAAGTCCTTTCTCTAGGACATTTGCCGTGACAAAACCGCGACAGTTGGCGCCCACCGTGGGGCCATCGCACGATGGTTTGAAGTTCTTAGAGAGCCGCTTTGAAGGACTCGAGGGCTACGCTGTGGGCCGGATGACTAAGAGTCGTCGGGCAAGCTCTACATTGATGATACAGGCTGGGGCCCCGAGGCCGGTTCAGTTGAGTACGGGTACCGGGTCCCCTTTGGTGGCATACACGTTTTCATCAGCAAGATCGGTGAACCGGGCCCTGAGCCGGACATCTGCACCGACCTCGTCGAAACGGCTCAGCGTGAGCGGTCCACCCGGGTTAAACCGGCCATGAAACGTGCCTTCGTGGGAGTCATCCATGGAGGAAGTTATGAGGATGGATCGGAATCTCGCAGCGAGACCGTCGTTTATTCAGGCGACGAGTCATCAACCGGAGAAACCGAATCTCTATATCAGCTACAAGATTGCTGGATTGGGGGCTGTTCCGACGGCGACAGTATTCCGGAACCCTCTGATCTACCCAATCGAGTTGGAATATTCATGGTCGGCACACAACCAGCGCCTCATTCTTCGACCGCTGCGCCAATAACCTCCGGTTCAGTAGCGGTGACGGCTGCCGGAGCGGGAAGCTCTGCACGCCCGCCGGCTCAAGTTCTATCAGATCTATTTGATGCGTTGGCTGTGCTTATGGCAGAAGCTAATCCGGCGGATCAGGAACTCCACAACGCGGAGATTGCAAAGGTGAAGGAACAGATCACCCAGGCCAAGGCGGACCTGGCAGCTGAGAATGCCAGGATGACCACAGAGCGGGCCGCTTTAGACGCACAAGCCTACAGGCTCATGTTGGACCAGAACGCGTCGCATGAAGTCATGAAGAGGAAGTACCGATCCCGTTTGCCTTCAGTTTTCGAGGCCAAAGACCTTTTCAACACCCCAGGAGTAGGAACCAGTAATCCGCTGGAAGGAAACCAGCCGGAAGCTCCGGGGACCGGTGCGCCGGTTCAGCCCCGTCCGATGAATCCGCCTCGTCAAAACACTGTTATACCTCAGGCTGTTTCAACACCTCCGGGTGACTACTCCAACCCAATGGACAATCTTGTTGCCGCTGCTGCACGGCTGGAGGCCATTCCAATTGAAGGTGACTCGCCGTAGGCGGTAGAGACACGACGGGTCAAAGAGCTTCTTAGGACAGCTTTGGTCCAACAGGAAGCATACTCGTACAGCAACAACCGGATCCACTCGACCCCTCGTCCAAGCCGGAGCTATAGCAGGCGTATGGATGAACCAGCAGTATCAAGTAATGAATGACGTGGAGCACCCCGCGGCAACAACCCGGCGGGTGGTGCTGATAACGCTCAGGAAGTGGTGGACCCGGCCCGAGCATGCAGGGAGGCCGAGTTAGCCGCACAGTATCAGGCTCGGCCGCTTACGCCTGTTCGTCCAACTATTTCGATCGAACCCGGTGTTACTTCTAGCTCTTTGGGGTGCCTTGCCTTGTCCCCGCTTTACCCAATGTGCGCCTGTCCAAGGATTTGAAGGGCCCACGCAAGGTACCAAATTACATGGCGGATCAACCCCCAGAGACATAGGTGGAGAGCTATGAGATGGCCATGGAGATGCTTGATGTGGATGATGCGGCATGTGCGAAGTACTTCACCATGATGCTTGAAGGAATGGCCCGCACTTGGTTAAAAAGCTTACCGGCCAACTCTATCAGTTCATGGGCCGAATTACGAGCCCGGTTTATCAATAATTTCAAGGATACATGTAAACAGCCTATGTCGATAGTGGACTTAGCTGCCTGTGTCCAGGAGGAAGGAGAATCGACGACTCATTGGGTGCGCCGGGTCTCACAAGTGTTGCATTCATCAGACCGCATCAACGCTGACACCGCAGTCTTAATCCTAGAAGGCAACTGCCGGTTTGGGCCCCTAAAGCTGAAGTTGGGACGGATGAAACGCCATTGCACTGACATGGGGACCCTCATGGCTGCTTTGGTAAAGTATGCTGATTCTGATAGTACCAAGGATCCCGAATCTGATGATGACAAGGCAGGGAAGGGAAAGAGGACCATCAACTCCAAAATTTAGCAGTATCACTTGGCAGGCAATGGAGGCGGAGGCAAGCGTAAAGTGGATGGTAACATGGACTTTGTGGCTAATACCAACGCGCAGGACAAGGGCCAGCGATGTAAGGGTAAAGCGCCAAATCGCAGTGGGGCACCCAACCCTAACTCGGACCACCTAAATTATCTGCTGAGCTAGCCCTGTCCAAGACATGGGACGAAGGAGGTGCCAGCAAACCACCTTTGGAAGGATTGCTTCATTATGCAGGAGTTCAAGAATTCTAATGCTTTTCCGGTATGATCACGGCTCCGGCGGTGGCTCAGGATCCGGGCCGGGTTATGGTGGAGGAAATTCCGGTTCAGGATTTAATGGTAATCCGGGCGGACATAACAATCAAAATAATCAGAACAACCAGGGTGGTTACAACCAGCCGCAGCAACAGTCATGTTACCAGAGCAACCCAAAGCAGTTGAATAGTGGGCAGTACCATGTCTTCACCACTAACTTGGACAAGCAAGACCGGAAGGTTCAGAGGCGGGCGGTCAACTCTATTGAACCGGCCATGCCCCGTTATCTACGCTGGTCTGAACAGCCAATCATATGGAGCAGAGAGGATCACCCTCCCCAGGTTGATAATCCGGGTCAGTTGGCTCTGGTGGTGGCGCCTCAGGTGGGAGGTTACAAGTTCACCAAGGTGCTCATGGATGGAGGGAGCAGCATTAATATCTTGTACTATGAGACCATCCGTCGTATGTGACTAACAGATAAAAATCTCAAACCGTCCAATACGATGTTCCACGGTGTGGTACCTGGCAAGTCAGCATATCCTGTTGGTAAGATAGCTCTGGAAGTGGCCTTTGGAGATGATCATGATTCTAGGTCGGAAACATTGACGTTTGAAGTGGTGAAAATCCCAAGTCCATAACACACCCTGTTTGGGCGACCGGCCTACGCCAAGTTTATGGCATGGCCCTGTTATGTGTATTTGCAGCTCAAGATGCCGGGTCACAAAGGGACAATAACGGTTCACGGAAGCCGTATGTAACATCCCAAATTTGCAATTTGGAATGTTATACACTAGATCATCATGCATATCATATTTTCATGCATTTTGGTTGATCCTAGAAATTTCACGCAACTCAAGGACCCACGGAGAGAGTTGGAGATTTCGTTATTTTCATATTTGAGTTCTCTCAAATTTTGGAAAAGAGGATCATTTGATTTATTTATTGCATGTTCAATTATTTTTCCAATATCAAAAATATAAGAGAGGGAATGATATGACTTTCCCAAATTTAGGAAAAATGAAGATCTAATGAATAAATCAAATTTTGGTTTTCGGTGTTTGTTTGCTTTTTATTTGGATAGGGAAAAATGCGCGTTTTCAAAAATTGCATTCTAGGTCCGGATTAAAGTTCATTTTGTTCGACTCATTTTTAGGAGTTGGGGAAAATTTACATTAGTAATTTTGGAGTTCGTTTAGTTTAGTTTTCTTTTGTTTTTCTGCGCGCGAATCCACTCAAAAAAAGGACCAAGGCCAGCCGGGCCAAAGGCCCAGCCAGCCGGCCGCCTCCCCAGCCAGCGCGCGCGCCAGGCGCAGCGCCAGGCCGCCGCCTCCCTCGCTCTAGGGACTCTAGGCCGGTTAGCCCCCCTTTACTTGTTTTGTTTTCCCTCTTTTGCTTGCCCCCTACCCCAAGTAATCCCCCCACCTATATAAATACACCCCAAACCCCCCCCTCTCCTCACATCAATCCCAAGCCCCTCTCCTCCTTAGCCGCGCCCCACCCCGCGCCCCTCACCCGTCGCCGCCGCCCTATAGCCGCCGTTCGCCGGAGCCTCGCCGAGGTTGTCCCGCGTCGCGTCTCTTTTTCTCCCCTCGGTTCAGTTTTTCTTCTAAACCGTTCCGGTTCTTTCTTAACCGTTCCGGTTTTCTTTCGTTCTTTGTTTCGGTTTTCTTTTCCAAAAACCCTAGATCGGTTTTCGTTCTTCTTTCGGACCGTTCGTCTCAACGAACGTGATCACCGATTATTCCCCGGTTAACGACGCCCGTTCGTTTAATCATTCTTCTTTTTCTTTTCGTCGGATTTATTCCGCGATCGCGATCTCAGATCCGATCTTCATTCTAGTCTTTCTTCTCGCTCGTTTATCGGAATCAGGTGATTCAAGTGCCTGGAGTTTCGTTTCGAAACCGCCGTTCCGTCTAATCAACTTGAACAAGTTTTGCCCCGGTCATCCGTTTCTCAAACACCATGTAGTGCGAGAAAACAAACGGAGGCAATCGAGTCATGTGGGGAAAAGTGCGCAAACCTCTGCAGAGTGTACAAACTAATCATGATTAGCCGTGTCCCCGGTTATGGACAACTTGAGTATCTAGTACTTGAATATCATGTGAATCTCATCACGTTACTTATAATTAATGTTGTTGGGTTTTAATTGTTCACTTAATTGGGATCGGAATGCTGTCAACCATTCTCGATGTTTAACAACTACCATGATAGTTAAATAAATTTATTCCTTTGCAGTAGGGAAAAACTGGCTTTACGCAAAACTGTAACCATAGAGCTTTCCACCAGCCATATATTCATGTAGTATAATTGTTTCATTCCGTTACTCTCTATGTGTTACATTGCCAGCATATTCCATGTGCTGACCCATTTTCGGGCTGCAACTTCTCATGTTGCAGAATTTTCAGACGACGAGTAAGGTGCTTTTAGGTCGTGGTTCTATACTCAGTGATGCCGTTGGAGTTGATGGACCCATTTATCTTCCGAGTCTTCCACTGTTATCGTTATTAGATGGCCTTAAGCCATTTTTATTGTAATAAGTTCTCTTTGAGACAACGATGTAATAAGTGTGTGATTGCCACTCTGCTATAAATCCTTCGATGTACTGTATGGTGTCAGCATTACTGATCCAGGGATGACACCGGAGCACAGAGCACTTGATCCATTCGGGTCGGGTCGCCACAGAGATGGTACCAGAGCACACGCTCACTGTAGGACACGACCACTAAGTTAAAGCCATAGATCACCATTCTCTTCTCATTTTCTAACTCCTCATCTTTTCTACTCTTTTAGGATGACGAACGCGAAGATTAAGTACGCTCAACCGGATGAAGGCACACCATTTGGATTTCACCTGAAGGAAGTCACCAAGTACCTGAACATTGGATTACCAAGCTTCACGGGAACCTTCAACGCCACTCTGCCTGAAGAGGAGCGCTGGAAGATTCAAGCTCACGTTCCGGGAAGGACATTCGCGCCAATTACGAAGCCCATAGATAGTGTTTTCAATGCACCAACCTGGAGTCTGGGAAGGAGCATGGCAGCTCATATCACCATAGGACGCATTGGAGAAGTTTATCAAGAAGACCTCAAGGACACTATCTACCAGATTTGCGGACGCCGAGACGAACAATGGGAGTTAGTCAGCACCAAGAAGGATAGATCCATTTCATCTTTCATCTAGGAGTTAAACCAGCACATTCGACGCCACGAGAACCAGATGTGTAATGATATGATAGAGTTGAAGAATGCGAAGGCAAGGATCATCGAGCTAGAAGGAGAACTGAAGTCTACACGCAAGGACTACATGGACGAGATCGTAGCTCTAGCAAGACACAATGGCGACCTTAAGCAGGAGATTGAAGAACTCAAGAGGAAGTTAGCATCCAAGGAGGAAGACGAGTACGTCGCATGTCCGGACAACTACATCATCATCGACGACACCGATTCGGATCCAAGTGAACCCGACTTTGAAGACGAAGCTGGAGCAGATATCATGGAGTCTTCCACCGGTTCAAATTTCTAGATGACCACCAGATAGTAGTAGTATTCCCCCATGTAAACATCATAGTCGAGCACTTTTGCGATAGTTTTAGACCGATTGTAAGCCCTTGTTTGATTGAATGAAGTGATTTTGTGTGCATTTGCTCATGTGCATTGGGGTAGTGTTTTCCCTTTAGACCCCACTCTATTCTTAATTCTCGTCTTTTCTAAACCCTCAGATGCCTCCGAGACATGACAATGGATTCCCACCGAAGCTCACTCAGTTGATCCAGTAGCAGAATCAATTGATGCAGATGTTAGTCCAGAACCAGCAGAACAACAACAACAACCCACCACCACCACCTGTTGACCACTTAGCCCGTTTCCTTAGGTTGAACCCGCCGGTGTTTTCCAGTAGCACCGAGCCAATAGTAGCAGACGATTGGCTCCGCAAGATAGGAAGGGAGTTGACCACTGCAGGATGCACAGATGGTGAGAAAGTGAAGTTTGCCGCTCACCAGCTTGACGGACCCGCGGCAGCATGGTGGGAGAACTTCACAGCCACTTACCCAGTTGACACTGTCACATGGGATCAGTTTCAGCAAGCTTTCCGCACTGCCCATGTTTCAGCAGGAGCTATGGCCATGAAGAAGCGTGAGTTTCGCAACTTACGCCAAGGAGGAAGGACAGTTGGCCAGTACGTTGACGATTTCAGCAAGTTAGCACGATATGCCCCAGATGACGTTGCTACGGATGCAGCTAAGCAGGAGAAGTTTCTGGAAGGACTGAATGATGAACTAAGCATGAAGTTGATGGTAGCGTGTTTCAACAACTACCAGGAGTTGGTAGATCGTGCCATCATGATTGAAGGAAAGCAACAGCAGATTGAGAACCGTAAGAGGAAGTATGGATAGGGGAAGTATAACTCTGGAGCCCAGCAGAAGCCCCGTTTTGCCCCTAAACCGGGATTTCAGTTTCAGCATACCCATGGAGGAGGTAGTACGCACAACCATAATGGCCACAAGAATGGTAATGGGAATGGAGGAAGCAACGGCCAGAATCGGACCACCCCATCGACCCCAACCAAGAGAGATCTGAGTCAAGTCACTTGTTTCAAGTGTTCCAAGACCGGACATTATGCCAATGAATGTCCCGAAGGCCAGAATGGAAATGGCAATGGAAGCTCTGGGAAGAAGCCGAACCCTTTCAATAGGGGACAGGTGAACCACGTTAATTTGGAGGAGGTTGAAGATCATCCTGATGCAGTAATCGGTAAGTTTTTGGTTAAGTCATTTACTGCACTCGTTCTTTTTGATACTGGTGCATCGCATTCATACATATCAAGGGGATTTGTGGATAAATATAACCTGCCAACCCAAGCCCTTAGGTCACCCATGTTAGTAAGCTCACCAGGAGCGGAGTATATGGCTAGACGATGGTGTGATCGGTTACCATTAAGGATTGGTAACTATGTGTTTCCCTCAGACCTAATAGTATTGGAATCTCAAGGATTGGATGTGATATTAGGCATGGATTGGTTATCGAAGTATGAAGGGAACATTGAATGTGCTAGTAAGTCAATTTTTCTTACCACACCAGAAGGAAGAAGGATCAAGTATGTATCCCGGCATGTGCCAAACAGGACACAAGTAAACTGCCTAACAGGAGTTGAAGAAACGCTTGGTTACCTCACCAGTATTGATTTTGCCAGATCAGACCAAGGATTATGAGGTGTATTGTGACGCTTCACGTCGAGGACTTGGAGCAGTGCTTATGCAGGAAGGGAGAGTTGTTTCGTATGCTTCACGGTAACTGAAGCCTCATGAGTTGAATTATGCCACGCATGATTTGGAGTTAGCAGCCGTAGTGCATGCATTGAAAACGTGGAGACATTTCCTCATTGGAAATCATTGTGAGGTGTACAAGGATCACAAGAGTTTGAAGTACATTTTCACGCAGAAGGAGTTGAACCTCAGACAAAGGAGATGGTTGGAGCTCATCAAGGATTATGATATGAGATTGCATTACCTTCCCGGAAAAGCTAATGTAGTAGCTGATGCATTGAGCCGTAAGAGCCATGTCAATACTCTAATGACGGAGAAAATACCAAAGGAGTTAGCAAAAAACCTTCGTGAGCTATGTTTGGAAATAGTTCCGAGAGGCTATGTAGCAACATTGGAGATTCAGTCAACATTGATGGATAAAATCATAGAAGCTCAGAAATCTGACAAGGAGATTGCTTCTATAAAAGAGATAATGAGCAAAGGAAAAGCAAAGGGATTTCGTGAGGATGAGCACGATACCCTATGGTTTGAGGACCGTGTTTATGTGCCAAATGACCCAGGGATCAGGAAGTTGATTTTGCATGAGGCACATGATTCACCGTATTCGATTCACCCAGGGAATACCAAGATGTATTTGGATTTGAAGGAAACATTCTGGTGGACCGGAATGAAGAAGGATATTGCAGCATATGTAGCAGTTTGTGACGTATGTCAGAGAGTAAAGGCAGAGCATCAGAAGCCAGCAGGATTGTTACAACCATTGCCGATACCCGAATGGAAGTGGGATAAGATAGGCATGGATTTTATCACAGGACTACCTAGGACGAAAGCAGGCTATGACTCGATATGGGTAGTAGTTGATCGTTTGACGAAGGTAGCACATTTCATTCCAGTTAAGACTACTTACACCAGTGCTAAGTTGGCAAAGATATACATGACTAGGATCATTTGTTTGCATGGAGTTCCGAGGAGTATCGTATCAGATAGAGGAACTCAATTTACCTCAAAGTTTTGAAATCAGTTGCATGAAACTTTAGGAACCAGACTAGAGTTCAGCACAACTTTTGATCCACAGACAGATGGACAGACCGAGAGAGTCAATCAGATTTTGGAAGATATGCTGAGAGCTTGTGCACTAGACTATGGATCTAGTTGGGACGATAACTTGCCGTATGCGGAGTTTTCTTATAACAACAGTTACCAAACCAGTTTGAAGATGGCACCTTTCGAAGCTTTATACGGAAGGAGGTGCAGGACACCGTTGTCATGGGACGAAGTTGGAGACCGTCAATTCTTTGGTCCAGATTTGATTAAGGAGTCTGAACGGAAAGTTAAGCTGATTCGCGATAGGCTCAAGGTAGCCCAATCCAGGCAGAAGAGCTACGCAGATTCTAAACGCAAGGAGACAGTTTACGAAACCGGAGACAGAGTTTACCTTCGAGTATCCCCACTTCGAGGAGTTAAGCGCTTTGGAGTTAAGGGAAAGTTAGCACCGCGTTTCGTTGGACCGTACAAGATCTTGCAACGTATGGGAGAAGTTGCTTATAAGTTGGAATTACCAGAGGAGCTATCAGGAGTTCATGATGTATTCCATGTTTCTCAGCTGAAGAAATGTCACGCCGAGATGGCGGAGGTACCGCTAAGAGATACCGTGCCACTCGAAGCGATTCAGTTGAAGGACGACTTAACGTATGAGGAAAAGCCAGTCAAGATTCTCGATTATGCCAGCAGAGTTACCCGCAGCAAAGTTATCAAGTTTTGCAAAGTTCAGTGGAACCACCACTCAGAGGATGAAGCCACCTGGGAAAGAGAAGAAGATTTGCTCAAGGACCACCCTCGCCTATTTTCTAGCCAACCCGAATCTCGAGGGCGAGATTCATCTTAAGGGGGGTAGGTTTATAACATCCCAAATTTGCAATTTGGAATGTTATACACTAGATCATCATGCATATCATATTTTCATGCATTTTGGTTGATCCTAGAAATTTCACGCAACTCAAGGACCCACGGAGAGAGTTGGAGATTTCGTTATTTTCATATTTGAGTTCTCTCAAATTTTGGAAAACAGGATCATTTGATTTATTTATTGCATGTTCAATTATTTTTCCAATATCAAAAATATAAGAGAGGGAATGATATGACTTTCCCAAATTTAGGAAAAATGAAGATCTAATGAATAAATCAAATTTTGGTTTTTGGTGTTTGTTTGCTTTTTATTTGGATAGGGAAAAATGCGCGTTTTCAAAAATTGCATTCTCGGTCCGGAGTAAAGTTCATTTTGTTCGACTCATTTTTAGGAGTCGGGGAAAATTTACTTTAGTAATTTTGGAGTTCGTTTAGTTTAGTTTTCTTTTGTTTTTCTGCGCACGAATCCAGTCAAAAAAAGGACCAAGGCCAGCCGGGCCAAAGGCCCATCCAGCCGGCCGCCTCCCCAGCCAGCGCGCGCGCTAGGCGCAGCGCCAGGCCGCCGCCTCCCTCGCTCTAGGCCGAGTCCCAGAGGGACTCTAGGCCGGTTAGCCCCCCCTTTCCTTGTTTTGTTTTCCCTCTTTTGCTTGCCCCCTACCCCAAGTAACCCCCCACCTATATAAATACACCCCAAACCCCCCCCCCTCTCCTCACATCAATCCCAAGCCCATCTCTTCCTTAGCCGCGCCCCACCCCGCGCCCCTCACCCGCCGCCGCCGCCCTATAGCCGCCGTTCGCCGGAGCCTCGCCGAGGTTGTCCCGCGCCGCGTCTCTTTTTCTCCCCTCGGTTCAGTTTTTCTTCTAAACCGTTCCGGTTTTCTTTCGTTCTTTGTTTCGGTTTTCTTTTCCAAAAACCCTAGATCGGTTTTCGTTCTTCTTTCGGACCGTTCGTCTCAATGAACGTGGTCACCGATTATTCCCCGGTTAACGAAGCCCGTTCGTTTAATCGTTCTTCTTTTTCTTTTCGTCGGATTTATTCCGTGATCGCGATCTTAGATCCGATCTTCGTTCTAGTCTTTCTTCTCGCTCATTTATCAGAATCAGGTGATTCAAGCGCCTGGAGTTTTGTTTCGAAACCGCCGTTCTGTCTAATCAACTTGAACAAGTTTTGCCCCGGTAAAAATTTAACCTAGTTTCAACTTGCTAGAACCGAGTTGTTTTCTTCCGCCGTTTGTTTTCCGTTTCTTTGTTCGGTTCGTTCTTTCTTTGCAACCAGAGTTCTTAAGTTGAACTTTCTGGTTTGTTCTCTTGTTCGAGTTTTACCTGTGCATTAGATGAGTACTTATTGTATGCTTGTTGTTTGTCTGCGATAGGTTACCCGGATTGCGCCGCTTGTTACTTCAAAACCCTAGGTCTCGCGGATCATCAGCAAGGCAAGTAACACTTTGATCATACCTTTTCTACAACCCATGTTTTATTGCATTAGATCAATCCTCTCACATTGCATGATTATGATCTAATTAAATTGTGGGATGGGAAGTAGATGAGGTAGTACCTATTACCTGTATTATTATGAAACCTTTGGGAGTTACTTCTACATTTGCTTATTATGCCAAGCTATGCTAGTAGACGTGGATTGGGTGAGTGATATCCATGACAGATGTGAGTTGATAATTTTTAATGGTTTATCTAAGGTGGCCACTTAAACACACATCTGGGTGGATTGAGGCACCTGATGTCTATCAGGACTTGCCTGTTTTATTTTGGACCGCCACCCAGGCTCAAAGGGATCATAAGATAATTCATGCTAGAAACTTCTGTGTGCAGCCACATGCTACTATGGGCTCTGGCATAGTTGACTAAGTTGTGCGAACTCTTACGGGGTGGACTAGCAGATGTAGGGGTTGTAGGTGGTACGGTCTACCCCACACGTAAGGTGCTAGCGCTTCTGAAAGACTATGTCTCGGTCATCCGTTTCTCAAACACCATGTAGTGCGAGAAAACAAACGGAGGCGATCGAGTCATGTGGGGAAAAGTGCGCAAACCTCTGCAGAGTGTACAAACTAATCATGATTAGCCGTGTCCCCGGTTATGGACAACTTGAGTATCTAGTACTTGAATATCATGTGAATCTCATCATGTTACTTATAATCAATGTTGTTGGGTTTTAATTGTTCACTTAATTGGGATCGGAATGCTGTCAACCATTCTCGATGTTTAACAACTACCATGATAATTAAATAAATGTATTCCTTTGCAGTAGGGAAAAACTGGCTTTACGCAAAATTGTAACCATAGAGCTTTCCACCAGCCATATATGCATGTAGTATAGCTGTTTCATTCCGTTACTCTCTATGTGTTACATTGCCAGCATATTCCATGTGCTGACCCGTTTTCGGGCTGCAACTTCTCATGTTGCAGACTTTTCAGACGACGAGTAAGGTGCTTTTAGGTCGTGGTTCTATACTCAGTGATGCCGTTGGAGTTGATGGACCCATTTATCTTCCGAGTCTTCCGCTATTATCGTTATTAGATGGCCTTAAGCCATTTTTATTGTAATAAGTTCTCTTTGAGACAACGATGTAATAAGTGTGTGATTGCCACTCTGCTATATATCCTTCGATGTACTATGTGGTGTCAGCATTACTAATCCAGGGATGACACCGGAGCATAGAGCACTTGATCCATTCGGGTCGGGTCGCTACACCGTAAAACCGCGTTGGAGTGCGAGGAAGGAGATGCGGCCTACGCAGATCCAGTTTGTGCCACCGAGGAGCTGAAGTATTATAAGGACAATGTTGATCCGGCGGACATGACTCCATTAAAGAAGCCAACTACAGAGCATGATCCGGCCCTGAAGTTCAAATCGGCAGCTGAAACTAAGCTTGTTGACTTCGTGCCTGGCGATTCGTCCAATCAGTTCAGCATCAGTGCCAACTTGGATCCGAAATAGGAAAGCGCGCTCATCAAGTTCATCCGTGAGAATCGGGACATTTTTGCATGGAAGCCCTCTGACATGCCAGGTGTACCGAGGCAACTCGCTGAGCACACCCTTAATGTGGATCCTAAATACAAACCGGTGAAATAGTTCCTCTGTCGGTTCAACAAAGAAAGACGCAAGGCGATTGGAGAAGAGGTAGCCAGGCTCTTAGCAGCTGGCTTTATTGTTGAAGTTTTTCACCCTGAGTGGCTTGCCAATCCAGTGCTGGTCCTTAAGAAAAATGGCACCTGGCACATGTGTGTGGATTACACAGATCTTAATAAGGCTTGTCCAGCAGATCCTTTTGCCCTCCCTCGTATTGATCAAATTATTGATGCTACGGCGGGTTGCGAGCGTTTAAGTTTCTTGGATGCATATTCTGGCTATCATCAGATCAAAATGGCAGTTAAGGACCAGGAGAAGACGGCATTCATAACTCCCTTTGGAGCCTTCTGCTATGTGTCTATGCCCTTTGGGCTCAAGAGTGCCCAGGCAACTTATCAACGGTGTGTACAAAATTGTCTTCACAAGCAGATTGGCAGTAATGTACATGCTTACGTGGATGATATCATGGTTAAGTCCAGGGAAAAGGAGACTCTGGTTGACGATTTGAAGGAAACCTTTGACAACCTGAGGACGTACAAGATGATGCTTAATCCGGCCAAGTGTGTCTTTGGTGTACCAGCAGGCAAGTTATTGGGTTTTCTGGTGTCCAACAGGGGAATTGAGGCTAATCCGAAGAAGATCACAGCCATCACCTCCCTGGCTAAACCGAAGTGTATCAATGATGTTCAATGCCTGGCAGGCCGGATTGCCACGTTAAGCCGGTTTATCAGCCGCCTTGGTGAGAAGGCAATCCCCTTGTATCAGATGTTGAAGAAGACGGATCAGTTCGTCTGGAGTTCTGCTGCTGATGAAGCATTTGAGGACTTAAAGCGGCAATTGGCTAATCCGCCTGTGCTCGTCGCTCCCATTGACAAGGAGCCGTTATTGCTATATGTTGCTGCTAATGCTCGTGCGGTCAGCGTGGCTATTGTGGTGGAGCGAAAGGAGGCAGGTAAGGAGCATCCGGTTCAACGTCCGGTCTATTATATCAGCGAGGTACTCATTGAGTCCAAGCAAAGGTATCCGCATTGGCAGAAGCTGGTGTATGGAGTTTTTATGGCAAGCCGGAAGCTTAAGCAATACTTCCAAGGGCACCCAATTACGGTGGTCAGTTATGCTCCTTTGGGGGATATCATCCAGAACCGGGAAGCGACTGGCCGGATTGCCAAGTGGGCTATAGAGCTTGGGCCGCACGGATTGAAGTATGTGCCTTGGACGGCGGTTAAGTCTCAAGCACTTGTTGATTTCATCAATGATTGGACGGAACTGCAAGCACCTGAAGAAAAGCCGGATCACACATATTGGACCATCCATTTTGACGGATCCAGGCAATTGGAAGGCTCGGGGGCTGGAGTCGTATTAACTTCCCCACGAGGTGATAAGTTTTGTTACGTTCTCCGCTTAATGTTCCCTTGTACTAACAATGCAGCTGAGTATGAAGCCTTGCTCCATGGTCTCCGGATGGCTAAGGAGATGAACCGGCTTAACAGCTGAGCCGGTTTATCAGCCGCCTTGGTGAGAAGGGAATCCCCTTGGTATGAATCCTCGAGTTAAGTGCTTCGGTGACTCGGACCTTGTGGCTCAACAAGTATCTGGCACTTGGGACTCCGAGGACCCACTCATGGAAGCATATCGTCGTGAGGTGGATATTGTTGCAGGTCACTTTAAAGGCTATCAGGTGGACCACGTGGACCGACGGAAGAATGAAGCGGCGGACGCTTTAAGCCGGCTGGGCTCTCAGCGCAAACCGGTCCCGCCCAATGTTTTTCTGGATGTGCTGCACAACCCGTCGGTCAAGCTCCCTAGTGAAGCGGATTTAGCTATTCCTGATCTGGAGGCTCAATTGGTGGCAGCTCTTCATGTCATTTCGGATTGGACGCTTCCTTACCTAGCGTACATGAACCGGGGCGAGTTACCAGAGGATGAGACTCTGGCCCAACAGATAGTCTGGCGGTCCAAGTCCATGACTATTGTCAATGGCGAGTTGCATCATTGCAGTGTATCAGGGGCGTTTCAACGCTGTGTGTCTCCTGAAGAAGGCTGTGAAATTTTGCATGAGATCCACCAAGGAGATTGTGGTCACCATGCCGGTTCAAAATCTTTGGTAGCTAAAGCGTTTCGCCATGGCTTCTATTGGTTAACTGCTCATGCTGATGCGGAGGATCTGGTCATACGATGTGACGGTTGTCAAAAGTTTTCAAGACGTGCTCATGTGCCGGCTCAAGAATTGAGAATGATTCCAATTACTTGGCCGTTTGCGACTTGGGGGCTGGATATGGTTGGGCCTTTCAAAAGGTCCAAAGATAAGAAGACTCACCTCCTGGTGGTGGTTGACAAGTTTACAAAGTGGGTGGAGGCAGAACCTGTTAGCAAGTGTGATGCAGCCACAGCGGTTCAGTTCATCAAAAAAGTGATTTTCCGGTTTGGCTTTCCACACAGTATCATCACAGATAATGGTACCAATTTGTCCAAGGGTGCCATGAAGGAGTTCTGCGAACAAGAGCACATCCGGCTTGGCGTTTCATCAGTAGCACACCCACAGTCCAATGGTCAAGCAGAAAGGACTAATCAGGAGATCTTGAGAGGCATCAAGCCCCGGCTTATGGTTCCTTTGCAGAGAAAGCCGGGTTGTTGGGTAGAAGAGTTACCATATGTGTTATGGAGCATCAATAGTACACCAAACAGATCAACAGGATACACGCCGTTCTTCATGGTCTACGGAGCGGAGGCGGTTCTCCCAAGTGATATCCGTCATGACTCACCTCGTGTGGCGGCTTATGTTGAAGCGGACAACGAGATAGCACGGCAAGACGCTTTGGACCTGTTGGATGAAGAACGTGACATAGCAGCCGCCCGCTCGGCGATTTACCAATAGGATCTTCGTCGTTATCACAGTCGCCGAGTCAGAACCAGAGCCTTTCAGGAAGGAGATTTGGTGCTTCGGCTCATCCAAGACTAGACTGATATGCATAAGCTATCCCCACCTTGGGAGGGACCTTTCGTGGTTAGCAAGAATCTGCACAATGGGTCATACTATCTGATCGATATTCGAGAGCATAAAGACTCACGTACATCAGAAGAGGAGACCAACAGGCCGTGGAATATAGCTCATCTCCGGCCTTACTATACCTGAGCCTTGGCTCTACTTATGTACATATTACGACGATGTATATATTATGATTAAATATAATAAACGGGACCTCAGCTAAAGCGGGGTATCTGTTCTTTTACATCATGTGTGGTTACACGGAGTTGTTCTAAAGCGGCCTCCGGTTTACCCCTTGAGTTAGCTTTTCAAAGCATCATGTTATATCACTTGGGGGCTTGGTCGTGTCCAAACCAATGCAACACCTCTTGATAGGCGAGAGCCACCAGATCACTTGGGGACTTGGTCACGTCTGAACCAGTCACGCCTCTTGATCGGCCTAAGGCCACAGAATCACTTGGGGGCTTGGTCGAACCCGAACCATTGCCACGCCTCTTGATCGGCATAAATGCCACGGTGTCATTTGGGGACCTGGCTGACTTGAACCATAGCTACACCTATCGGGAGCTTGGTCATGTCCGACCATGGTAACACCATCTGATTGGCTCAAATAAGCCTCTTTTTTGCAAACGGTTTTTATCATTGCCTTTGCTTCACAACCTTCTTTGATAGATATTTCTTTCTTTTTGTTGCGTTTTTCAAACCGACAAAGTTTTAAACCGGTTCAAACTGTCAATTGATGGAACATGGTCCATTTTTGATCCGGAGACTATTTGCCCGGTTTGATTTTTTTGTTAACATCCTATTATGGAGTAACACGATGTTTTATTATAACCCGGCACGATTTACTTGGTAAACCGGCATTATATATATACAGGAGCTGTTATCTCCTCCAACAGTGTGGGTTTATGAAACCTCCGCTTCAAGATTGGATAAGCCAACTTCATGCCCAACGATGGCAGGTATTATGTATCTGAAAGATTTGATCATATGCTTAAGTTTCAGATATTTTGATT
This sequence comes from Triticum dicoccoides, assembly GCF_002162155.2. Taxonomy (NCBI): domain Eukaryota; kingdom Viridiplantae; phylum Streptophyta; class Magnoliopsida; order Poales; family Poaceae; genus Triticum; species Triticum dicoccoides. Next base: position 203,400,441 of record NC_041382.1, read on the forward strand.
TTATATATGCAGACATCATACTCCGCCTGACGGTACAACCACGGTGGCACTTTAAGATTTTTTATGTTGCAGAAAATACTTTGGAAAGTTCATCACCCAAAGAAAGCACAAGTTGCAGTGGTTATGCACGAAGGCATATTAAGATCAAGAGTATCAGCTAGCCTATTACAAGGCAACACGGTGCCCAAAATAAGATCATTGTTTTTTCAAAGGAGAAGCAGTTTAAACCGGCTTCCGGTTCAAGCTTGGTCACCAGCCTGGCCTAATGGTTGTGGGTCATCCCGCGCCGCTTCAACTTCAGTTTCTCTACCCAGCGGCTGGAAATCAACAGTTGTCCAGTCGATTCCCATTAATGCTCGAAAGACGGCTTCATCACGGATCAGCAACGATGGTTCAATATCGGGAGCGTAAGTATGCTTACGAATTGGAGGGATAAGATTTTCCGCTTCATGAGTTGGTGCAGCTACTCGCTTGTTTTGATTGTCATAATGGGCTTGATAGTGAGACAAGTCTGCTTCTTCAACCAATTGACAAGCTAGCGGACGCACCTCCCGGTTTATTGCTCGCAGATCCGCTTCACTAAACTCTGACCCGTCTTCCTTAAGATGGGATAGCCTTGAGCCGCTTCAATAGGATCAAAATCCGGCACCCAAGCTTTTGCCCGGATAAAGGCATTGATCGCACCGGTTCGAGCAACAGATTTCTTCAGCTCTTCAACCCGGGCAGGAAGCACCGACAGTTTCTTCAGAGTGTCCTGAATCAAAGTGGGCGCCGGATTGTTGTGGGATGCAGTACAGATGATCCGCTGTGCACCAGTGTACAGTTGTTCGATCAACGTGTAGGCAGCTTTCAATTTCTTCCGCACATCCGACCCCAAGTGGCCAATGCGTGTCCCTGAAATATCACAAAGGGTTAACAAACCGACAGCTCTGTAAGACGGCCGACTCAATTCAGAAATCAACCCGGCTTACCAAAGATAGCAGCGGTCATGGCATGCACGTGCCACTTTATGCTGGCCAATTCGTCCACCACCGGTTTTAGTGCAGCCTCAACGTCTTCTGCTCGTTTGGTTAAAGCAGATTTTTTAGTAGCCCAATCCGCCCGCTCCTTCTTGAAATCCTTCTTAAGCTGTTCCATGACGCTTAAGGCGCTGGTCAACACCTCTTTTGCTTTTGAGGTTTCAGTCTGTTGGCACTTCAGATTTTCTTGGAGATCGGCGATTTGGGTCTCTTTTGTCTTCAGCTCAGCCTGCATACAGACAGTTATATGATTCAGCAAGCAGTGCAAGAATTGAAGCACCAACCACATAACACGTTATGCACTTGGCACTTGGGGGCTAATGCCTATTTGATCTTCATATTTTACTTGATTATAAAGTCCCAAGATCAATACAAGTATTCAACTTGGCACTTGGGGGCTAATGGCTATTTGATCTAATATATTCTGATGCGGCGATCTCAATTACTTAAAGTCCCGGTTTAACTACACTAAGTTGAACCGGCCCTTGGGGGCTACATCAGCGAGTTCCGAAGCATGGGGATTTATATTAACAAGTCCCGGTTTGGATGCAGATTCTAAACCGGCCCGTGGGGGCCAGGAGAGTTAACAAGATTGAAATATCCACATAGGAAAAAGCACAGGGAAGTTACCTCAAATTTCTCTTTCATCATATTAACCAGACCAGCTTCATAGTCACGGCTGGTGTATAGCCGGTTCAGATAGCCGGAATGGAGATCTTGGGCATTCAAAGCGGCATAAGTTGTCAAACCGGCATTCCATTTTCCCTTGCCAATGGCAGCAAATTCTTCCTTGCTAGTATGTTTGGATAAAGCAACGGGATTGCCTGGCTCTGTGCGACCAATGCCAGTAATGACAACCTCATCATCCTTGGCATCGCCGGTTTGCACTGGGGCCGTTGGTTTATCAGTAGGCTTTGATGGATTGGTGGATTTCTCAATCCGGATGGGGCTTGTGGGCTGGTTGACAGGACTTGAGGTATCAATAGGCCTTTCTTCAGCAATAAGATCGTCATCTCGCTGTGGTGGATCATTGGGTATATCTTCAGGAATAGCCGCTTCAAGATCTGGTGTTTTGCCCGGTTCAGGGACGGCATCCTCCTCGGCCGTTTTATCCAGGCGAGCCTTCTTGCTTGGCCTAGGCTTGGCCCTGAAAGGAATAACAAAGTCAAATACAGCGTATGTTCCAAGGTGATGTACCGGAAATATTATGATAAGTATAGCTTACCCAAGCACCGTTTTGAGCGGTGGCAGCTGAGTAGCCGATGACTCGCCAAAGGATGAGTGGGAAGTAACCTGATAATCGGAGTCATATGGATTAAGAGGTTGACGAAAATAGCCCGCTTTAGGACAAGCACTGACAAGCAAATTAGAGACCTCTAAACGGCGTTTCCGAACCGGACTGTTCAGTAAACTGGCGGAGGTAACTACCTGGCCGCTGTGCCGGGTTGTGCGGCGAGCTTCGTGCTGTTGGGTCTTCATAAGAAATTTGGGATCCAAGTAAGCAAGAGGATGAGAAAATTTAACTTTCCGGTTTGCCTGACGGATTTTTAGTGAAGGCAAAGGTTCTGAATCGGAAGAGAGAATAATTACCTCTGCAGCATCAGCATGGCTGGCTTCAGCATCATCCTGACAAATATCATCATCAATAAGACGCATGAAAAATAAGCCAAGTGAGTCAAGCTCTACCTCAAGGTCCGGATTATCCACATCATCATCAGGGGCCGGGTCAGAAGATGCAGTATTTTTCTTCTTGTGAGCAGGCCGTTTCACGACTTTAGTCTTTGGCCGGGTTGGTCGCTCCGGTTTGTCTGGTTTTTCTGGCTTCTCCTGGGGAAGTTTCTTGCTCCAAAACGGACCATTACCCTATTTAAATAGACATTGATATTAAACAATGACCAGATATATCAATAGCAGGTTCAGTAAAAAGAAAAAAATCAAATTCTTACAGCTGGCGGTTTGTTGGTGGCACAGAAGGGAAGCAGGCCGGTTCGAGCACAGACGTGTTCTGGTTCATTCAGCATTTTATTCACAGCCTCTGTGATTTCTTCGTCGATAAGCTGGATGTTAGCATGTCGCAGTGGGTCATCAACACTGCCAGTATACTCGCACATCAAACCGGAGCGCTGACTAAGGGGCAGTATGCTCCACGATATCCAACAGCGAGTGAGATCAACTCCTGTTAAACCATTGGCCATGAAGGCTCTGAGCTTGGACAGTTGAGGAGCGTATTTGCTTCTCTCCTTGGCAGTCAACCTTTGCGGAAAGGGGTGTGTATTGCTAAGCCGCTTCGGACGAAAGCCAGACAAAGGATTTTCACCAGCAGGGGAGGTGTCTTTGCAATAGAACCATGTTTGATTCCATTCTTTGGGGTGGCTGTGCAGCTTGGCATGAGGGTATGTGACCTCTTTCCTTTTCTGAATCGCCACACCGCCCAATTCCGTATTGGAACTGTCAGAAAACTCAGTACGGCGGTTTAGATGGAAACAGTCTCTGAACAACTCCACTGTGGGCTCCTCTTGAAAGAACACCTCACAGAGCACTTGGAAGTGACACATGTTTGTAACAGAGTTGGGACCAGTGTCTTGTGGGTGGAGTTGAAAATCGGCTAAAACGTCCCGGTAAAATTTAGAACCGGGCGGCTTAAAGCCCCGGGCTAAGTGATCTACAAAAACGACGACCTCTCCTTCTTGAGGTGTGGGACGGCATTCTTTGCCAGGGGCTCTCTAATGGATGGTGTTTTTGCTGCCTAAAGCGCAGATCAGGACTAAATTGTTCAGTTGAGTCTCTGTGACGAGAGAAGGAACCCAGTTGCACTCATATACTTGCTTGGCCATGATGAAATCTACAAGATAGGTAATTCCGGTTCAAGAATGCATTGATTAAAGTGCACTGGTATGTACAATATTAAACCGGAGACAGCTCTATCTAAACCAGAGTTTTATGAAGCAACAGCATCTGGCGGTTCAACAAGGGGACTAATGGTATATACCGGTTTGGCAATTTTTCTACAAAGTTAAACCGCTGGATCTAAGCATTGAAACAATTGAGATTGCGGATAGATAAGTGTACAGAAATAGATTTCACAAGATTTCTCTACAGCGACAGATCTGAAGCAAGTTCAGAAAAGAAGGAAAATATTCAAGGTTCAAAAAAGAACAGTACCGAATCAATGGACAGAGATACAGGTAGATCTATGGTCTTGAGGCATATAAGTAAAGGCGGATGCTAAGAACTATCTCTACACAGAGCAAAGGTTCACAGGTTCATCTATGATCTATCATAGGAGCATGAAGCAGACGACGAACACTGAAGAATTTGGAAACCCTAGAACGGATCTACGGAGGAAAAGGTAAAGAACTCACCGGAGCCGAGGAAGAAACAGAAGGTCGCCGCGATGCTCTGGTACAATCAGGGTGATGCAGCGGCCAAGGTTGGAGCAGAGGTCGTCGACGGCGGTGGAGCTCCGAAGCTGGACGACGCGGGGAAGATGAAGTAGAAGGGCACGAAGGGGGAAAAGAAATGACCCTTCGGTCCTATTTATAAGGCAAAAGACAGGAGTCAGGCGCGAAAATCAAGGGACCGTGGGTTTGGAAACGAAGCTATCGCCTTAATTGTCGCAGACCTATTAAACAAAAAAAGGGGGGTATCATGGATAAGGTTATTTATAACAGGTGACGTCACGTCGGTTTACAACGACCAAAGAAGATGACATCACGGCGGTGCAACAAACTACAAGAAGATGTTGAAGATGAAGATTTTTGCTAAGGATTGACATGAACCTGTTCAAATCAATCTGGGGCCTAATGTTGGGGATATTACTACTGGGCGTAAACCGGCAGATCTGGGCTGGGTTAACTTCATCAGTAGTTAATTATGTTAAAGCCCAAGAAGGCAGATGAGAGCTCAAGGCCCATAGTCGGTTCAAGGCCTGTAGCCGTAAACCAGCATTGGTATTTAACTTATATTATAAGTTAGGAATAAGTAGAGACCAAACCGGACACATCTATGAGCCGGTATTGGGACTCTGTGAACCGACGGGCGTCACCCGTGTATATAAGGGGATGGCCCGGTGGCGGTTCAGGGACAACAGACAACAACTCAAGACTTAGGCGAAGCTTGTTTGCTCCCTAGTCATTGAAACCCCATCAATTCCATCACAACTAGACGTAGGCTTTTACCTTCATTGAAGGGGCCGAACTAGTATAAACTCTCTTGCGTCCCTATGTCCGCTTTAACCCCTTCAAGCTAACCCGTTGCGATGGCTCCACGACTAAGTCCTTTCTCTAGGACATCTGCCGTGACAAAACCGCGACAGAACCCGAAAGAGTTCCCGATGCCAGGTGTTATCGGACTCATCGTCCGATAACTCCGCGACGCACTCCTCCCCCGAAGACAAGGAGGAAGATGAAGATGCTCCCTCTCCAGTCGGGGGAGACAAGAAAAGGAAGGCCGGCCCAACCGAGGGGGGGGGGGCGAAGGGTCCAAGAAGGGAAGGACTCTCCTTCCGGACTACTCCACCACCGCCGTCGAAGGCGAAGACGAGTGGCTGCTCAGGGACAAGCCCCTGGCGAAGTCGTAAGTATTCGGATGCCAGAGTAACTCGTAGCATACCTTTGTTGCACTGCCTCTCCTAACGCCGAATTATGACTATGCAGACCGCCACGAGCCCGTATCGACGTATCGTCGGATGGCTCCCTGGGCTCGTCGGATATGGATAGCGATCCACTTCCGACCGCCACCTCCCCTTGCCCTACGGACAACGCCAAGGTATTGTCTCAAGAGGCACTGGGTCGAGGGGAGACAGTCCCGAAGGCGCCTCAAGGCGACCTTCCGGACTCCGAGAGCAGAGGGAGCAAGGCTCCCGAGGGCTCCGAGTTCGGCCCTCAGCCGAAAACCGCGCCGGAACTCCTAGTGGTTCCAGACTCGGGCAGGCAGCCTCCTTCCAAAAGGGGCAAGACGCCTGTGCCAGTGACCTCTGTCCATCCAGAGGCACTAGACAATCTGCTAGGAGCGCTTCGTAGAGCTTCCATCGACGAAGAGCACCGCACTATTATGATTTCGGTGGTCCGGAAGGTTCAGTCCGCCAAGAGCGGACTGACTGAAGCCTGTGCCAGCCTTCTAACAGGCTTTGAGGTAAGTTTTTGAAATATGGGGAAAATATTACCGCATAGACAGTAGCCCCTGATGCTCTGTTCGGTGTTCACAAAGAAAAGCCGAACGGAGGATCAGACAATATCGCAGGAGTCTAATATAAGTATGTCAATATGCGTATGCAGGCTTCGCTGCTGGCCTCTGCCGCACTAACTGCGGAGGTCGCCACACTGAAGCGGGACCTTAAAGGGTCCAAGGACGAGCTCGTCCTTGCCAAGAGGCAGCTCGAGGAGAACAAAGGTAAGTAGTACCTAGTCTATGGATATGTATAAAGAGAATGCGATTGCAAAATGACAGGATCATCGTAAATTTGCCAGGGGCCACGACCGAGGTGGTGACCCTGAAGCAAGCGCTATCTGAGGCCGAAAACAAAGCGGCCAAGGAGCGCACCGAGCGAGAAAGGCATGAGGCACGGGTGGGTGAGGTGCAGAAAGAGCTCCACGCTCTCGTGACGAAGCATGAGGCGTTGGAGCTTGACTTGAAGACGCGAGAGTCTGGGTTTGCCGCGGCCCTTGAGAGCGCAAAGAATGCCAAGGCCGATGCCCAAAAGGCCCTCCAGGAGATTGATGCGATGAAGAAGATAGCAGTGGGTAAGGCATTCTATATGCAAAGCAAGCATGTGAAAGTAAATTACCTGCTACTTACCCGAATCCGGAGCTCTCCAGGAGCATTCACAGATTTGCCCCGCAGCGTGTCGGATGCCGCACAGTTTTACCAGGCCGAGGAGGGAAGCTCAATGGAGAAGCTGTTCTGGTCTCAGTATACTGGGACCGAACACCCGATGCCTCTGAGCGACCAGCTGAAGCAACTGGTCAAGCTGCACAAGGCGGTCGAACAGGCCATGAAGGGCTTTATAGTCCGGATGTGGCCTTGCGACGCCCTTCCCAATAGCTACTTCGGCCTGGTGAGGCGGCTTGTGGATACCTGCCCACGGCTGGAAGTCATCAAGCGGTCCATCTGCATCGAAGGTGCACGCCGGGCCTTCGCCCGTGTGAAGGTGCAATGGGCCAAGCTGGATGCCGTGAAGGTGATTAAGGAAGGGCCGCCGAAGGGCAAGGAGCATCGCCACCCCGAGATGTACTATGAGGGTCTCCTGAAGGGTGCCCGTCTCGTAGCGGACGAGTGTACGAAAGATATAATATTTGAGTAAACTTGCTCATGTAATCCTGTATTTATGAAAACTTGTTCATATGCGCTATGCAACGCTTGTTTGAATTTAAAATATTACCTTCTGTTCGGCTGTTTATCAAATCTGGGATATGGCTAGTCGTCGGCTTCTGCCCCCACACCACGAGTGCTGGGGTGTTCGGGATAAACCTGAGCACTGTTGTTCCCATTGTTGGGTCCTTCGAGGGAGGTGCTCAGCACAACGAATGAGGCAATCGGACAATAATGCGTTATCACTCTCACTTAGCCATGGATTTCCATAATTTTAAATTTCGGCGAAGCCCCTAGTATTCGGAAGGCCGAATTCGGGGCGTGATACACGCCTTAAGCCGGACAGGGCCGACTCCTCTCTCTAAGCGGCATAAGCCTTTAGGGACTCAAAACCTCTCGAACAGCGACCAGTATCTCGCCTTATCATGATAGTCAGTTTTAGCTTTCTCTACTAAGGTGCTTAGCCCAACAGAACGGGGGCACAATCGCAGTAGTTCTCCCAGTGCTACCTTAGCTGATATAGCGGAACGTAAGGTACCAAAACATGGGAGCCGGGCAAACCCAACTATTGACCCAAGACATGATTCGTAGCTGATGCATATAATGCTATAAGTTCGGGGTGCCGCACTGTCAAAAGTGTTTGGACTTCTCACGCCATATTATGGGGTATGCTTAAGCCCCTGGCGTATTGGCCGTACCAGAGTGTACGGGTGTTGGATGTCATAAATGAACATATATATATAAAGAAGAATGCAATAATAGTCTTAATGCTATGCATTTTTTATTTAAAAAGGGTGTGTTAAAGCAGAATGATACAAGTAGTGCGATAAGCAAAAAGTAGGACTGTTTGACATGTCCCTTCCAAGGGCAAGTTGAGGAATGGTAGTAAAGCAAATATTTCACTCGTTATCGTAATCCACCTAGGAGTTCTGTGGTGTGACATAGCTTTCTGCCTCCTTGGATGCTGCATCATGTGTTCGGCAATCACGCTGCCGAACAGGGTTTCCAGAGATTGAAGTCCTGAAAGAGAAAAATAACAAAGCGGGAAGCCCCTAGTGTGGTTTAAGCCACGACTTGGGGCGTGCCATCGTCGTGCCCCCCTCCTCGCCTATGCCCATGGTATTTTTAATGCGTAATTATGTACGCGTGGCACGGATTTCACCGTTTGGATGGGACCGGGGTGGGGCCCACATTGCTATGCGAGCTCGGAACGTGCCAGGCGGTCCTGTTGCCGATTACTCTGGGCGCGCTTGAAGGTGTCCGGGTCCTTAAACGCCGAACTAGTGGATTGCCTTAAGAGGCTGCTTTGCGCTTCCGCTTCGAGGGCCACAGTGTGCTCCTCCATTCGGAGAGAGCGCTCTGTGTTTCCATTAACTGTAATGACCCCCCCCCCCTGAGGTCCTGGCATCTTGAGCTTGAGGTATGCATAATGCGGTACCACGTTGCATCTCGCAAATGTGGTTCGCCCGAGCAATGCGTGATAACCACTGCAGAACGGGACTATGTCGAAGATTAACTCTTCACTTCAGAAGTTATCCGGGGATCCGAAGACCACTTCCAGTGTGACTGAGCCTGTGCAATGGGCCTCTACACATGGTATGACACCTTTAAAGGTCATTTTTGTGGGTTTGATCCTTGAGGGGTCTATACCCATTTTGCGCACTGTGTCCTGATAAAGCAGGTGCAGGCTGCCGCCGCCATCCATAAGGACACTAAGGAGTCCGGGATTATGTCCGACAGTGGCTACTAAGTGGGTGGTGGGTGGGCAGCGAATTTCTTCATCATCCGCATCCCAATCTTGTCGGACATAGTTCGGCTAGGATCTGATACGTCTCCAACGTATCTATAATTTTTGATTGCTCCATGCTATATTATCTACTGTTTTGGACTATATTGGGCTTTATTTTCCACTTTTATATTATTTTTGGGACTAACCTGTTAACCGGAGGCCCAGCCCAGAATTGTTGTTTTTTTGCCTATTTCAGTGTTTCGGAGAAATAGAATATCAAACAGAGTCCAAACGGAATAAAATCTTCGGGAACGTGATTTTCTCACCGAACGTGATCCAGGAGACTTGGACCCTACTCCAAGGAGTCAAAGAGGAGGTCATGAGGGTGGGGGCCCCCCTAGGGCGCGCCCCCTTCCTCGTGGGCCCCTCGGTGCTCCACCGACGTACTCCTTCCTCCTATATATACACACGTACCCCCAAACGATCAGAATAGGAGCCAAAAACCTAATTCCACCGCCACAACTTTCTATATCCACGAGATCCCATCTTGGGGCCTGTTCCGGAGCTCCGCCGGAAGAGGGCCATCATCACAGAGGGCTTCTACATCATCCTAGCCCCTCCGATGAAGTGTGAGTAGTTTACCTCAGACCTTCGGGTCCATAGTTAGTAGCTAGATGGCTTCTTCTCTCTCTGTGAATCTCAATACAAAGTTCTCCCCCTCTCTTGTGGAGATCTATAAGTCCAAGAGAATAATCCAAGTCCTCCTACTAAAATTTCCAAGCTTATGTATGTTCCTAAAAATAAGGGTGAATCATCTAGTAAGGAAACTGCAGATCTTAAATCTATAAGTATTCATCCTAATCTTTTTGCTATCATTAAGGAACCAATTGCTACAAATGAATTTTTCGATCTTGTGCCTAAAAGTTTGATAATCACTAGAAAGAAAGAAATTCCTAATGGAGATATATGTCTCATCAAAGAATTGCCTACCAAAGATGGCAATACCTAGATCTATCATCGCTTTTATGCCTAGCTAGGGGTGTTAAACGATAGCGCTTGTTGGGAGGCAACCCAATTTTATTTTTATTCCTTGATTTTTGCTCCTGCTTAGTAATAAATAATTATTTAGCCTCTGTTTTGGTTGTGTTTTTGTTTTTAATTAGTGTTTGTGCCAAGTAGAACCGTTGGGAAGACTTGGGGAAAGTCTTGTTGAACTTGCTATAAAAAACAGAAACTTTAGCGCTCATGAGAACTGCTGTCATTTTCATTTGAAGAGTGCTATTTAGTTAATTCTTTTTGCAGATCATTAATAGATAAATTCCTCACGTCCAGAAATTTGGGGTTCCAGATCTTGCGCTAGCTACGGGTTACTACAAACTGTTCTGTTTTTGACAGATTCTGCTTTTCGTGTGTTGTTTGCTTATTTTGATGAATCTATGGCTAGTAAAATAGTTTATAATCCATAGAGAAGTTGGAATACAATAGTTTTAACACCAATATAAATAAATAATGAGTTCATTACAGTACCTTGAAGTGGTCTTTTCTTTTCTTTCCCTAACGGAGCTCACGAGTTTTCAATTTTGAGTTTTGTGTTGTGAAGTTTTCAAGTTTTGGGTGAATTCTTTTGATGGATTATGGAACAAGGAGTGGCAAGAGCCTAAGCTTGGGGATTCCCATGGCACACCCAAGATAATACAAGGACACCAAGAAGTCAAAGCTTGGGGATGCCCCGGGAGGCATCCCCTCTTTCGTCCACTTCCATCGGTAATTTACTTGGAACTATATTTTCATTCATCAACATGATATGTGTTTTGCTTGGAGCATCTTGTATTATTTGTGTCTTTGTGTCTTAGTATGCCACAATCATCCTTGCTGTACACACCTTTTGAGAGAGCCATACATGAATTAAAATTTGATAGAATACTCTATGTGCTTCACTTATATCTTTTGAGCTATGTAGAATACTCTATGTGCTTCACTTATATCTTTTGAGCTAAGTAGTTTTGCTCTATGTGATTCACTTATATCTTTTGAGCGTTATAATTTTGTTCTATGTGCTTCACTTAGATCTTTTAGAGCACGGTGGTGGATTTGTTTTAAAGAAACTATTGATCTCTCATGCTTCACTTAAATTATTTTGAGAGACTCTTAATAGCATGGTAATTTGCTTAATAATAATATGCTTGGTGTTCAAGATTTGTGAAACATTCTTTTGAGTGTGTTGAATACTAAGAAAAGATTGAAGCTTGATAATTGTTTTGAGATATGGAGGTGATAATATTAAAGTCATGCTAGTTGAGTAGTTGTGAATTTAAAGAATACTTGTGTTAAAGTTTGTGATTCCCGTAGCTTGCACGTATGGTGAACCGTTATGTGATGAAGTCGGAGCATTATTTATTTATTGATATTCTTCCTTATGAGTGGCGGCCGGGGACGAGCGATGGTCTTTTCCTACCAATCTATACCCCTAGGAGCATGCGCGTAATACTTTGCTTTGATAACTTCTAGATTTTTGCAATAAGTATATGAGTTCTTTATGACTAATGTTGAGTCCATGGATTATACGCACTCTCACCCTTCCACCTTTGCTAGCCTCTCTAATACTGCGCACCTTTCGCCGGTATCATACACCTACCATATACCTTCCTCAAAACAGCCACCACACCTACCTATCATGGCATTTCCATAGCCATTCCGAGATATATTGCCATGCAACTTTCCACCGTTCCATTCATGACACATTCCATCATTGTCATATTGCATATCCCGGCACACCGTCGGATGCATTCACGTAGAGTCATATTTTGTTCTAAGTATCGAGTTGTAATTGTTGAGTTGTAAGAAAAATAAAAGTGTGATGATCATCATTATTAGAGCCTTGTCCCAGTGAGGAAAGGATGATGGAGACTATGATTCCCCCATAAGTCGGGATGAGACTCCGGACGAAAAATAAATAAAAGAGGCCAAAGAAGCCCAAATAAAAAAGAAAGAAAAGAGGCCATAAAAAATAAAAAGAGAAAAGGCCCAAATAAAAAAATATAAAAAAATGAGAGAAAAAGAGAGAAGGGACAATGTTACTATCCTTTTACCACACTTGTGCTTCAAAGTAGCACCATGATCTTCATAGTAGAGAGTCTCTCATGTTATCACTTTCATATACTAGTGGGAATTTTACATTATAGAACTTGGCTTGTATATTCCAATGATGGGCTTCCTCAAATTTCCCTAGGTCTTCATGAGCAAGCAAGTTGGATGCACACCCACTTAGTTTCTTTTTGAGCTTTCATATACTTATAGCTCTAGTGCATCCATTGCATCGCAATCCCTACTCACTCACATTGATATCTATCGATGGGCATATCCATAGCCCGTTGATACGCCTAGTTGATGTGAGACTATCTTCTCCTTTTTGTCTTCTCCACAACCACCATTCTATTCCACCTATAGTGCTATATCCATGGCTCACGCTCATGTATTGCGTGAAGATTGAAAAAGTTTTGAAAAAGTTAGAGTATGAAACAATTGCTTGGCTTATCATCGGGGTTGTGCATGATTTAAATACTTTGTGTGGTGAAGATAGAGCATAGCCAGACTATATGATTTTGTAGGGATAACTTTCTTTGGCCATGTTATTTTGAGAAGACATAACTGCTTTGTTAGTATGCTTGAAGTATTATTATTTTTATGTCAATATAAACTTTTGCCTTGAATCTTTCGAATCTGAATATTCATATCACAATTAAGAAGATTTGCATTGAAATTATGCCAAGTAGAACTCCGCATCAAAAATTCTCTTTTTATCATTTACCTACTCGAGGACGAGCAGGAATTAAGCTTGGGGATGCCTGATACGTCTCCAACGTATCTATAATTTTTGATTGCTCCATGCTATATTATCTACTGTTTTGGACTATATTGGGCTTTATTTTCCACTTTTATATTATTTTTGGGACTAACCTATTAATCGGAGGCCCAGCCCAGAATTGTTGTTTTTTGCCTATTTCAGTGTTCCAGAGAAACAGAATATCAAACGGAGTCCAAACGGAATAAAATCTTCGGGAACTTGATTTTCTCACCGAACGTGATCCAGGAGACTTGGACCCTACTCCAAGGAGTCAAAGAGGAGGTCACGAGGGTGCCCCCCTAGGGCGCGCCCCCTGCCTCATGGGCCCCTCGGTGCTCCACCGACGTACTCCTTCCTCCTATATATACACACGTACCCCCAAACGATCAGAACAGGAGCCAAAAACCTAATTCCACCGCTGGAACTTTCTGTATCCACGAGATCCCATCTTGGGGCCTGTTCCGGAGCTCCGCCGGAAGAGGGCCGTCATCACGGAGGGCTTCTACATCATCCTAGCCCCTCCGATGAAGTGTGAGTAGTTTACCTCAGACCTTCGGGTCCATAGTTAGTAGCTAGATGGCTTCTTCTCTCTCTTTGAATCTCAATACAAAGTTCTCCCCCTCTCTTGTGGAGATCTATTCGATGTAATCTTCTTTTTGCGGTGTGTTTGTTAAGACCGATGAATTGTGGGTTTATGATCAAGTCTATCTATGAAGAATATTTCAATCTTCTCTGAATTCTTTTATGTATGATTGGTTATCTTTGCAAGTCTCTTCGAATTGTCCGTTTGGTTTGGCCAACTAGATTGGTAGTTCTTGCCATGGGAGAAGTGCTTATCTTTGGGTTCGATCTTGCGGTGTCCTTTCCCAGTGACAGAAGGGGCAGCAAGGCACGTATTGCATTGTTGCCATCGAGGATAACAAGATGGGGTTTATTTCATATTGCATGAATTTATCTCTCTACATCATGTCATCTTGCTTAAGGTGTTACTCTATTTTTAACTTAATACTCTAGATGCATGCTAGATAGCGGTCGATGAGTGGAGTAATAGTACTAGATGCAGAATCGTTTTGGTCTACTTTGTCACGGACGTGATGCCTATATACATGATCATGCCTAGATATTCTCATAACTATGCTCAATTCTGTCAATTGCTCAATAGTAATTTGTTCACCCACCGTAGAATACTTATGCTCTTGAGAGAAGCCACTAGTCAAACCTATGGCCCCCGGGTCTATTCTCATCATATCAATCTCCATCACTTTAATCTTTCTTTGCTTTTTACTTTGCTTTTACTTTTTACTTTGCATCTTTATACCAAAAATACCAAAAATATTATATCTATCAGATCTCACTCTCGTAAGTGACCGTGAAGGGATTGACAACCCCTAATCGCGTTGGTTGTGAGTAGCTATCGTTTTGTGCAGGTACGAGGGACTTGAGCGTGGCCTCCTACTGGATTGATACCTTGGTTCTCAAAAACTGAGGGAAATACTTATGCTACTCTACTGCATCATCCCTTCTTCTTCGGGGAAAATCAACGCAAGCTCAAGACGTAGTAGGATCCTCCTGATAAAGAGAGAGACCTTAATGAGTTCAGTATGTCACAAAGGGCGAGTGCTGAAAAATATCCGCGAAGGTAAACTCCATGATAGGCGCCCAATCGGATTCGCTAGGAACGGGCGCAGGCGGTTCGGAGTCCGTGGCCGGAGAAGGATCCGGCAGTTTGACAAAACGGCTCTCGTGCAGGGTAAGGTCAATGTTCGGCTCGATCGCCGCTGAGGATAAGGCCTCCGTGGCAGGGTCCATCCACCCATCCATGGACGGCGCAACTGGCTCCGAATGGAGGGTCAGAGCGGCTGCCGGTGCGATCTCCTGAACATTGTCCGATGGTAGAGCTAAATCGTACTCATCGTGACCGTGTGACGCACAAGGCAGGGGCTCGAATCCGTCAAAGACCAAGCCTCCGCGGATATCGGCTGTGTAGTTTAAGCTTCCAAACCTGACCTGGTGGCCAGGGGCGTAACTTTCGATCTGCTCCAGATGGCCAAGCGAGTTGGCCCGCGGTGTGAAGCCGCCGAACACAAAGATCTGTCCGGGGAGAAAAGTCTCACCCTGGACTGCATCGCTATAGATGATCGTAGGAGCCATCAAGCCTAACGGCGATGACACAGAGGAACTCTCAATGAAAGCACAAATGTCAGTGTCAAAACCGGCGGATCTCGGGTAGGGGGTCCCGAACTGGGCATCTAAGGTGGATGGTAACAGGAGGCAGGGGACACGATGTTTTACCCAGGTTCAGTCCCTCTTGATGGAGGTAAAACCCTACGTCCTGCTTGATTTATTCTTGATGATATGAGTATTACAAGAGTTGATCTACCACGAGATCGGAGAGGCTAAACCCTAAAAGCTAGCCTATGGTATGATTGTCTGTTGTCCTGCGGACTAAACCCTCCGGTTTATATAGACACCGGAGGGGGCTAGGGTTACACAAGGTCGGTTACAAAGGAGGAGATATACATATCCGTATTGCCTAGCTTGTCTTCCACGCCAAGTAGAGTCCCATTCTGACACGGGACGAAGTGTTCAATCTTGTATCTTCATAGTCCAACAGTCTGGCCAAAGGATATAGTCCGGCTGTTCGGAGACCCCCTAATCCAGTACTCCCTCAGTGGTGCTATCATACATCCACGTTGATGGAGACCTCAACCCACGAAGGGTAACGGCTGCGCGAGTCCACGGAGGGCTCCACCCACGAAGGGTCCACGAAGAAGCAACCTTGTCTATCCCACCATGGCCGTCGCCCACGAAGGACTTGCCTCACAAGCGGTAGATTTTCACGAAGTAGGCGATCTCCTTGCCCTTACAAACTCCTTGGTTCAACTCCACAATCTTGTCGGAGGCTCCCAAGTGACACCTAGCCCATCTAGGAGACACCACTCTCCAAGAAGTAACAAATGGTGTGTTGATGATGAACTCCTTGCTCTTGTGCTTCAAATGATAGTCTCCCCAACACTCAACTCTCTCTCACAGGATATGGATTTGGTGGAAAGAAGATTTGAGTGGAAAGCAACTTGGGAAGGCTAGAGATCAAGATTCATATGGTAGGAATGGAATATCTTGGCCTCAACACAAGTGTAGGTGGTTCTCTCTTAGAAAAAGGTAAGTTGGAAGTGTAGGTTTGTTATGATGGTTCTCTCCACGAATGAAGAGGAGGTGGAGGGGTATATATAGCCTCCACACAAAATCTAACCATTACACACAAATTGCCAATCTCGGTGGACTGAATTGATAAACTCGGTCGGACCGATTCAGCAAATCTAGTGACCGTTAGGATTTTCGGTGGGACGGACATGCAACTTGGTAGGACCGATATGGTTAGGGTTAGGGCATAATGTAATATCGATGAGACCGATTACACAAACTCGGTGAGACCGATTTTGGTAATAAGCCAACTAGAGAGTTGGTCAGGTAAACTCGGTGGGACCGATTCGCTCATTTCGGTGAGACCAAAATGTTATGAAAAGGAAACAGAGAGTTTACATTGCAATCTCGGTAGGACCGATTAGGAAAACTCGGTGAGATCGATTTTGGTAATAGATCCATACAGAGAGATTGCAATCTCATCTCGGTGAGACCGAGATCCCTATCGATGAGACCGATTTGCCTAGGGTTTGTGGCAGTTGCTATGACATCTGAACTTGGTGGCGCCGGATAAAAAGAATCGGTGGGGACGAGTTTGACTTTTGGTTTAGGTCATATGTGGATGTGAGAAAGTAGTTGAGGGCTTTGGAGTATATCACTAAGCATTTTGAGCAAGAACCTCATTAACCAACACGTCATCCCTCCTTGATAGTATTGGCTTTTCCTATAGACTTAATGTGATCTTGGATCACTAAAATAGAAAATGTAGAGTCTTGAGCTTGGAGCTTGAGTCAATCCTTTGTCCTTAGCATCTTGAAGGGGTTCCACATCCTCTAGTCCATGTCACTTCATTGTTGAACTTATCTGAAACATACTAGGTAAAAGTGTTAGTCCAACAAGAGATATGTTGACATTAATTACCAAAACCACATAGGGAGCACTTGTGCTTTCATTATCCATCCGTTGCATATTATAGTTCATCATGAAGCTCTTGTAGCTTGGTGGCAGTGATTGAAGAACTCTGTCAATGACACTATCATTGGGAAGATTAACTCCCAGTTGAGTCAAGTGCTTGTGGTACCCAGATATTCTGAGTATATGTTCACTGACAGAACTTTTCTCCTCCATCTTGCAGCTGTAGAACTTATTGGAGACTTCATATCTCCCAATCGAGCATTTGCTTGAAATATTAAATTCAACTCCCGGAACATCTCATATGCTCCATGATGTTCAAAACGTCGTTGAAGTCCCAGTTCTATGCCGTAAAGCATGGCACACTGAACTATCAAGTAGTCATCAGCTTTGCTCTGCCAGGTGTTCACAACATCTGGCGTTGCTCCTGCAGCAGGTTTGTCACCTAGCGGTGCTTCCAGGACGCAATTCTTCTATGTAGCAATGAGGATAATCCTCAAGTTACGGAGCCGGTCCGTGTAGTTGCTACCATCATCTTTCAACTTAGCTTTCTCTAGGAACGCATTAAAATTCAATGGAACAACAACACGGGCAATCTATCTACAACAACATAGAGATGCAAAATACTATTAGGTACTAAGTTCATGATAAAGTAAAGTTCAATTAATCAAATTACTTAAGAACTCCCACTTAGATAGACATCTCTCTAATGATGTAGGTGATCACGTGATCCATATCAACTAAACCATGTCCGATCATCACGTGAGATGGAGTAGTTTTCAATGGTGAACATCACTATGTTGATCATATCTCCTATATGATTCATGCTCGACCTTTCGGTCTAAGTGTTCCGAGGCCATATATGCATATGCTAGGCTCGTCAAGTTTAACCTGAGTATTCTGCGTGTGCATAACTGGGTTGCACCTGTTGTATGTGAACATAGAGCTTATCACACCCGATCATCACGTGGTGTCTCGGCACGATAAACTGTAGCAATGGTGCATACTCAGGGAGAACACTTATACCTTGAAATTTAGTGAGAGATCATCTTATAATGCTACCCCCGAACTAAGCAAAATAAGATGCATAAAGGATAAACATCATATGCAATCAATATAAGTGATATGATATGGCCATCATCATCTTGTGCCTTTGATCTCCATCTCCAAAGCACCGTCATGATCACCATCGTCGCTGGCTTGACACCTTGATCTCCATGGAAGCATCGTTGTCGTCTCGCCAACTATTGCTTCTATGACTATCGCTACCACTTGGTGATAAAGTAAAGTAATTACATGGCGATTACATTTCATACAATAAAGCGACAACCATATGGCTCCTGCCAGTTGCCGATAACTGTGTTACAAAACATGATCATCTCATACAATAAAATTTAGCATCATGTCTTGACCATATCACATCACAACATGCCCTGCAAAAACAAGTTAGACGTCCTCTACTTTGTTGTTGCAAGTTTTACGTGGCTGCTACAGGCTGAGAAAGAAATGTTCTTATCTACGCATCAAAAACCACAACGCGGTATAGTGATTGATTTTTGATCTTCAGAAAGAACCTTGTTCATTGAATCTGATTCAACTAAAGTTGGAGAAATTGACACCCACCAGCCACCTATGTGCGAAGCACGTCGGTAGAACCAGTCTCGCATAAGCATACGCGTAATGTCGGTCTGGGCCACTTCATCCAACAATACCACTGAATCAAGAATCAACTAGTGACAGCAAGCAATATGTATATACCCACGCCCACAACTCTTTTGTGTTCTACTCGTGCATATAACATCTACGCATAAACCTGGCTTGGATGCCACTTTTGGGGATCGCAGTAATTTCAAAAAAATTCCTACGCACACGCAAGATCATGGTGATGCATAGCAATGAGAGGAGAGAGTGTTATCTACATACCCTTGTAGACCATAAGAGGAAGCGTTATGACAACGCGGTTGATGCAGTTGTACGTCTTCACGATCGACCGATCCTAGTACCAAAAGTACGGCATCTCCGCGATCTGCACATGTTCGGCTCGGTGACGTCCCACGAACTCACGATCACGCAGAGTATCGAGGGAGAGCTTCGTCGGCACGACGGCGTGATGACGGTGATGATGATGTTGTTGGGATCTACGGTAGGGTGCGTCGACTGCAAATTTAAAATTTCCTATGCGTAGAACAACCAAGAACATGCTACGGGAGATGGATCACAGTTCGTTACCACTAGACGCGCAGTGCCGTGCAGCGGAAGAAGAGTTGGGGTAGCGCGTTCGCGTAGATCATCTCCTCCTCGTCTGATCTCCCTCGTACAACCGGTGGTCGGTTCCCACGTACAGGTTCACCGAAGCGGCGCAAGTGCACCGCCTCTAATGGTATCCGCGCGTGCAGGAGGAACGTCATGCGGCGGACTGCTAGGTCCGATCACACAACTGGCGGCGAGTGGAGGTGTCTATTCGCAACACATGCAAACCCTAGTGACAACGCCGAAGCGATCAGCCCGTGAGTGTGCCGCACCTCCACTATATATATAGGCGTCCGTCACGGGCTCAACACTTGGGCCTCGCACGGACCCTAAAGCCCATAAGTCTACTCGGCCACAATCTGAATACAGTTCGGATCACATCCGACCAGTGTCCTCGGATCCGACCTCGTAGGTTCATTCCCTTAAGCGCGCGACCCCTTAGGTTCAAGTCGGCTTGGTCGTAGTTCGGATCACCTCCAAACTACACGGTTGGTAGCGGCCTCTAGCAAGGCATGCCGAACACCAAGTAGACCATGAAGCTGGTTAGCGAACCTGTACATCACACTTCCATTCCTTTTGCCACACGATATATGTTGTCGAGCTCAAGGCGAGTCTGTCATCCTTGTGCTAGCCCGACCTCTTTCTCGTTCCAGTGATGCCGACCACAAAACCGGATTATCTCATAATCCTTGTCGCATGGCCATGCTTATCCTGGTCGGATCACACAAGGGGCCTAGAGTATATCGCTCATGATCGGAGGGGCAAATCCCATCTTGCTCGACTACACCTTGCAGCATGGTTCTGGACAAACCCGAAACCTACCTTTATAACTACCCAGTTACGGAGTAGCGTTTGGTCAACCCAAAGAAAGTCTATCACCATCCCGAGTACATGCATCAGCTCAGGTCTTAGGACATAGAACATATGTTGTACTAGAGACTCACAGATGACATATCGCTGCGTCTCATAGTTGGGTCTGTCCGGCTTGGACCTTATCTCGACTTGGATCCGACTACGTCGAATCCGACCAGATCCTTCCAAGTCCATATTATCCGGTTAGCATCCAATGCTCCATGGCTAGTGAGACCAAGCCATCGACCATGTCATATGCTAGTCTAGTTGGCTGTGCGTCCACACAACCCTTTCAACTAGGGACCTTTTAGGACAGTCATCATACAATGCATAGTCCCACAAACAAGTCACGTACTTGCTGATACACATCATTGATAATGTCCAAGGACTATGTTTATTCATAAACACATAGGAAATATCATCATACATGATTGCCTCTAGGGCATATCTCCAACAGATGCTACCAGAACAGGGCTTCGCCAAAGCACCGCTACGATATGACCGAGGTGGATTATGGTGGAGGGGGGCATCGCACACGGCTGGAAACAATCAACTTGTGTGTCCTAGGGTGCCCCCTGCCCTCGTATATAAAGGAGCAAGGGGGAGGCCGGCCGGCCCTTGGGGCGCGCCAGGAGAGGAGGAGTCCTCCTCCTAGTAGGAGTAGGACTCCCCTTTCCTACTCCTACTAGGAGGGGGAAAGGAAGGAAGAGAGGGAGAAGGAAAGGGGGGCATCGCCCCCCATCCCTAGTCCAATTCGGACCAGAGGGGGAGGGGGCGCGTGGCCTGCCCTGGCCGGCCCTCTCTCTCTCTCCACTAAGGCCCATGTGGCCCATTAGTTCTCCCGGGGGGGAGGGTTCAGATAACCCTCCGGTACTCCGATTTTCTCCAAAATCACCCGGAACACTTCCGGTGTCCGAATATAGTCGTCCAATATATCAATATTTATGTCTCAACCATTTCGAGATCCCTCGTCATGTCCGTGGTCACATCCGGGACTCCGAACTACCTTCGGTACATCAAAACACATAAACTCATAATACCGATCGTCACCGAACGTTAAGCGTGCGGACCCTACGGGTTCAAGAACTATGTAGACATGACCGAGACATGTCTCCGGTAAATAACCAATAGCGGAACCTGGATATTCATATTGGCTCCCACATATTCTACGAAGATATTCATCGGTGAAACCGCATAACGATATACGTTGTTCCATTTGTCATCGGTATGTTACTTGCCCGAGACTCGATTGTCGGTATCTCAATACCTAGTTCAATCTCGTTACCAGCAGTCTCTTTACTCATTACGTAATGCATCATCTTGCAACTAACTCATTAGTCACATTGCTTTCGAGGCTTATATTGATGTGCATTACTAAGAGGGCCCAGAGATGCCTCTCCAACAATCAGAGTGACAAATCCTAATCTCGATCTATGCCAACTCAACAAACACCATCCGAGACACCTGTAGAGCACCTTTATAATCACCCAGTTACGTTGTGACGTTTGGTAGCATACAAAGTGTTCCTACGGTATTCGGGAGTTGCATGATCTCATAGTCATAGGAACATGTATAAGTTATGGAGAAAGCAATAGCAACAAACTAAACGATCATCATGCTAACCTAACGGATGGGTCTAGTCAATCATCATTCTCTAATGATGTCATCCTGTTAATCAAATGACAACTCATGTCCATGGTTAGGAAACATAACCATCATTGATTCAACGAGCTAGTTAAGTAGAGGCATACTAGTGACATCCTATTTGTCTATGTATTCACACATGTACTAACTTTCTGGTTAATACAATTCTAGCATGAATAATAAACATTTATCATGATATAAGGAAATATAAATAACAACTTTATTATTGCCTATAGGGCATATTTCCTTCACTTCCATGAGCAAAACATGATCAGCACCGAGACTCCATGGGTGTTAGAATCATTACAATGTAATCTAGATTATTGACTCTAGTACAAGTGGGAGACTGAAGGAAATATGCCCTAGAGGTAATAATAAAGTTGTTATTTATATTTCCTTATATCATGATAAATGTTTATTATTCATGCTAGAATTGTATTAACCAGAAACTTCATACATGTGTGAATACATAGACAAAACATAGTGTCCCTAGTATGGCTCTACTAGACTAGCTCGTTAATCAAAGATGGTTAAGTTTCCTAACCATGGACATGTGTTGTCATTTGATGAACGGGATCACATCATTAGGAGAATGATGTGATGGACAAGACCCACTCGTTAGCTTAGCATAATGATTGTTAAGTTTTATTGCTATTGCTTCCTTCATGACTTATACATATTCCTTTGACAATGAGATTATGCAACTCCTGGATATCGGAGGAATATCTTGTGTGCTATCAAATGTCACAACGTAACTGGGTGATTATAAAGATGCTCTACAGGTATCTCCGAAGGTGTTTGTTGGGTTGGCATAGATCAAGATTAGGATTTGTCACTCCGAGTATCGAAGAAGTATCTCTAGGCCCTCTCAGTAATGAACATCATGATAAGCCTTGCAAGCAATGTGACTAATAAGTTAGTTACGGGATGATGCATTACGAAATGAGTAAAGAGACTTGCTAGTAACGAGATTGAACTAGGTATGAAGATACCAATGATCGAATCTCGGGCAAGTGACATACTGATGACAAAGGGAATGACGTATGTTGTCATTAGAGTTTGAACGATAAAGATCTTCATAGAAGATGTAGGAAACAATATGAGCATCCAGATTCCGCTGTTGGTTATTTACCAGAGATGTGTCTTGGTCATGTCTACATAGTTCTCAAACCCGTAGGGTCCGCACACTTAATGTTCGATGATGATTTGTATTATGAGTTATGTGTTTTGGTGACCAAAGATTGATCGGAGTCCTGGATGAGATCACGAACATGACGAGGAGTCTCGAAATGGTCGAGAGGTAAAGATTGATATATTGGACTATAGTATTCGGACACCCGAAGTGTTTCAGAATGTATCGGGTAGGTATCGGAGTACCAGGGGAGTTACCGGAACCCCCCCCCCCTAGGGGGAAGATATGGGCCATATGGGCCATAGGGGAGAGGCAAGACAACCCACAAGGGGTGGCGCCCCCTCCCCCCCAGGGAAGGAGTCCGAATTGGACTAGGGGAGGGGGCGCGGCCCCCCTTTCCTTCTCCTCCTCCCTCTCCTTCCCCCTTTCCCCTTCCGGTAAAAGGAAAGGTGGGTCCGAATTGGACTGGGGGTCCAAGTCGGACTCCTCCCACTTGGCTTGCCCTAGGCCGGCCTCCTCCCCTCTCCCTCCTTTATATACGGGGCAGGGGCCACCTCTAAGACAGATCAATTGTTCTTAGCTGTGTGCGGTGCCACCCTCCACTGTTTAACCCTCCGATCATATTGTCGTAGTGCTTAGGCGAAGCCCTGTGCAGATCAATTCACCATCACCGTCACCACGCCATCGTGCCGACAAAACTCTCCCTCGGCACTTTGCTGGATCAAGAGTTCGAGGGACGTCATCAAGGTGAACATATGCAGAACTTGGAGGTGCCGTACGTTCGATACTTGATCGGTTGAATCGAGAAGACGTTCGCCTACATCAACCGCGTTAAACTAATGCTTTTTCTTTTGGTCTATGAGGGTACATGGACACACTCTCCCCCTCTCGTTGTTATGCATCTCCTAGATAGATCTTGCCTGATAGTAGGAATTTTTGAAATTGCATGCTACGTTCCCTAACACCGCATAGCGGCCAAGCGCCGATACGTCTCCAACATATCTATAATTTTTGATTCCTGCGTGCTATATTATCTACTGTTTTGGACATTATTGGGCTTTGTTATCCACTTTTATATTATTTTGGGACTAACCTATTCACCGGAGGCCCAGCCCAGAATTGTTGTTTTTTGACTATTTCAGAGTTTCGCAGAAAAGGAATATCAAACGGAGTCCAAACGGAATGAAACCTTCGGGAACATGATTTTCGGAACGAACATGATCCAGGAGACTTGGACCCTACGTCAAGAAATAAAGGAGAAAGCCATGAGGTAGGGGGCGCACCTACCCCCCCCAGGCGTGCCCTCCACCCTCGTGGGCCCCCTGTTGCTCCACCGACATACTCCTTCCTCCTATATATACCTGCGTACCCCCAAACGATCATATACAGAGCCAAAAACCTAATTCCACCGCCGCAACCTTCTGTATCCACGAGATCCCATCTTGGTGCCTGTTCTGGAGCTCCGCCGGAGGGGGCATCCATCACGTAGGTCTTCTACATCAACACCATAGCCTCTTCGATGAAGTGTGAGTGGTTTACCTCAGACCTTCGGGTCCATAGTTATTAGCTAGATGGCTTCTTCTCTCTTTTTGGATGTCAATACAATGTTCTCCCCCTCTCTTGTGGAGATCTATTCGATGTAATCTTCTTTTTGCGGTGTGTTTGTTGAGACCGATGAATTGTGGGTTTATGATCAAGATTATCTATGAACAATATTTGAATCTTCTCTGAAATCTTTTATGTATGATTGGTTATCTTTGCAAGTCTCTTCAAATTATCAGTTTGGTTTGGCCTACTAGATTGATCTTTCTTGCAATGGGAGAAGTGTTTAGCTTTGGGTTCGATCTTGCGGTGTCCTTTCCCAGTGACAGTAGGGGCAGCAAGGCACGTATTGTATTGTTGCCATCGAGGATAACAAGATGTTTTTTATCATATTGCATGAATTTATCCCTCTACATCATGTCATCTTGCTAAGGCGTTACTCTGTTTTCATGAACTTAATACTCTAGATGCATGCTGGATAGCGGTCGATGAGTGGAGCAATAGTAGTAGATGCAGGCAGGAGTTGGTCTACTTGTCTCGGACGTGATGCCTATATACATGATCATACCTAGATATTCTCATAACTATGCTCAATTCTGTCAATTGCTCAACAGTAATTCGTTCACCCGCCGTAAAATACTTATGCTCTTGAGAGAAGCCACTAGTGAAACCTATGGCCCCCGGGTCTATCTTCATCATATTAATCCTCCAATACTTAGTTATTTCCTTTGCTTTTTACTTTGCTTTTATTTTACTTTGCATCTTTATCACAAAAACACCAAAAATATTATCCTATCATATCTATCAGATCTCACTCTCGTAAGTGACCGTGAAGGGATTGACAACCCCTAATCGCGTTGGTTGTGAGGAGTTATTTGTTTTGTGCAGGTATGAGGGACTCGCACGTAGCCTCCTACTGGATTGATACCTTGGTTCTCAATGAGGGAAATACTTACGCTACTTTGCTGCATCATCCTTTCCTCTTCAAGGAAATCCAACGCAGTGCTCAAGAGGTAGCAAGCACCAAGCATCGGCATGCTGATATGAGTCCTGAGGCACCACCACTGGCCACCTTTGGCCGTGTGATCTGCCAACGGTAAGCATCCTGGGTCGCCCTGGGACGCAGTGCACCAAATAAGGCAGACAACCCTGATCACCAACGCCGCGGTGCTTAAGGTTCTAGACAGTCGGAGTAGGAGTGCACCGGACTACCAGCTTGTAGGACCTTGAATGCGGGCTGTTGGAGCCTCCACGAAACAAACATTGAGGATGGATGGTCATCTCCACCCAGGTTGTTACCAAGGCATGACCATGCCATATTTGGATCGCCGCCCAATCGTTGCGCTTAGATTACTTGAGCCACCCAGTGCAACATGAAAATCGTTGCAGATTCGTCGTTCACGCTCGCATGCCCTACAACGCCTTGCGTCAAAGCCATCGCCTGGAGCCCTGTCACCGCCGTCAGCCTCACGGGCTTTGCCCGGCAGCGTCCTCCAGTGGTGGTGAGGGAAGCGAGAGAGGTGGGAAGGTCACGGAGAGATTGTATAGGAAGCCGCCCATGTTGTCCATCTGGATGGTGCAGGGGCAGTTGCCTACTGCTACACAGGGCCTTGGCTAATATGAGCCCCTATATGTCTCTGGACGCGTTCACGGACATGAGCCGGTCTCTTTGTGCAACCGCATCCTCCACCTTTAAAATCTCAAATGCACATGCACATCAATACTGTGGCAGTTGATGATGTGTTGCACACTTTTGCACAACATGATTGTGGAGGATGAGGGTGAAAGAGTATCCCGCACACATAATTTTGAGAAGTCCAGAGAACATGGCCGTCTCCTGGAACAAGATGAAGAGCATGTTATAAACTTTCTAGAGATGCATCGACAACTTCTAGATCAACAGGTGCATGTTATGAACACGTTTCACTGCAATGGCGCGCTGGAAGCTGAATACGTGTGATGATGCAAGGCATGGCTTTAGCAATGGAACACACCGAGCTTCAGTTCATCTTGGAGTCAGACTCATCTACTCCCCCATCTATGTTCAAAAACGATTCGCTTGTTTGTTCTTCATATGGTCAGCCTGCTGCATTGGAGATCAAAGCCCTGAAAGATACTGGGGAGTTTATTCCATAAAAGCTTTGTCGTAGTCAGTCAAAATAAAATACTGTTGGGTAACGTAGCAGAAAACAAAAAATTTCCTACGGTTTCACCAAGATCCATCTAGGAGTTCATCTAGCAACGAGTGATTAGATGCATCTACGTACCTTGTAGATCGCAAGCGGAAGCGTTCAAAGAACGGGGATGAGGTAGTCGTACTCGACGTGATTCGAATCACCGAAGATCTTAGCACCGAACGGACGATGCCTCCGCGTTCAACACACGTACAGAACAGCCACGTCTCCTCCTTCTTGATCCAGCAAGGGGACAGGAGAGGTTGAGGGAGATGGCACCAGCAGCAGCACGACGGCGTGGTGATGATGGAGCTGCAGTACTCCGTCAGGGCTTCGCCAAGCGCTATGGAGGAGGAGGAAGTGTTGGAGAGGGAGAAGGAGGCAACCAAAGGCGTGGGAGAAAAGCCCTCCTTCCCTCACTATATATAGGAGGGCCAAGGGGGGGGGCGCCAGCCCTAGGAGATCCAATCTCCTAGGGTGGGGCGGCGGCCAAGGGGGGTTTCCCTCCCCCCCAAGGCACCTAGGAGGTGCCTTCCCTTCCTAGGACTCTATCCCCTTGTAACCCTAGGCGCATGGGCCTCTTTGGGGCTGGTTCCCTTGGCCCATGTAGGCCAAGGCGCACCCCCTAGAGCCCATGTGGCCCCCCGGGACAGGTGGCCCCACCTGGTGG
This sequence comes from Triticum dicoccoides, assembly GCF_002162155.2. NCBI lineage: Eukaryota > Viridiplantae > Streptophyta > Magnoliopsida > Poales > Poaceae > Triticum > Triticum dicoccoides. The sequence continues at coordinate 203,427,662 of NC_041382.1, forward strand.
GCCCCCGGGACCCTTCCGGTGGTCCCGGTACAATACCGATAACCCCGAAACTTGTCCCGATGCCCGAAACAGGACTTCCCATATATAAATCTTTACCTCCGGACCATTCCGAAACTCCTCGTGACATCCGGGATCTCATCCGGGACTCCGAACAACATTCAGGTTACTGCATATACATATCCCTACAACCCTAGCGTCACCGAACCTTAAGTGTGTAGACCCTACGGGTTCGGGAGATATGCAGACATGACCGAGACGACTCTCCGGTCAATAACCAACAGCGGGATCTGGATACCCATGTTGGCTCCCACATACTCCACGATGATCTCATCGGATGAACCACGATGTCGAGGATTTAAGCAACCCCGTATGCAATTCCCTTTGTCAATCGGTATGTTACTTCCCTGAGATTCGATCGTCGGTATCCCAATACCTTGTTCAATCTCGTTACCGGAAAGCCACTTTACTCGTACCGTAATGCATGATCCCGTGACCAGACACTTGGTCACTTTGAGCTCATTATGATGATGCATTACCGAGTGGGCCCAGTGATACCTCTCTGTCATATGGAGTGACAAATCCCAGTCTCGATCCGTGTCAACCCAACAGACACTTTCAGAGATACCTGTAGTGCACCTTTATAGTCACTCAGTTACGTTGTGACGTTTGGTACACCCAAAGCACTCCTACGGTATCCGGGAGTTACACGATCTCATGGTCAAAGGAAAAGATACTTGACATTGGAAAAGCTCTAGCAAACGAACTACACGATCTTTGTGCTATCCTTAGGATTGGGTCTTGTCCATCACATCATTCTCCTAATGATGTGATCCCATTATCAATGACATCCAATGTCCATAGCCAGGAAACCATGACTATCTGTTGATCAACGAGCTAGTCAACTAGAGGCTTACTAGGGACATATTATGGTCTATGTATTCACACGTGTATTACGATTTCCGGATAATACAGTTATAGCATGAATAAAGACAATTATCATGAACAAAGAAATATAATAATAATGCTTTTATTATTGCCTCTAGGGCATATTTCCAACAGTCTCCCACTTGCACTAGAGTCAATAATCTAGTTACATTGTGATGAATCGAACACCCATGGAATTCTGGTGTTGATCATGTTTTGCCCTAGGGAGAGGTTTAGCCAACGGATCTGCTACATTCAGGTCCGTATGTACTTTACAAATCTCTATGTCTCCATTTTGAACATTTTCACGAATGGAGTTGAAGCGACGCTTGATGTGCCTTGTCTTCTTGTGAAACCTGGGCTCCTTGGCAAGTGCAATAGCTCCAGTGTTGTCACAAAAGAGTCTGATTGGCCCCGACGCATTGGGTATGACTCCTAGGTCGGTGATGAACTCCTTCACCCATATTGCTTCATGTGCTGCCTCCGAGGCTGCCATGTACTCCGCTTCACATGTAGATCCCGCCACGACGCTCTGCTTGCAGCTGCACCATCTCACTGCTCCTCCATTCAACATATACACGTATCCGGTTTGTGACTTAGAGTCATCCAGATCTGTGTCGAAGCTAGCGTCGATGTAACCCTTTACGACGAGCTCTTCATCACCTCCATAAACGAGAAACATGTCCTTTGTCCTTTTCAGGTACTTCAGGATATTCTTGACCGCTGTCCAGTGTTCCTTGCCGGGATTACTTTGATACCTTCCTACCAAACTTACAGCAAGGTTTACATCAGGTCTGGTACACAGCATGGCATACATAATAGATCCTCTGGCTGAAGCATAGGGGATGACACTCATCTCTTCTTTATCTTTTGCCGTGGTCGGGCATTGAGCCGAGCTCAATCTCACACCTTGCAAAACAGGCAAGAACACTTTCTTGGACTGATCCATTTTGAACTTCTTCAAAATCTTATCAAGGTATGTGCTTTGTGAAAGACCTATGAGGCGTCTTGATCTATCTCTATAGATCTTGATGCCTAATATATAAGCATCTTCTCCAAGGTCCTTCATTGAAAAACTTTTATTCAAGTAGGCCTTGATGCTGTCCAAGAGTTCTATATCATTTCCCATCAAAAGTATGTCATCTACATATAGTATGAGAAATGCTACAGAGCTCCCACTCACTTTCTTCTAAACGCAGGCTTCTCCATAAGTCTGCGTAAACCCAAACGCTTTGATCATCTCATCAAAGCGAATGTTCCAACTCCGAGATGCTTGCACCAGCCCATAAATCGAGCGTTGGAGCTTGCACACCTTGTCAGCATTCTTAGGATCGACAAAACCTTCCGACTGCATCATATACAACTCTTCCTTAAGGAAACCATTAAGGAATGCCGTTTTGACATCCATTTGCCATATCTCATAATCGTAGAATGCGGCAATTGCTAACATGATTCGGACGGACTTTAGCTTCGCTACCGGTGAGAAAGTCTCATCGTAGTCAATTCCTTGAACTTGTCGATAACCCTTAGCGACAAGCCGAGCTTTATAGATGGTCACATTACCATCCGCGTCTGTCTTCTTCTTGAAGATCCATTTATTTTCTATGGCTCGCCGTTCAACGGGCAAGTCAGTCAAAGTCCATACTTCGTTTTCATACATGGATCCTATCTCGGATTTCATGGCTTCTAGCCATTTGTCGGAATCCGGGCCCGCCATCGCTTCTTCATAGTTCGAAGGTTCACCGTTGTCTAACAACATGATTTCCAAGACAGGGTTGCCGTACCACTCTGGTGCGGAACGTGTCCTTGTGGACCTTCGAATTTCAGTAGGAGCTTGATCAGAAGTATCTTGATCATCATCAATAACTTCCTCTCTAGTCGGTGCAGGCGCCTAAGGAACATTTTCTTGAGTTGCGCCATTTTCCGGTTCAAGAGGTAATACTTCATCAAGTTCTACTTTCCTCCCACTTACTTCTTTCGAGAGAAACTCTTTCTCTAGAAAGAACCCATTCTTGGCAACAAAGATCTTGCCTTCGGATTTGAGGTAGAAGATATACCCAATGGTTTCTTTAGGGTATCCTATGAAGACGCATTTTTCCGATTTGGGTTCAAGCTTTTCAGGTTGAAGTTTCCTGACATAAGCATCGCATCCCCAAACTTTTAGAAATGACAGCTTAGGTTTCTTCCCAAACCATAATTCAAACGGTGTCGTCTCAACGGATTTCGACGGTGCCCTATTTAAAGTGAATGCGGCAGTCTCTAAAGCATAGCCCCAAAAAGATAGTGGTAAATCGGCAAGAGACATCATAGATCGCACCATATCTAATAGAGTGCGACTACGACGTACGGACACACCATTACGCTGAGGTGTTCCAGGTGGCGTGAGTTGTGAAACTATTCCGCATTTTCTTAAGTGTGTGCCAAATTCGTGTCTCAAGTATTCTCCTCCACGATCTGATCGTAGAAACTTGATTTTCCTGTCACGTTGATTCTCAACTTCACTCTGAAATTCCTTGAACTTTTCAATGGTTTCAGACTTGTGTTTCATTAAGTAGACATACCCATATCTACTTAAGTCATCAGTGAGGGTGAGAACATAACGATAGCCACCGCGAGCCTCAACACTCATTGGACCGCACACATCAGTATGTATGATTTCCAATAAGTTGGTTGCTCGCTCCATTGTTCCTGAGAACGGAGTCTTGGTCATTTTACCCATGAGGCATGGTTCGCACGTGTCAAATGATTCATAATCAAGAGACTCTAAAAGTCCATCTGCATGGAGCTTCTTCATGCGTTTGACACCTATGTGACCAAGGCGGCAGTGCCACAAGTATGTGGGACTATCGTTATCAACCTTACATCTTTTGGTATTCACACTATGAATATGTGTAATATTACGTTCGAGATTCATTAAGAATAAACCATTGACCATCAGAGCATGACCATAAAACATATATCTCATATAAATAGAACAACCATTATTCTCAGATTTAAATGAGTAGCCATCTCGCATTAAACGAGATCCTGATACAATGTTCATGCTCAAACTTGGCACTAAATAACAATTATTGAGGTTTATAACTAATCTCGTAGGTAAATGTAGAGGTAGCGTGCCGACGGCGATCACATCGACCTTGGAACCATTCCCGACGCGCATCGTCACCTCGTCCTTCGCCGGTCTCTGATTATTCTGCAGCTCCTGCTGTGAGTTACAAATATGAGCAACGGCACCGATATCAAATACCCAGGAGTTACTACGAGTATTGGTAAGGTACACATCAATTACATGTATATCACATATACCTTTTGTTTTGCCGGCCTTCTTGTCCGCTAAGTATTTGGGGCAGTTCTGCTTCCAGTGACCCTTCCCTTTGCAATAAAAGCACTCCGTCTCAGGCTTGGGTCCATACTTTGACTTCTTCTTCCCAGCAGCTTGCTTGCCGGGCACGGCAACTTCCTTGCCGTCCTTCTCAAAATTCTTTTTACCCTTGCCCTTCTTGAACTTAGTGGTTTTATTGACCATCAACACTTGATGTTCCTTCTTGACTTCTACCTCTGCTGATTTCAGCATTGCAAATACTTCAGGAATGGTCTTTTCCATCCCCTGCATATTGAAGTTCATCACAAAGCTCTTGTAGCTTGGTGGAAGCGACTGGAGGATTCTGTCAATGACCGCATCATCCGGGAGATTAACTCCCAGCTGAGTCAAGCGGTTATGTAACCCAGACATAGTGATTATGTGCTCACTGACAGAACTATTTTCCTCCATCTTACAGCTGAAGAATTTGTCGGAGACTTCATATCTCTCGGCCCGGGCATGAGCTTGGAAAACCATTTTCAGCTCTTCGAACATCTCATATGCTCCATGTCTCTCAAAACGCTTTTGGAGCCCCGGCTCTAGGCTGTAAAGCATGCCGCACTGAACGAGGGAGTAGTCATCAGCACGTGTCTGCCAAGCGTTCATAACGTCTTGGTTCTGTGGGATGGGTGGATCACCTAGCGGTGCTTGTAGGACATAATCTTTCTTGGCAGCTATGAGGATGATCCTCAGGTTCCGGACCCAGTCCGTATAGTTGCTGCCATCATCTTTCAGCTTGGTTTTCTCTAGGAACGCGTTAAAGTTGAGGACTACGTTGGCCATTTGATCTACAAGACATATTGTAAATATTTTAGACTACGGTCATGATAATTAAGTTCATCTAATCAAATTATAATGAACTCCCACTTAGATAGACATCCCTCTTCTAGTCATCTAAGTATAACATGATCCGAGTTGGCCAGGCCGTGTCCGATCATCACGTGAGACGGACTAGTCAACGTCGGTGAACATCTTCATGTTGATCGTATCTTCTATACGACTCATGCTCGACCTTTCGGTCTTCTGTGTTCCGAGGCCATGTCTATGCACATGCTAGGCTCGTCAAGTCAACCTAAGTGTATTGCGTGTGTAAATTTGTCTTACACCCATTGTATGTGAACGTAAGGATCTATCACACCCGATCATCACGTGGTGCTTCGGAACGACGAACTGTAGCAACGGTGCACGGTTAGGGGGAACACTTTCTTGAAATTATTATGAGGGATCATCTTATTTACTACCGTCGTTCTAAGCAAACAAGATGCAAAACATGATAAACATCACATGCAATCAAATAATAATAGTGACATGATATGGCCAATATCACATAGCTCCTTTGATCTCCATCTTGGGGCTCCATGATCATCCTGTCACCGTCATACTCATCGACATGTAAGTTGTGATTCCTATTACAATAGCATGAACATCTCATACATCACATATAGATCATTCATCATTCATCACAACTTTGGCCATATCATATCACAAAGCACTTGCTGCAAAAACAAGTTAGACGTCCTCTAATTGTTGTTGCAGGTTTTACGTGGCTGAAGTAGGGTTCTAACAAGAACGTTTTCTTACCTACGTGAAAGCCACAACGTGATTTGTCAACTTCTATTTACCCTTCATAAGGACCCTGTTCATAGAATCCGCTCCAACTAAAGTAGGAGAGACAGACACCCGCCAGCCACCTTATGCAACTTGTGCATGTTAGTCGGTGGAACCGGTCTCACGTAAGCGTACGTGTAAGGTTGGTCCGGGGCGCTTCATCCCACAATATCGTTGAAGCAAGATAGGACTAGTAGCGGCAAGAAAGTTGACAACATCTATGCCCACAACAAATTGTGTTCTACTCGTGCAAGAGAACTTCGCATAGACCTAGCTCATGATGCCACTGTTGGGTAACGTAGCAGAAAACAAAAAATTTCCTACGGTTTCACCAAGATCCATCTAGGAGTTCATCTAGCAACGAGTGATTAGATGCATCTACGTACCTTGTAGATCGCAAGCGGAAGCGTTCAAAGAACGGGGATGAGGTAGTCGTACTCGACGTGATTCGAATCACCGAAGATCTTAGCACCGAACGGACGATGCCTCCGCGTTCAACACACGTACAGAACAGCCACGTCTCCTCCTTCTTGATCCAGCAAGGGGAGAGGAGAGGTTGAGGGAGATGGCACCAGCAGAAGCACGACGGCGTGGTGATGATGGAGCTGCAGTACTCCGTCAGGGCTTCGCCAAGCGCTATGGAGGAGGAGGAAGTGTTGGAGAGGGAGAAAGGAGGCAACCAAAGGCGTGGGAGAAAAGCCCTCCTTCCCTCACTATATATAGGAGGGCCAAGGGGGGGGGGGCGCCGGCCCTAGGATATCCAATCTCCTAGGGTGGGGCGGCGGCCAAGGGGGGTTTCCCTCCCCCCCAAGGCACCTAGGAGGTGCCTTCCCCTCCTAGGACTCTATCCCCTTGTAACCCTAGGCGCATGGGCCTCTTTGGGGCTGGTGCCCTTGGCCCATGTAGGCCAAGGCGCACCCCCTAGAGCCCATGTGGCCCCCCGGGACAGGTGGCCCCACCTGGTGGGCCCCCGGGACCCTTCCGGTGGTCCCGGTACAATACCGATAACCCCGAAACTTGTCCCGATGCCCGAAACAGGACTTCCCATATATAAATCTTTACCTCCGGACCATTCCGGAACTCCTCGTGACATCCGGGATCTCATCCGGGACTCCGAACAACATTCGGGTTACTGCATATACATATCCCTACAACCCTAGCGTCACCGAACCTTAAGTGTGTAGACCCTACGGGTTCGGGAGATATGCAGACATGACCGAGACGACTCTCCGGTCAATAACCAACAGCGGGATCTGGATACCCATGTTGGCTCCCACATACTCCATGATGATCTCATCGGATGAACCACGATGTCGAGGATTTAAGCAACCCCGTATGCAATTCCCTTTGTCAATCGGTATGTTACTTGCCTGAGATTCGATCGTCGGTATCCCAATACCTTGTTCAATCTCGTTACCGGCAAGTCACTTTACTCGTATCGTAATGCATGATCCCGTGACCAGACACTTGGTCACTTTGAGCTCATTATGATGATGCATTACCGAGTGGGCCCAGTGATACCTCTCCGTCATATGGAGTGACAAATCCCAGTCTCGATCCGTGTCAACCCAACAGACACTTTCGGAGATACCTGTAGTGCACCTTTATAGTCACCCAGTTACATTGTGACGTTTGGTACACCCAAAGCACTCCTACGGTATCCGGGAGTTACACGATCTCATGGTCAAAGGAAAAGATACTTGACATTGGAAAAGCTCTAGCAAACGAACTACACGATCTTTGTGCTATGCTTAGGATTGGGTCTTGTCCATCACATCATTCTCCTAATGATGTGATCCCATTATCAATGACATCCAATGTCCATAGCCAGGAAACCATGACTATCTTTTGATCAACGAGCTAGTCAACTAGAGGCTTACTAGGGACATATTATGGTCTATGTATTCACACGTGTATTACGATTTCCGGATAATACAGTTATAGCATGAATAAAGACAATTATCATGAACAAAGAAATATAATAATAATGCTTTTATTATTGCCTCTAGGGCATATTTCCAACAAATACTCCCTCCGTAAACTAATATAAGAGCGTTTAGAACACTACTTTAGTGATTGTAGCGACCAGACCTCAAACGGTCCAATCTCTGTGCTCAGGTGTCATCCCTGGATCAGTAATGCTGACACCACACAGTACTTGAAGGATTTATAACAGAGTAACAATCACACACTTATTACATCGAGTGTCTCAAAAGAGAACTTATTACAATAAATATGGCTTAAGGCCATCTAATAACGATAACAGCGGAAGGCTTCGAAGATAAGTGAGTCCATCAACTCCAACGGCATCACTGAGTATAGAACCATGACCAAAAAGGCATCTTACTCGTCGTCTGGAAAGTCTGCAACATGAACGTTGCAGCCCGAAACGGGTCAGCACATGGAATATGCTGGCAATGTAACACATAGAGAATGATGGAAGAATACAACTATACTACATGCATATTTGGCTGGTGGAAAGCTCTATGGTTACAGTTTTGCATAAAGCCAATTTTTCCCTACTTCAAAGGAATAAATTTTATTTAACTATCATGGTAGTTGTTAAACATTGAGAATGGTTGACGGCATTCTCAATCCCAATTAAGCATCATCATTAAAAACCCAAAAAAATTGATTAGAGTAACATGATGAGATTCACATGATAATTCAGGTACTAGATACTCAAGATGTCCATAACCGGGGACATGGCTAATCATGATTAGTTTATACACTCTGCAGAGGTTTGCGCACTTTTCCCCACAAGACTCGATCTCCTCCGTTGGATTTCTCGCACTACAGGGTGTTTGAGAAACGGATGACCGAGACATAGTCTTTCAGAAGCGCTAGCACCTTACGATCGGGTAGACCGTACCACCTACATCCCCTACATCTGCTAGTCTACCACTGTAAGAGTTCGCACGACTTAGTCAACTATGCTAGAGCCCATAGTAGCTTGTGGCTGCACACGGAAGTTTCCAGTATGAATAATCTCATGATCCCTTTGAGCCTGGGTGGCGGTCCAAAAAGAAAAACAGGCAATCGCTGGAATACCCCGGTGCCTCAATCCACCTAGATGTGTATTTAAGTTGCCACCTTAGATAAACCATTAAATTATCAATCTCACATCTATCATGGATTTCACTCACCCAATCCACGTCTACTAGCATAGCATGGCATAACAAGCAAACGTAGAAGTAACTCCCAAAGGTTTGATAATAATAGGTAATAGGTACTACCTCATCTACTTCCCAGACCCACAATTTAATTAGATCCTAATCATGCAATGGTGTGAGGATTGATCTAATGCAATAAAAACTGGTAATAGGAAGTATGATCAAAGTGTTACTTGCCTTGCTGATGATCCGTGAAACCTAGCGATTCGAAGTAGCAAGCGGCGCACTCCGGATACTCTATCGCAAACAAACAAGCATACAACAAGAACTCAACTAATGCACATGTAAAACTCGAATAAAAGATCTAACCAGATAGTTCAACTTAAGAACTCCGGTTGGCAAAAAGAACCAAATCCGAGAAAAGGAAAAACGACTAACAGGTTAACGAATGAACGTTCGTTAACTGGAACTAAATGATGAACGTGTTCGTTAATCTGAACGAACGAGCGAACGCTCGCTAAATAAATAAACCGGAGAAAACCGATCTACTAAAAAATGAAAACTCGGGTTTTCTAAAAAAACGAAACAGCTTTTCTCAGAAAACCAGGGCAGCGGCTATCTCGGCTCGGGGCTCCGGCGGCGGCGGGTGGTGCGGGGCGGCGGCGGCGACAGGCGGCGCTGGCGGCATGGGGAGGCGGCGGCGGGTGTGGGGCTGCAGGGGGGTCCGACGGGGTTTATAAAGGGGGGGAAGGCGGCGACTTGGGGAAGGGGCGACCTCGGGAGGCGGGTCCTCCCCGGACTCGGTGGCGGCGGCGGTCGGGACTCCTGTCCCGACTCGGGCGGGAGGCGGCGGCGGCTGGCCGGGCCGGCCTGCTCGGCTGGGCCCTTGGCCTAGTCGGGCGCGGGGTATTTAAAAGAACAATTTCACTGCGACTAAAAAAATTCTAGAAAAATAAATAAAATTCTAAAAATGCCAAATCAAATTTTCTCCATCTAAATTTTAGAACAGGATGAACATTTTCTTGGCCCTAAATGCAATTTTTGAAAACGTGCAATTTTTCTTAAATTCAAATAAAATAGCAAATAAGACCAAAATAAAATCTTATTTGATTTTTTTATTAAATCCTCAATATTTCTTTATTTTGGGAAAGTCATTTTATTCCCTCTCTCATAATTTTTATAATAGAAATAATTGAAGATAAAATAAATAAAATCAAATGATCCTATTTTCTAAATTGAGACAACTCAAATATGAAAATAACGAAATCCCAACTCTCTCCGAGGGTCCTTGAGTTGCGTGAAATTTCTAGGATCAACCAAATGAAATAAATATGATATGCAATAATGATCTATTGTATAACATTCCAAATTGAAAATTTGGGATGTTACAAACCTACCCCCCCCCCCCTTAAGATGAGTCTCGCCCTCGAGATTCGGGTTGGCTAGAAAATAGGTGAGGGTGGTCCTTCAACAGATCTTCCTCTCGTTCCCAGGTGGCTTCATCCTCCGTGTGGTGGCTCCATTGAACTTTGCAAAACTTGATAACCTTGCTGCGGGTGACTCGACTGGCATACTCAAGAATCTTGACTAGTCTCTCCTCATAGGTCAAATCACTGTCCAACTGAATCGCTTCCAGCGGCACTGTATCTCTTAGCGGTATATCAGCCATCTCTGCATGGCACTTCTTCAACTGGGAAACGTGGAACACGTCGTGAACTCCTGACAATCCTTCGGGTAATTCCAACTTGTAGGCTACTTCTCCCATACGCTACACAACTTTGTATGGTCCTACAAAATGTGGTGCTAACTTTCCCTTAACTCCAAAGCGCTTAACTCCTCGAAGTGGAGATACTCGAATATAAACTCGGTCTCTGACTTCGTAAACTGTCTCCTTGCGTTTTGAATCTGCGTAGCTCTTCTGTCTGGACTGGGCTACCTTGAGCCTATCACGAATCAATTTTACTCTCTGTTCAGACTCCTTAATCAGATCTGGTCCGAAAAACTGACGGTCTCCAACTTCATCCCATGATAATGGGGTCCTGCACCTCCTTCCGTACAAGGCTTCGAAAGGGGCCATTTTCAAACTAGATTGATTACTGTTGTTATAAGAGAATTCTGCGTATGGCAAATTCTCGACCCAACTAGATCCATAATCTAGCGCACAAGCTCTCAGCATATCCTCCAAAATCTGATTGACTCTCTCGGTCTGTCCATCTGTCTGTGGATGGAAATCTATACTGTACTCTAGCCTGGTACCCAAAGTTTCGTGCAACTGATTCCAGAACTTTGAGGTAAACTGGGTTCCTCTATCTGATACAATGCTCCTTGGAACTCCATGCAGACATACGATTCTGGTCATGTATATCTTTGCCAACTTGGCACTAGTATAGGTAGTCTTCACTGGAATGAAATGAGCTACCTTTGTCAAACGATCGACTACAACCCATATCGAGTCATAGCCTGAACGAGTTCTGGGCAATCCTGTGATAAAATCCATGCCTAGCTTATCCCACTTCCATCCAAGTATCGGCAATGGCTATAGCAATCCTGTTGGCTTGTGATGCTCTGCCTTTACTCTCTGACATACATCCCAACGGCTACATACTCCGCAATATCTTTCTTCATTCTGGTCTACCAGAAAATATCCTTCAAATCCAAATACATCTTGGTATTTCCTGGGTGAATCGAATATGGTGAATCATGGGCCTCTTGCAGAATCAATTTCCTAATCTCTGAATCATTAGGCACATAAACACGGTCTTCAAACCATAGGGTATCGTGCTCATCCTCACGAAATCCTTTAGCTTTTCCTTTGCTTATTTTCTCCTTAATAGAAGCAATCTCCTTGTCATTCTTCTGGGCTTCTCTGATCTTATCCATCAACGTAGACTGAATCTCCAATGCTGCTACATAGCCTCTCAGAACTATCTCCAAACATAGCTCACGAAGATTTTCGGCTAAATCCCTTGGTAAATCTCCCTTCATTAGGGTGTTGACATGACTTTTGCGGCTCAACGCGTCAGCTACTATGAGGGAGTCCTGGATTAGGGGGTGTTCGGGTACCCGGACTATACCTTCAGCCGGACTCTAGGACTATGAAGATACAAGATTGAAGACTTCGTCCCGTGTCCGGATGGGACTTTCCTTGGCATGGAAGGCAAGCTTGGCGATGCGGATATTCAAGATATCCTACCATTGTAACCGACTCTATGTAACCCTAACCCTATCCGGTGTCTATATAAACCGGAGGGTTGTAGTCCGTAGGACATCAACTCCATATACAACAATCATACCATAGGCTAGCTTCTAGGGTTTAGCCTCCTTGATCTCGTGGTAGATCTACTCTTGTACTACCCATATCATCAATATTAATCAAGCAGGAGCAGGGTATGACCTCCATCGAGAGGGCCCGAACCTGGGTAAAAACATCGTGTCCCTTGTCTCCTGTTACCATCCGACCTTGACGCACAGTTCGGGACCCCCTACCCGAGATCCGCCGGTTTTGACACCGACATTGGTGCTTTCATTGAGAGTTCCTCTGTGTCGTCGCCTTTAGGACCGATGGCTCCCTTGATCATCAACAATGATGAGGTCCAGGGTGAGACTTTTCTCCCCGGACAGATCTTCGTCTTCGGCGGCTTCGCACTGCGGGCCAATTCGCTTGGCCACCTGGAGCAGATCGAAAGCTATGCCCCTGGCCATCAAGTCAGGTTTGGAAGCTTAAACTACACGGCTGACATCCACGGAGACATGATCTTCGACGGGTTCGAGCCACGGCCAAGCGTGCCGCACTATCTCGAGGGGCATGATCTAGCTCTGCCTTCGGACAGTGTCCTGGAGGCTGCACACGCACCGGTTCCAACCCCTAACTCGGAGCCTATTGCGCCAATCGAGGATGAGCGGTTGGACATCACCTCAGGGGCTGCGATCTCAAAGGCGATCGAGTCGAACGCCAGCCCCGCACTCTGCATGACCCGTGACTCCGAGGATCCGGACTCCTCCCCGGACTTCGAACCCCCGCGCCCCGGCCAATCGAATCCGATTGGGCACCGATAATGGAGTTCACCGTCGCGGACATCTTTCAGCACTCGCCTTTTGGCGACATCCTGAATTCTCTCAAGTCTCTCTCTTTATCAGGAGAGCCCTGGCCAGATTACGTTCAGCGAGGATGGGATACGGACGATGAAGAAGTTCAAAGCCCACCCACCACCCACTTTGTAGCCACTGTCGACGATTTAACCGACATGCTTGACTTCGGCTCCGAAGACATCGACGGTATGGACGACGATGTAGGAGATGAACAGGAACCAGCACCTGTAGGGCGCTGGAAGGCCACCTCGTCATATGACATATATATGGTGGATACTCCAAAAGATGGAGATGGCGATGGAACAGCGGGGGATGACACCTCCAAGAAACAGCCAAAGCGCCGGCGTCAGCGGCGCCGCTCTAAATCCCGCCAAAGCAAAAACGGTGATTCCGGCACGGGAGATAATACTACCCCAGATAGCGCCGAAGAACACCCACCCCAGCAAGATTCGGCAAAGGAAGATGGAGAAGCCAGCCCTCATGAGAGAGCAGCAGACCGAGAGGTCGAGGATGATAACTATATGCCTCCCTCCGAAGACGAGGCAAGCCTCGATGACGACGAATTCGTCGTACCATCAGACCCCGCCGAACAAGAGTGTTTCAAACGCAGGCTTTTAGCCATGGCAAGCAGCCTTGAGAAAAAGCAGCAACAGCTTAGAGCTGACCAAGATTTGCTAGCTGCCAGATGGACCGAAGTCCTTGCGGCCGAAGAGTATGAACTCGAACGCCCCTCCAAGAGTTACCCAAAGCGCAGGACGCTACCCCGATCAGAGGAGGAAGCACATACATCACCAGCGCACGACATGGCAGACCGGCCACCTCGCGGCCGCGACAGAGAGGCCTCTCCGCCCTCCACCCAAGCCATGCCCCGACGCCGCTCAACTAAGGCACGGGAAAATGCACCAGACCTGCGAGACGTACTGGAGGATAAGGCAAGACAAACAAGATCGATCTACGGATCGCGCAGGCGCCCTACGGCACGTGACGATGATCTTCACTCCGGATACAACAAATCCGGCCGGGCCGAACACAACAGACATAGCTCTTCCGAGCTGCGTCGTGATATAGCCCAGCACAGAGGCGCCGCACACCCGCTATGCTTCACGGATGAAGTAATGGATCATAAAATCCCAGAGGGTTTCAAACCCGTAAACATCGAATCATACGATGGCACAACAGATCCGGCGGTATGGATCGAGGATCATCTCCTTCACATCCACATGGCACGCGGCGATGATCTACACGCCATCAAATACCTCCCGCTCAAACTTAAAGGACCGGCCCGGCATTGGCTTAACAGCTTGCCAGAAGACTCAATCGGTTCTTGGGAGGACCTGGAAGCCACATTCCTCGACAACTTCCAGGGCACTTACGTGCGACCACCGGATGCCGACGACTTAAGACACATAATTTAGCAGCCAGAGGAATCGGCCAGGCAATTCTGGACACGGTTCCTAACAAAGAAAAACCAGATAGTCGACTATCCGGACGCAGAGGCCCTAGCAGCCTTCAAGCATAACATCCGCGACGAGTGGCTTGCCCGGCACCTGGGACAGGAAAAGCCGAAATCTATGGCAGCCCTCACGACACTCATGAACCGCTTTTGCGTGGGAGAAGAGAGCTGGCTAGCTCGTAGTAACAATTTATCAAAGAACCCTGGTAATTCGGATACCAAGGACAAAAGTGGCAGGACACGTCAGAATAAGCAAAAACGCCGCGTTAGCAGCGACAGCAATGAAGACACGGCAGTCAATGCCAGATTCAAAGGCTATAAATCCGGTCAGCGGAAAAATCCATTCAAAAAGAATACTCAGGGCCCGTCTAGTTTGGACCGAATACTCGACCGCTTGTGCCAGATACATGGCACCCCCGAAAGGCCAGCCAATCACACTAGCAGGGATTGTTGGGTGTTCAAGTAGGCAGGCAAGTTACGAGCTGAAAACAAAGACAAGGGGCTGAACAGCGACGACGAGGAGGAGCCCAGGCCGCCAAACAGCAATGGACAGAAGGGCTTTCCCCCACAAGTGCGGACGGTGAACATGATATACGCAACCCACATTCCTAGGAGGGAGCAGAAGCGTGCGCTACGGGACGTATATGCGATGGAGCCAGTCGCCCCAAAGTTCAACCCATGGTCCTCCTGCCCGATCACTTTTGATCGAAGGGACCATCCCACTAGCATCTGTCATGGCGGCTTCGCCGCATTGGTTCTCGACCCAATCATCGACGGATTTCATCTCACAAGAGTCCTCATGGACGGCGACAGTAGCCTGAACCTGCTTTACCAGGATACAGTGGGGAAAATGGGCATAGATCCCTCAAGGATTAAGCCCACATAAACGACCTTTAAAGGCGTTATACCAGGTGTAGAAGCCAACTGTACATGCTCAGTAACACTTGACGTGGTCTTTGGATCCCCAAACAATTTCCGAAGCGAAGAGTTAATCTTCGATATAGTCCCGTTTCGCAGTGGCTATCACGCCCTGCTCGGACGAACCGCATTCACAAAGTTCAATGCGGTGCCGCACTACGCATATCTCAAGCTCAAGATGCCAGGCCCTCGAGGAGTAATCACGGTCAACGGAAACACCGAACGCTCCCTCCGTACGGAGGAGCACACGGCGGCTCTCGCAGCGGAAGTACAAAGTAGCCTTCTTAGGAAATTCTCCAGTCCGGCCGTTAAAAAGCCAGACACTGCCAAGCGCGCCCGGAGTAACCCACAGCAGGACCGCCTGGCACGCTCTGAGCAAGCGTAGCAATGCGGCCCCAACCCCAGTTCTCGCGACATAGCAAAACCAGTGCCTCGCGTACATAACTACGCCCCTGAAATACCATGGGCACAGGGGAAGGGGCACAATAACGGCACGCCCAAAATACGGCTTAAAACATACTAGGGGCTGCCGGATTCTTTTTTTAATTTTTTCTTACTTTCAGGACTCCATACTTCGGACGACCTGTTCGGCAATTCGACTGCCGCACAAACGATGCAAGATCCAGGGAGGCAGACAAACCACGCCGCATTATGGAACTCCCAGGTGGTCTCTGTTACGAGCAGTATACCTGTTTTAAATGCAATTCCGCGTCCTGCTCTTGGTCAGGACATGTTAAATAGTCCAATATCTTTTTGCTTATCGCACTATTTGTATCGTTCGGCTTTGATAAATAGCCTCTCTATAAACAATGCATAGCTTTTTGTCTATTTTTTGCATTATCCTCTTTTCACACATATGTTTATTAAATGACATGATTGCACCCGTACAACATGGTACGGCAAACACGCCAGGGGCTTCAGTACCCCACATTATGGTGTGAGAAGTCCGTACACTTTCACAAGTGCGGCACCCCGAACTTATAGCACTATATGCATCGGCTCCAAATCATGATTTTGGTCAATAGTTGGGTTTGCCCGGCTCCTATGTTTTGGTTCCTTATGTTCCGCTATATCGGCTAGGTAGCACTAGGAGAACCACTGCGATTGTGCCCCGGTTCAGCTGGGTTAAGCACCTCAGTGGAGGAAGCTAAAACTGACTGTCATGATGAGGCGAGAGACCAGTCGCTGTTCGAGAGGTTTTTCGAGTCCCTAAAGACTTATGCCGCTTCGAGCGAGGATCTGGCTTTATCCGGCCAAGGCGTGGATAGCGCCCCGAACTCGGTCTTCCGAACTAGGGGCTTCGCCGAAACTTAAAATTATAGAGTTCTATGGCTAAGTGAGAGTTTTCAAGCATTATAGTCCAATTGCCTGGTTCGTTGTGCTGAGCGCCTCCCTCGAAGGACCCAACTATGGGAAAAAGAGCGCTCAGGTTTATCCCGAACACCCCAGCACTAGTGGCATGGGGGCAGAAGCCGACGACTGGCCATCTCTCAATTTTTTGATAAACGGCCGCACAGAAAGTAATATTTTAAATTCAATAAGCATTGCTTAGCGCATATGAACAAGTTTTCAGCGCACAGGATAAACACAAGCGAGTTCATTCAAAAATCACATCCTTGGTACATTCATCCGCCATAAGGCGGGCACCTGCAAGAACATCCTTGTAGTAGTTCTCGGGCTTGCGATGCTCCTTCCCCAGCGGCGGCCCGTCCTTCACAAGCTTCTCACCGTCCAGCTTACCCCAGTGCACCTTTGCACGGGCAAGGGCCCGACGGGCACCTTCGATGCAGACGGAGCGCTTGATGACCTCGAGCCTCGGACAGGCCTCCACCAGCCGCCGCACCAGCCCGAAATAGCTCCCAGGCAGGGCCTCTCCGGGCCACAGCCGAACTATGAAGCCCTTCATGGCCTGTTCGGCCGCCTTGTGGAGCTCGACCAGCTGTTTCAGCTGGTCACTCAAGGGCACAGGGTGTCCGGCCTCAGAATACTGAGACCAGAACACCTTCTCCGTCGAGCTGCCCTCTTCAGCTCGGTATAATGTGGCGGCGTCGGATACGCTGCGGGGAAGATCTGTGAATGCCCTGGAGAGCTCCGGATTCGGGTAAGTAACAAGTAGTTACTTTTTATATTTCTGCTTTGCATAAAGAATGCCTTACCCGCCGCTATCTTCCTCATCTCCTCCAACTCTTGGAGGGCCTTTTGGGCTTCGGCCTTGGCAGAGTTGGCAGTTTCAAGGGCCGTTGCGAGCTCGGATGCTTGCGCCTTTGACTCAAGCTCCAAACTATCATGTTTTTTCATGAGAGCCCGAAGCTCTTGCTGCACCTCGCCGACCTGAGCCCCAACTCTGTCTCGCTCGGTGCGCTCCGTGGCCGTTTTCTTTTCGGCCTCAGACAGCGCCTGCTTAAGGGCCGCCACCTCAGTCGTGGCCCCTACAATAAGCAGTACAATCCTGTTATTTTTTTGCAATCACGCCTTTTTATAGGCACTTTTTCTGTAAGGTATTTCTTACCTTCTTTCTCCTTGAGCCGCCGCTTGGCAAGGCCGAGCTCTTGCTCGGTCCGCTCGAAGTCCTGCTTCAGGACACCCACCTCCGCAGTCAGTGCGGCGGTGGATAGCAGCGAAGCCTACATACGCATATTGACTCTTTTTTGTTAGACTCCTGCGAAATTTAATAGATCCGCTATTCAGCTTTTCTTTCCGAACGCCAAACAGAGCATCAGGGGCTCCTATCTATGTTGTAATATTTTTACATATTTTTACTTACCTCGAAGCCTGTTAGAAGGCTAGCGCAAGCTTCAGTCAGTCCGCTCTGGGCAGACCGAACCTTCTGGATCACCGTACTCATAATAGTACGGTGCCCCTCGTCGATGGAGGCGCCGTCAAGCACCTCCAGCAGATTGTCCGGCACCTCTGGTTGGACGGAGGCCGCCGGCTCATAAGGCTTGCTCCTCTTGGAAGGAGTTCGCCTACCGCGGTCCGGAACTGTGGAAGATTCCGGCGCGGTGTCCGGCACAAAGCTGGACTTGGAGCCCTGGGGGGCCTTATCCCCTTCACTCCTGGAGTCCGGGAGGTTGCCTTGCGGCTCCTCCGGGACCACCACCTCCTACCCCGGAGCTTGTCGCGATGCCACTTCGGCGTCGTCTGCAGTGCGGGGGGAGACAGCGGGTGGAACTGAGTTCACGTCCGATGAGTCCAGGGAGCCGCCCGACGATTCGTTGAATTCGGCCCGGGGTTGCATAATTACGTTCGACATTAGGGAAAGCTGTGCAACAAAGGAACATCATGAGTTACTCTTATATCCGAACTTACGATTTTGCTGGACACTTGGCCCTGTTTGGCTACTCCTCTCCGCCCTCTTCGACGTCGGGGGAGTAGTCCGGCGGAGGGGTCTTCCTTTTCCTAGACCCCTCGGCCTCCCCCGTTGGGGCGGCTTTCCTCTTCTCTCCTCCCTTCGCTGGGGGGGGAGAGTTTTCTTCTTCCTCCTCCTCGTTTTCACGGGAAGAGGGCGTCTCGGACTCGTCGAATGACGAGTCCGACACCACCACGTTACGGGCACTCTTTCGAGTCCCCGTGGTCTTCTTCTTCTTGGCCTTCTTCTCCGGCACCACATAAGGCGCCGGAACCAGCAGCTTCACTAGTAGAGCTGGGGCTGGGTCTTCGGGCAGCGGAGCCGGACAGTTAATCGGTCCGAATATCGCCCGCCAAGCCTGTCAAAGGTAAGGGAGTTTAGATCCCGCATAGAGTCAAACTATGAAAAAAGCTTAACATCCTGTAAAAGGTGAAGATAGCTTACCTCGCTAGCGTGACGCTGCGAGCTGTATCCGCGGTCCTCGGAAGCGGATGCGGGAGCCTCGGCGCCCTTGAATAGCACCTTCCAGGCATCTTCGTACGTCGTGTCGAAGAGCCTGCTAAGGGTTTGGTGCTGCGCCGGTTCGAACTCCCACAGATTAAAATCCCGTTGTTGGCACGGGAGGATCCGGCGGACGAGCATAACCTGGATTACATTAACAAGCCGAATTGGCTTGTTCACCAGGGACTGGATGCATGTTTGCAACCCGGTCACCTCTTTTTCGTCACCCCACGACAGGCCCATCTCTTTCCAGGACATAAGCTGCATGGGGGGTCTGGATCAGAACTCGGGGGTTGCGATCCATTTCGGATCGCGTGGCTCGGTGATGTAAAACCACCCGGATTGCCACCCCTTTAGGGTCTCCACAAAAGAGCCCTCGAACCATAGGACGTTGGCCATCTTGCCCGCCATGGCACCTCCGCACTCCGCCTAGCTGCCGTGCACCACCTTGGGCTTGACGTTGAAGGTCTTGAGCCAGAGGCCGAAATGAGGGCGGACGCGGAGGAAAGCCTCGCACACGACGATAAACGCCGAGATGTTGAGGATGAAGTTTGGGGCCAGATCGTGGAAATCCAGGCCGTAGTAGAACATGAGCCCCCGGACAAATGGGTGGAGTGGAAAACCCAGTCCGCGGTGGAAGTGGGGAAGAAATACTACCCTCTCATGGGGCCTTGGGGTGGGGAGAAGCTGCCCCTTTTCGGGAAGCCGGTGCGCAATGTCCTTAGACAGGTATCCGGCCTTCCTTAGCTTCTTGACTCGGCCCTCCGTGGCGGAGGAGACCATCCACTTGCCTCCCACTCCGGACATCGCTGGAGAAGTTTGAGGTGGGAAGTGCGGGCTTGGGCGCTCGAGCTCGAGTGCGCAGGAGATGGATAGGCAAAGGAGGAAGAAGGCGTAGGTAAAAAGGTGGATCCTTATCACCTTATATGGGAGAATGCGGTTGTGTGTCCCCACCAGCCTAGTAAAACTCATTTGCCTCCCAAGCGCCATGATAAATGGCGCGGTTGGGTTACCCACGTCCGTATTGATGAGAATCCCGTAAAAGGGGTACACGATCTCTACTTTGACAAGACGTGCCAAGGAAACCGCCTCGCAAAACATGCTGAGGTGGAAAAGTAAAAACGATTCGAGTAAAGGACTTGGCCGTAGTGTGGTGACGCACTGCGGAATACGTCAGCAGATTTGATTTGTGTTAATATTATTCTCTCTATGGCAATATGTGGAAAATTATTTTGCACAGCCGGACACTACCCTTGGTGTTTACAATCTTCTATGAAGGACTTGGAGGAGGAACCCGCCTTGCAATGCCGAAGACAATCTGCGCGCCGAAATCGTCGTCATTGAAGCCTGGTTCAGGGGCTACTGAGGGAGTCCTGGATTAGGGGTTGTTCGGGTAGCCGAACTATACCTTCAGCCGGACTCCAGGACTATGAAGATACAAGATTGAAGACTTCGTCCCGTGTCCGGATGGGACTTTCCTTGGCGTGGAAGGCAAGCTTGGCGATGCGGATATTCAAGATCTCCTACCATTGTAACTAACTCTGTGTAACCCTAACCCTATCCGGTGTCTATATAAACCGGAGGGTTGTAGTCCGTAGGACATCAACTCCATATACAACAATCATATCATAGGCTAGCTTCTAGGGTTTAGCCTCCTTGATCTCGTGGTAGATCTACTCTTGTACTACCCATATCATCAATATTAATCAAGCAGGAGTAGGGTATTACCTCCATCGAGAGGGCCCGAACCTGGGTAAAAACATCGTGTCCCTTGTCTCCTGTTACCATCCGGCCTTGACGCACAGTTCGGGACCCCCTACCCGAGATCCGCCGGTTTTGACACCGACATACTACGTTAGCCTTACCAGGGTGATAATGCAATCTCATATCATAATCCTTGATGAGTTCCAACCATCTCCTTTGCCTGAGATTCAACTCCTTCTGCGTGAAGATATACTTCAAGCTCTTGTGATCCGTGTACACCTCACAATGGTTTCCAATGAGAAAATGTCTCCAAGTTTTCAATGCATGCACTACGGCTGCTAACTCCAAATCATGCGTAGCATAATTCAACTCATGAGGCTTAAGCTGTCGTGAAGCATATGAAACAACTCTTCCTTCTTGCATAAGCACTGCTCCAAGTCCTCAACGTGAAGCGTCACAATACACCTCATAATCCTTCGTCTGATCTGGCAAAATCAACACTGGTGATGTAACCAAACGTTTCTTCAACTCCTGGAAACTAGCCTCACATTCCTCAGTCCATATGAACTTGGTATCCTTCTTCAACAACTCCATCATAGGTTTCGCAATCTTCGAGAAATTTTCAATGAATCTCTGGTAGTATCCTGCAAGTCCAAGAAAACTCCGGATCTCTCCAACTGTTGTTGGCGCTTCCCAATTTGTCACAGTGTCAACCTTAGTGGGATCTACTGCTATACCTTCTCCAGATATAACGTGTCCGAGGAATCCAACTTCCTTCAACCAAAACTCACATTTGCTAAACTTGGCATATAACTGATGTTCTCTGAGCTTACCAAGTACCAAACGCAAATGCTCCTTATGCTCCTCTTCATGCTTCGAGTAAACCAGGATATCATCAATGAACACTACGACGAACTTATCCAAAAACTCCATAAACACTTTGTTCATCATGTTCATAAAATATGCAGGTGCATTAGTCAGGCCAAATGACATAACGGTATACTCGTACAGCCCATACCTGGTGGTAAAAGCCGTCTTAGGTATATCCTGTTCTC
The DNA here is from genome assembly GCF_002162155.2 of Triticum dicoccoides. Lineage (NCBI taxonomy): Eukaryota > Viridiplantae > Streptophyta > Magnoliopsida > Poales > Poaceae > Triticum > Triticum dicoccoides. The sequence goes on from NC_041382.1 coordinate 203,449,737, forward strand.
GAATCTTCAACTGATGGTATCCCGATCGCAGGTCGATCTTGGAAAATACCTTAGCTCCTTGCAATCGATCAAACAGATCATTGATCATCGGTAGTGGGTACTTGTTCTTGATGGTTACTTCATTCAATCCTCGATAATCAACAACCATTCTTAACGATCCATCCTTCTTCCCCACTAGAAGTACTGGCGATCCCCAAGGTGAAGAACTTGGGCAAATATATCCTTTATCTGGTAACTCCTTGATCTGCTTCTTAATTTCTTCCAAATCCTTTGTGGGCATCCTATAAGGTCTCTTAGATATTGGTGCTACCTCTTGAGCTTGCGTTGGATTTCCCCGAAGAGGAAGGGATGATGCAGCAGAGTAGCGTAAGTATTTCCCTCAGTTTTTGAGAACCAAGGTATCAATCCAGTAGGAGGCCACGCTCAAGTCCCTCGTACCTGCACAAAACGATAGCTACTCGCAACCAACGTGATTAGGGGCTGTCAATCCCTTCACGGTCACTTACGAGAGTGAGATCTGATAGATATAATATTTTTGGTATTTTTGGTATAGAGATTCAAAGTAAAAATAAAAGGCAAAGTAAAAAAAGCAAAGCAAGATTAAAGTGATGGAGATTGATATGATGAGAATAAACCTGGGGGCCATAGGTTTCACTAGTGGCTTCTCTCAAGAGCATAAGTATTCTATGGTGGGTGAACAAATTACTGTTGAGCAATTGACAGAACTGAGCATAGTTATGAGAATATCTAGGCATGATCATGTATATAGGCATCACGTCCGTGACAAGTAGACCAAAACGATTCTGCATCTACTACTATTACTCCACTCATCGACTGCTATCCAGCATGCATCTAGAGTATTAAGTTAAAAATAGAGTAACGCCTTAAGCAAGATGACATGATGTGGAGAGATAAATTCATGCAATATGAAATAAACCCCATCTTGTTATCCTCGATGGCAACGATGCAATACGTGCCTTGCTGCCCCTTCTGTCACTGGGAAAGGACACCGCAAGATTGAACCCAAAGCGAAGCACTTATCCCATGGCAAGAACTACCAATCTAGTTGGCCAAACCAAACGGATAATTCGAAGAGACTTGCAAAGATAACCAATCATACATAAAAGAATCCAGAGAAGGTTCAAATATTATTCATAGATAGACTTGATCATAAACCAACAATTCATCGGTCTCAACAAACACACCGCAAAAAGAAGATTACATCGAATAGATCTCCACAAGAGAGGGGGAGAACTTTGTATTGAGATCCAAAAAGAGAGAAGAAGCCATCTAGCTACTAACTATGGACCCAAAGGTCTGAGGTAAACTACTCACACTTCATCGGAGAGTCTATGATGATGTAGAAGTCCTCCATGATGACGGCCCACTCTAACAGATCTCCGGAACAGGCCCCAAGATGGGATCTCGTGGATACAGAAAGGCGGTGAAATTAGGTTTTTGGCTCTGTATCTGTTCGTTTGGGGGTACGTAGGTATATATAGGAGGAAGGAGTACGTCGGTGGAGCACCGAGGGGCCCACGAGGCAGGGGGGCGCGCCCCAGGGGGGGCACCCCCCACCATCGTGACCGCCTCTCTGATGCCTTGGCGTAGGGTCCAAGTCTCGTGGATCACGTTCGGTGAGAAAATCACGTTCCCGATGGTTTCATTCCGTTTGGACTCCGTTTGATATTCCGTTTCTTCGAAACACTGAAATAGGCAAAAAAAACAGCAATTCTGGGCTAGGCCTCCGGTTAATAGGTTAGTCCCAAAAATAATATAAAAGTGGAAAATAAAGCCCAATATAGTCCAAAACAGTAGATAATATAGCATGGAGCAATCAAAAATTATAGATACGTTGGAGACGTATCAGGCATCCCCAAGCTTAATTTCTGCTCGTCCTCGAGTAGGTAAATGATAAAAAGAGAATTTTTGAGGCGGAGTGCTACTTGGCATAATTTCAATGCAAATCTTCTTAATTGTGATATGAATATTCAGATTCGAAAGATTCAAGAAAAAAGTTTATATTGACATAAAAATAATAATACATCAAGCATACTAACAAAGCAATTATGTCTTCTCAAAATAACATGGCCAAAGAAAGTTATCCCTACAAAATCGTATAGTCTGGCTATGCTCTATCTTCACCACACAAAGTATTTAAATCATGCACAACCCCGATGACAAGCCAAGCAATTGTTTCATACTCTAACTTTTTCAAAACTTTTTCAATCTTCACGCAATACATGAGCGTGAGCCATGGATATAGCACTATAGGTGGGATAGAATGGTGGTCGTGGAGAAGACAAAAAGGAGAAGATAGTCTCACATCAACTAGGCATATCAACGGGCTATGGAGATGCCCATCAATAGATATCAATGTGAGTGAGTAGGGATTGCCATGCAACGAATGCACTAGAGCTATAAGTATATGAAAGCTCAAAAAGAAACTAAGTGGGTGTGCATCCAACTTGCTTGCTCATGAAGACCTAGGGCAATTTGACGAAGCCCATCATTGGAATATACAAGCCAAGTTCTATAATGAAAGATTCCCACTAGTATATGAAAGTGATAACATGAGAGACTCTCTACTATGAAGATCATGGTGCTACTTTGAAGCACAAGTTTGGTAAAAGGATAGTAACATTGTCCCTTCTCTCTTTTTCTCTCATTTTTTTATTTGGGCCTTTTCTCTTTTTTATAGCCTCTTTTTATTTGGGCTTCTTTGGCCTCTTTTTATTTGGGCTTCTTTGGCCTCCTTTTTTTATTTTTCGTCCAGAGTCTCATCCCGACTTATGGGGGAATCATAGTCTCCATCATTCTTTCCTCACTGAGACAATGCTCTAAAAATGATGATCATCACACTTTTATTTTTCTTACAACTCAACAATTACAACTCGATACTTAGAACAAAATATGACTCTATATGAATGCCTCCGGCGGTGTACCGGGATATGCAATATGACAATGATGGAGTGTGTCATAATAAACAGAACGGTGGAAAGTTGCATGGCAATATATCTCGGAATGGCTATGGAAATGCCATAATAGGTAGGTATGGTGGCTGTTTTGAGGAAGGTGTATGGTGGGTGTATGATACCGGCGAAAGGTGCGCGGTATTAGATAGGCTAGCAAAGGTGGAAGGGTGAGAGTGTGTATAATCCATGGACTCAACATTAGTCATAAAGAACTCATATACTTATTGCAAAAATCTAGAAGTTATCAAAGCAAAGTATTACGCGCATGCTCCTAGGGGGATAGATTGGTAGGAAAAGACTATCGCTCGTCCCCGACCGCCACTCATAAGGAATACAATCAATAAATAAATCATGCTCCGACTTCATCACATAACGGTTCACCATACGTGCATGCTACGGGAATCACAAACTTTAACACAAGTATTCTTTAAATTCACAACTACTCAACTAGCATGACTTTAATATTATCACCTCCATATCTCAAAACAATTATCATGTTTCAATCTTTTCTTAGTATTCAACACACTCAAAAGAAAGTTTCACAAATCTTGAATACCAAGCATATTATTATTAAGCAAATTACCATGCTATTAAGACTCTCAAAATAATTTAAGTGAAGCATGAGAGATCAATAGTTTCTTTAAAACAAATCCACCACTGTGCTCTAAAAGATCTAAGTGAAGCACATAGAGCAAAATTATAACGCTCAAAAGATATAAGTGAAGAACATAGAGCAAAATTATAATTCTCAAAAGATATAAGTGAAGCACATAGAGCAAAACTACTTAGCTCAAAAGATATAAGTGAAGCACATAGAGTATTCTATCAACTTTTAATTCATTATGGCTATCTCAAAAGGTGTGTACAGAAAGGATGATTGTGGCATACTAAAACACAAAGACAAAAATAATACAATATGCTCCAAGCAAAACACATATCATGTTGGTGAATAAAAATATAGCTCCATGTAAATTACCGATGGAAGTGGACGAAAGAGGGGATGCCTTCCGGGGCATCCCCAAGCTTCGACTTTTTGGTGTCCTTGGATTATCTTGGGGGTGCCATGGGCATCCCCAAGCTTAGGCTCTTGCCACTCCTTGTTCCATAATCCATCACAAGAATTCACCCAAAACTTGAAAACTTCACAACACAAAACTTAAAGTAGAAAACTCGTGAGCTCCGTTAGCGAAAGAAAACAAAAGACCACTTCAAGGTACTGTAATGAACTCATTCTTTATTTATATTGGTGTTAAACCTACTGTATTCCAACTTCTATATGGATTATAAACTATTTTACTAACCATAGATTCATCAAAATAAGCAAACAACACACGAAAAACAGAATCTGTCAAAAACAGAACAGTCTGTAGTAATCTGTAGCTAGCGCAAGATCTGGAACCCCAAAAATTCTAAAATAAATTGCTGGACGTGAGGAATTTATCTATTAATCATCTGCAAAAATAATTAACTAAATATCACTCTTTAAATAAAAATGGCAGCAGTTCACATTAGCGCTAAAGTTTCTGTTTTTTACAGCAAGTTCAACAAGACTTTCCCCAAGTCTTCCCAACGATTCTACTTGGCACAAACACTAATTAAACACAAAAAACACAACAAAAACAGAGGATAAATAATTTATTTATTACTAAGCAGGAGCACAAAGCAAGGAATACAAATAAAATTGGGTTGCCTCCCAACAAGCGGTATCGTTTAACGCCCCTAGCTAGGCATAAAAGCGAGGATAGATCTAGGTATTGCCATCTTTGGTAGGCAATCCATAAGTGGCTCTCATGATAGTTTCATATGGAAATTTTATTTTCTTTCTTGGAAAGTGTCACATGACCTTTTTTAATGGAAATTTAAATCTAATATTCCCTTCCTTCATATCAATAATCGCACCAACCGTTCTAAGGAAAGGTCTACCAAGAATAATAGGGCAAGAAGGATTGCATTCTATATCAAGAACAATGAAATCTACGGGCACATAATTTCTATTTGCAACAATAAGAACATCATTAATCCTTCCCATAGGTTTCTTAATAGTAGAATCCGCAAGATGCAAGTTTAGAGAGCAATCATCAAAATTACAGAAATCTAGCAAATCACACAAGGTCTTGGGAATAGTAGAGACACTAGCACCCAAATCACACAAAGCATAAAACTCATGATATTGAATTTTAATTTTAATAGTTGGTTCCCACTCATCATAGAGTTTTCTAGGGATAGAAACTTTCAACTCAAGTTTTTCTTCATAAGATTGCATCAAGGCATCAACAATATGTTCTGTGAAGGCTTTAGGTTGACTATAAGCATGTGGAGAATTTAGCACGGATTGCAACAAGGAAATACAATCAATTAAAGAGCAACTTTCATACTTAAATTCCTTGAAATCCAATATAGTGGGTTTAGCAACATCTAGATTTTTATTTCTTTCAATCCCACTTTCATCAATTTCATCATAAAGATCTAAATACTCCGAATTTTTAGAACGCCTTCTAGGTAAAGGAAGATCATATTCAGTTTCATCAAGATTCATATTGCAAAACAAAGATTTAATAGGGGACACATCAATAACTTTTAGATCTTCATCTTGATTTTCATAGGAATTGGAAGAACACGCTTTAATAAAGGCATCTTTAGAAGCACGCATCCTAGCGGTTCTTTCCTTGCACTCATCAATGGAAATTCTCATGGCTTTGAGAGACTCATTGATATCATGCTTAGGAGGAATAGATATAATCTTTAAATAATCAATCTCAAGAGAAATTCTATCAACGTTTCTAGCCAAATCATCAACTTTAAGCAATTTCTCTTCAAGCAAAGCATTAAAATTCTTTTGTGAATTCATAAACTCTTTAACACTATTCTCAAATTCAGAGGGAATCTTATAAGCACTTCTCCCATGGCAAGAACTACCAATCTAGTTGGCCAAACCAAACGGATAATTCGAAGAGACTTGCAAAGATAACCAATCATACATAAAAGAATTCAGAGAAGATTCAAATATTATTCATAGATAGACTTGATCATAAACCCACAATTCATCGGTCTCAACAAACACACCGCAAAAAGAAGATTACATCGAATAGATCTCCAAAAGAGAGGGGGAGAACTTTGTATTGAGATCCAAAAAGAGAGAAGAAGCCATCTAGCTATTAACTATGGGCCCGAAGGTCTGAGGTAAACTACTCACACTTCATCGGAGAGGCTATGATGATGTAGAAGCCCTCCGTGATGATGGCCCTCTCCGGCGGAGCTCCGAAACAGGCCCCAAGATGGGATCTCGTGGATACAGAAAGTTGCGGCGGTGGAATTAGGTTTTTGGCTCCGTATCTGTTTGTTGGGGGTACGTAGGTATATATAGGAGGAAGGAGTATGCCGGTGGAGCACCGAGGGGCCCACGAGGCAGGGGGCGCGCCCTAGGGGGGGCACCCCCCACCCTCGTGACCGCCTCTCTGATGCCTTGGAATAGGGTCCAAGTCTCCTGGATCACGTTCGGTGAGAAAATCACGTTCCCGAAGGTTTTATTTCGTTTGGACTCCGTTTGATATTCCGTTTCTTTGAAACACTGAAATAGGCAAAAAAACAGCAATTCTGGGCTGGGCCTCCGGTTAATAGGTTAGTCCCAAAAATAATATAAAAGTGGAAAATAAATCCCAATATAGTCCAAAACAGTAGATAATATAGCATGGAGCAATCAAAAAATATAGATACGTTGGAGACGTATCAATTGGCCCTGTGCCTGGCAAAAGCTCAATCAAAAACTCAATATCTCTATCCGGTGGCATGCCTGGCAACTCTTCTGGAAATACATCGGGGAACTCCTTCACTACTGGTACTTCCTCCTGCACAACTCCTGTTAGACAATTTACTTGAGTCCTTTTCGGCACATGCCGGGATACATACTTGATCCTTCTCCCTTCTGGGGTGGTAAGCAAAATTGACTTACTGGCACATTCAATGTTCCCTTCATACTTCGATAACCAATCCATGCCTAATATCACATCCAATCCTTAAGATTCCAATACTATTAGGTCTGAGGGAAATACATAGTTACCAATCCTTAATGGTAACGATCACACCATAGACTAGCCATATACTCTGCTCCAGGAGAGGTTACTAACATGGGTGACCTAAGGGCTTGGGTTGGCAGTTTATACTTATCCACAAATCCCCTTGATATGTATGAATGTGATGCACCAGTATCAGAAAGAACGAGTGCAGTAAATGACTTAACCAAAAACTTACCTATTACTGCATCAGGTTGGGCTTCAACCTCCTCCACATTTACGTGGTTCACCTGTCCCCTATTGAAAGGGTTCGGCTTCTTCCCAGAGCTTCAATTGCCATTTCCATTCTGGGCTTTAGGACATTCATTGGCATAATGTCCGGTCTTCTAGCACTTAAAGCAAGTGACTTGGCTCAGGTCTCTCTTGGCTGGGGTTGATGGGTTCGTACGGTTTTGGCTGTTGCTTCCTCCATTCCCATTACCAATCTTGGTGCCATTATGATTGTGCGAGCTACCTCCTCCATGGGTATGCTGAAAATGTCCTCCCCGCCTTGGGGTAAAACGTGGCTTCTGTTGAGCTCCTGAATTGTACTTCCCATGTCCATACTTCCTCTTGCGGTTTTCAATTTGCTGCTGCTTCCCTTCAATCATAAGAGCACGATCTACCAACTCCGGGTAGTTGTTGAAGGTTGCTACCATCAACTGCATGCTCAACTCATCATTCAGTCCTTCCAGAAACTTCTCCTGCTTAGCTGCATCTGTAGCAACGTCATCCGGGGCATAACGTGCTAGCTTACTAAAGTCTTCCACATACTGGCCAACTGTCCGTCCTCCTTGGCGCAAGTTGCGAAACTCACGTTTCTTCATGGCCATAGCTCCAGCTAAAACATGGGCAGTACGGAAAGCCTGCTGGAACTGGTCCCATGTGACAGTGTCGACAGGGAAGGGGGCTGTGAAATTCTCCCACCATGATGATGCGGGTCCTTCAAGTTGATGTACGGCAAACTTCACCTTTTTTGCATCTGTGCATCCTGCCGTGGTCAACTCCCTTGCTGTCTTGCGGAGCCAATCATCTGCTACTATCGGCTCGATGCTACTGGAAAACACCGGCGGATTCAGCCTAAGAAAACGGGCTAAGTGATCAACAGGTGGTGGTGGTGGTGGGTTGTTTTTGTTGTTCCCCTGATTCTGATTCTGGACTAGCAACTGCATCAATGTGTTCTACTGCTGGATCAACTGAGTGAGCTCCGGTGGGAAAGTAAATCCGGGGTCACGTCTCGGAGGCATCTGAGGGTTTAGAAAAGATGAGATTTAAGAATAGAGAGGGGTCTAGAGAGAAAACTCTACCCATATGCACATGAGGCAAAACAAACAATTCCACTTCATTCAATCAAACAAGGGCATACAATCGGTCTAACTATCGCAAAAGTGCTCGGACTACTATATTTACATGGGGGACTACTACTACTGTTGGGGTGGTCTACTAGAAATATTCTTTGGTTGCAGACTCCATGATATCTGCTCCAGCTTCATCAACATAGTCATCATCGCTATCATCTGGACCCGAGTCGGTGTCGTCGATGATGATGTAGTCTTCCGGGCGAATCTCCTTGGGTTCTTCGTCTTCTTCTACTGGTGTAGGGCCTCCCATAAATATTCCGATCTTCATTGTTAGGTCGGCATTCTTGTCCACTAGTACTTCGATTTCCTCTTCATAATCTTCACGTGTAGCCTTGAGTTCTTCCTCCAGTTCCTTGATTCTTGTCCTCGCCTTCTTCAAATCTATCATGTCAGCGCACATCTGGTTCTCCTAACATCGAATGTGCTGGTTTAACTCCTGGATAAAAGCTGCAATTGATCTATCCTTCTTGGTGCTGATCATCTCCTAGTGCTCATCTCGGCGCCCACAAATCTGGTAGATAGTATCCTTGAGATCATTGCGGTAAACTTCTCCAATGCGTCCCATGGCGAGACCTGCCATGCTCTTTCCTAGACTCCATGTTGGTGCATCAAAAGAAAACTCTATGCGCTCTTCTTCAGGTAATGTGGCGTTGTAGGTCCCGGTGAAGCTTGGTACTCCTATGTTCAGGTATCTAGTGACTTCCTTCAAGTGACGTCCAAAGGGTGTATCTTCATCCAGTTGCGTGAACTTGTTCCTTGCATCCGCCATCCTACAATAGTCGAAAAGATGAGAGGTCAGAAGGAGAAGAGTGAGTAGTGATCTAGGGCTTTAGCTTAATGGTCGTGTCCTACAGTCAGTGTGTGCTCTGATACCATCTTGTAGCGACCAGACCTCAAACGGTCCAATCTCTGTGCTCAGGTGTTATCCCTGGATCAGTAATGCTGACACCACACAGTACTTGAAGGATTTACAACAGAGTAGCAATCACACACTTATTACATCGAGTGTCTCAAAAGAGAACTTATTACAATAAATATGTCTTAAGGCCATCTCATAACGATAACAGCGGAAGGCTTGGAAGATAAGTGAGTCCATCAACTCCAACGGCATCACTGAGTATAGAACCACAACCTAAAAGGCATCTTACTCATCATCTAAAAAGTCTGCAACATGAACGTTGCAGCCCGAAACGGGCAAGCACATGGAATATGCTCGCAATGTAACACATAGAGAATGATGGAAGAATAAAACTATACTACATGCATATTTGGCTGGTGGAAAGCTCTATGGTTACAGTTTTGCGTAAAGCCAATTTTTCCCTACTGCAAAGGAATAAATTTTATTTAACTATCATGGTAGTTGTTAAACATTGAGAATGGTTAACGGCATTCTCAATCCCAATTAAGCATCATCATTAAAAACCCAACAAAATTAATTAGAGTAACATGATGAGATTGACATGATAATCCAGGTACTAGATACTCAAGATGTCCATAACCGGGGACACGGCTAATCATGATTAGTTTATACACTCTGCAGAGGTTTGCGCACTTTTCCCCACAAGACTCGATCTCCTCCATTGGATTTTTCGCACTACATGGTATTTGAGAAATGGATGACCGAGACATAGTCTTTCAGAAGTGCTAGCACCTTACGATCGGGTAGACCGTACCACCTACATCCCCTACATCTGCTAGTCTACCACTGTAAGAGTTCGCACGACTTAGTCAACTATGCTAGAGCCCATAGTAGCTTGTGGCTGCACACGGAAGTTTCCAGTATGAATAATCTCATGATCCCTTTGAGCCTGGGTGGCGGTCCAAAAAGAAAAACAGGCAATCGCTGGAATACCCAGGTGCTTCAATCCACCCAGATGTGTATTTAAGTTGCCACCTTAGATAAACCATTAAATTATCAATCTCACATCTGTCATGGATTTCACTCACCTAATCCACGTCTACTAGCATTGCATGGCATAACAAGCAAACGTAGAAGTAACTCCCAAAGGTTTGATAATAATAGGTAATAGGTACTACCTCATCTACTTCCCAGACCCACAATTTAATTAGATCCTAATCAATGCAATGGTGTGAGGATTGATCTAATGCAATAAAAATTGGGTAATAGGAAGTATGATCAAAGTGTTACTTGCCTTGCTGATGATCCATGAAACCTAGAGATTCGAAGTAGCAAGCGGTGCACTCCGGATACTCTATCGCAAACAAACAAGCATACAATAAGAACTCAACTAATGCACAGGTAAAACTCGAATAAAAGATCTAACCAGATAGTTCAACTTAAGAAGTCCGGTTGGCAAAAAGAACCAAATCGAATGAAGCAACGAAAGACAAACAGAAAAAGAAAAAGGCTTCGTTTACTATTCTGGATCTAGGGCAATTTTTACAGAGGCAAAAACTTGCTTGAGTTGGTTAAACGGAAAGAGGGTTTTGAGACGAAACTCCAGGCGCTTGAATCGCCTGATTCCGACAAACAAGCGAAAAGTTAAACTAAAACGAACATCGGATCACAAATCGCGATCAGAAAAATCGCGGATTTAATCCAAGAAAAAGAAAAACGATGATTAGGTTAAAGAACGAACGTTCGTTAACTGGAACTAAATGATGCACGCGTTCATTAAAACGAACGAACGAGCGAACACTCGCTAAATAAATAAACCGGAGAAAAACCGATCTATTAAAAAAACAAAAACTCGGGTTTTCAAAAAAAAACGAAACGGCTTTTCTCAGAAAACCGGGGTGGCGGCTACCTCGGCTCGGGGCTCCGGCAGCGGCGGGTGGTGCGGGGCGGCGGTTGCGGCGCGGTGTCGACGACAGGCGGCACGGGCGGCGTGCGGCGGCGGCACTGGTGGCGTGGGGAGGCGGCGGCGGGTGTGGGGCTGCAGGGGGGTCCGGCGGGGTTTATAAAGGGGGGAGGCGGCGACTTGGGGAAGGGGGAGGCCTCGGGAGGCGGGTCCTCCCCGGACTCGGTGGCGGCGGCGGTCGGGACTCCTGTCCCGACCTGGGCGGGAGGCAGCGGCGACTGGCTGGGCCTGCCTGCTCGGCTGGGCCCTTAGCCCAGTCGGGCGCGGGGTCTCTCTTTTTTTTAAACAATTTTGCTGCGGCCTTACTTCGAGCAGCTGGAGAATAGAATACAGCAATATCTCAGTCACGGAATAGGATCCATAGCAGGTCTGTGGTGGCAGACACAGTCCAGTCGGCTCACAGCCCAAGATCGCCTCCGCGGCATGAGGGACGTGGGCACCGGCAGGATCAGTACAGAAACCGCGAGCAGTATGATCACCGACTCGGCCACGATGACCGTCGTTGAGTGCCCACGCCTCCTCCGAGGAGTGGGTCATACGTGCCTCGGCGGTAGGATGACAAGCGCCCCCACAATGGGGAGTGAAGAGTACCAGTCGACCGAAGAGAGCCAGGCTTTGATGCGAGATCTATTCTCATTCAAGGTCTGGTTGACAGGAACAGAGCGCGTAGAGAAGGTCATGACAAAGATTATCCAACTGGCAGCAGAGTGCACATTTTCGGTCCCGAGTGTTTCAGCAGAGCCATCAGGGCCGCAGTGATTCCTTCCAACTTCAGGTTGGCAGCTGGAGTTAGCAAGTTCACCGGTGAGTCTAAGCCTGACACTTGGCTTGAATATTACCGAGTGGCTGTGCAAATTGGTGGTGGCAATGATGAAGTTGCAATGAAGCACCTCCCTCTCATGCTGGAAGGCTCGGCCAGGGCGTGGCTGAACCAACTAGCACCTGGTAGCATATACAGTTGGGAAGAACTCGCCAGAGTGTTTGTTAGAACTTTTGAAGGTACTTGCAAGCGACCGGCAGGGTTGATAGAATTGCAGTGTTGTGTACAGAAACCGAATGAAACCTTGAGAGATTATATCTAGAGATGGATCACGTTACACCATACAGTGCAAAATGTGTCAGATCACCAAGCAATCTATGCCTTCAAGGAAGGCGTTAAGTATCAGGAGTTGAATCTGAAATTCGGCCGGACAGGAGATATGACTCTGACTCGGATGATGGAGATTGCAACCAAATATTCTAACGGCGAAGAGGAAGACCGACTCCGGAGTGGCAAGCACAAAACAGTCGCCCAGGACACTGGTGGAGGTACTTCCAATCGGAAACAGAAGCGTAAGGCCGAGCCAGTTGCTCCTGGTGAGGCCTTAGTTGTGGCTCAAGGAAAGTTCAAGGGGAAGCCCAAAGGGCCTTGGAACCCCAAGAAAGTGAAAGATCAAGATGGAAATGATGTGTTGGATTTGCCATGTCACATTTACACCAAGAAAGATGAAGAGGGTAATTTGATTTATCCCAAGCACACCACTCGATAGTGTCGACTCCTGATACAGCAATTCTGAGAGAAGCAACCCAAAGATAAGGAAAAGGAGTCGGACAAGGATGAGGACAAGGAAGAGAATGATGATGGTTTCCCTAATGTCAACTCCACTCTGATGATTTTTGCTGATGTTGAGAGCAAAAATTGATTGAAAGTTATCAACAGAGAAGTGAACATGGTTGCTCCGGTAACACCAAGTTATTTGAAGTGGTCCCAGACTACCATCACATTCGACCAGTCTGACCATCCATCACGTATAGCTACCCCTGGGAGGCAAGCGTTGGTGGTCGACCCAGTTGTTGAAGGCACTCAACTGACTAAAGTGTTGATGGATGGTGCTAGCGGCCTGAATATCCTTTATGCTGAAACCTTGAAGGGAATGGGGATTCCGATGTCCAAGCTCAGCGAAAGTAATATGAGTCTCCATGGCGTTATACTCGCAAGAAGGTTGAATCACTCGGCCAGATCGCCCTTGATGTGGTTTTCAGTGATTCCAAGAACTACCGTAAAGAAAAGTTGACATTTGAAGTAGTAGATTTCAAGAGTGCTTATCATGCCATTCTGGGTAGGCCTGCCTAGGCACGTTTCATGGCTCGACCATGTTACGTATACCTCAAATTGAAAATGCCTGGTCCCAGAGGAGTGATCACTATCACTCGCAATCGGCAGAAAGCAGAAGAGTGCTTCCAAAAGGGCTCAAAAATTGCTGATGCACAAATGGCGGCAGTCGAAATGTAAGAATACCAGAAAAATGCAGATGCGAGCGATTTGCTGCGCTCCAAGAAGCCTGCCACTGATTCTGCATTTCAGTCGTCCAATGAAACCAAGTCGATTCATATTCACCCGACTGATCCTAATGCTGCTCCTACTCATATTTCAACTTCACTCGACAGCAAATAGGAAGAAGCGCTCATCCAGTTCCTCTGTGAGAACTAGGACATCTTTGCATGGAAACCTTCTGACATGCCGGGTGTACCCAGCGGACTGGCTGAGCATCGTTTGCGAGTCGACCCGAAAGTAAAACCAGTCAAAGAACATCTTCGACGGTCCACCGTAAAGAAGAGAAAAGAAATTGGCGAGGAAGTGGCTCAGCTCCTGGAAGCTGAGTTCATCCACGAGATTTACCACTGCGAGTGGATCGCCAATGTTGTTATGGTCCCCAAGAAGGACGACTCACTTCGCATGTGCATTAACTTCAAGCATATCAATCGGGCCTGCCCGAAAGACCATTTTCCTCTCCCCCGTATCGACCAAATTGTTGACTCGACTGCGGGGTGTGAGCGTTTGTCCTTCCTAGATGCCTATTCCGGGTACCATCAGATCCGACTGTATGGACTCGATGAGATAAAAACAGCTTTCATCACTCCATTCGAGTGTTTTTGTTATGTCCCCATGTCATTCGGTCTCAAGAACGCTGGGGCCACATTCATGAGGATGATTTAGAAGTGTCTGCTCACTCAAATCAATCGGAATGTGGAAGCATACATGGATGACATTGTGGTCAAGTCGCACAAAGGTTCCGACCTGCTGACTGACCTTGTTGAAACCTTTGCCAACTTGAGAAGATATGATATCAAGCTTAGCCCATCAAAGTGTACTTTCGGAGTTCTAGGTGGAAAGTTACTCGGCTTCCTCGTTTCTAAACGAAGGATCGACGCGAACCCAGAGAAAGTTGGTGTCATACTCCGGATGAAGCGCCCTTTGTGCGTGCATGATGTCCTGAAGCTTACTGGTTGTTTGGCCGCCTTGAGTCAATTCATTTCTCGCCTCAGTGAAAAGGCATTGCCTCTTTACCGACTGATGAAGAAATCTGACAAGTTCGAGTGGACTCCTGAAGCTGATGCAGTGTTTTCAGATCTCAAAGCCCTGCTTTCCACCCAGCCAGTGCTCGCTGGCCCAATCAGCAAAGAGCCTTTACTTATTTACATTGCAGCCACTGTCAGTACAGTACTCACGGTCGAGCGGGAATAAGAAGGAAAAGCCTATAAAGTTCAATGCCCAGTATATTATGTTTCTAAAGTTTTAACTCCATCCAAGCAAAGATATCCACATTATCAGAAGCTTGTTTATGGGATTTACATGACCACGAAGAAGGTTGCACATTATTTCTCCGATCACCCCATTACAGTCGTCAGCGACGCCCCATTGTCGGAAATTCTGAACAACAAAGATGCAACTGGTCGAGTGGCAAAATGGGCGATTGAACTCCTTCCCTTGGATATCAAGTTTGAGGCAAAGAAAGGTATCAAGTCCCAGGCAATAGCGGATTTCCTCGCCGAGTGGATCGAACAACAACTGCCGACTCAGATTCACTCGGACCACTAGACCATGTTCTTTGATGGATCCAAGATGCTGAATGGTTCTGGTGCTGGGGTGGTATTGGTATCCCCCCGAGGCGACAAGCTCCACTATGTTCTCCAAATTCATTTCGATTCCTCCAACAACGAAGCTGAATATGAGGCACTTTTGTACGGGTTGCGTATGGCCATTTCACTCGGCGTCCGTTGCCTCATGGTCTACGGCGACTCAGATTTGGTGGTGAATCAAGTAATGAAGGAGTGGGACGTCGGAAGCCCAGCTATGACTGGCTACTGCAATGCGGTGAGTAAGTTAGAAAAGAAGTTCAAGGGTTTAGAACTCCACCATATACCTCGACTGAAAAATCAAGCAGCGGATGATTTTGCAAAGATAGGTTCCAAGAGAGAAGCCATTCCCAGTAATGTGTTTTTGGAGCATATTCGTACACCTTCAGTCCAGGAAGATCCTTTCACTGAAGAGCCCCCGCAACCAAAGAGTACCGTTGATCCAACTGAAGTCGAAGTCCCGGCCGTGGTCGACTTGATCATGGAGGTTTTGGTCATCACTCCCGACTGGACAGTGTCGTACATTGCGTATGATGAGGACATTAATACAATTGTTACACCCACAGCCCCTGCTGCTATACATACTGGACCAATTACTAGAGCTCGTGCACGCCAACTATACTTTCGTTTCTTGGTAATGATTCTAATGTTCATGAGAATATGATGCTGCCTAAATTGGATACATTTGTTTTGCTTACAAATGAAGGGCCTAGCTTGGAGAAGGATGAACATTGGAGCAAGAACAAGCATGGAGATGATGGCATGCGCAAGGGGAACAAGAACGGAGTTACAAGTGATGATTTCAGGACTTTGAAGCCACCATAATGGGTGCATGAAGCCTTGGACGAAATATACAAGATGCCACTTCATAAATTTCGTCCCGAGGCTATTTTAGGTGCTGCGTCACCTTATTATTGGGCCAGGCCCATGTAATTTCGAAATACATAAGTATAGGCTATTTTTAGAGTCCGTATGTGTGGGGAAACAAGAGATAGGGTTGATTTCGGACCCCTCCACCAAGGGCCACGAAATTCCCCCCTCTTCCTCCATATATACAGCCCCTAGGGCATCGTTTAGACTTTGGGTTTTGTTTAGATTAAAAGTTCGCCATAGCTGCAACTTCGCGTACTTCGTTTGTGTTCAACGACCAGACAAAGGCGTCACAGAACCCCACCTTGATCAATAAAGCTTTCATCTTATATTCGCAATATCCAGATTGCAATCTCAGTTTCTTGCTTGTTCTTCGTTTGCTCGCAGGAAACAGACCCTCGTGGTCAGGTTGATCGTGCTCCGGCGTGGTCAATAACCTCTCGGAGTTGGTTTAGCGATTGCTAAGGCGCGACGTCCTCGCACGTTCGTAGTCGGATCGTCAAAGTCGACTTCCACCAAAGCGAAATCCACCATCTCATCGAAAGACGGGACACCTTTGCCTCTATCAAGTGGTATCAGATTTCCAGGTTGCTCGGTGAGATTTTACAGTTTTTCGTAGTTTAGATCGAGTTTGTTCTTCATACCTACAGTCCACGAAAAAGCCACACAAAAAAAATTAGGGTTAGTTCATCATATCCGAACCAATCTGAGCCTTTGCATAATCTTTTTAGGGTTTTGCTTTGTTGAATTTGCGGTTGCATCGTCGGTCTAGTTGCTGGTCTTAGAGTCTAGTCTTTTAGAGTTTCGAGTTCTGGTCATAAGTTGTCACGCCGCCGCCGCACCATCATCATCGCCCCTGCCATCTACCACCACCGCTCCGAATTCGTATCCATATACCACCACCAATCCGTGCCCATATACCACCACCGATCCATATCCATATACTACCACCGCTACCACCACCGCTGCCATATACCACCACCATATATCCACCACCAATCCGAGTTCCTTGCTTATTAGGTTTGTTTTCGGGATCCATCTAGATTCCGATTCGTGTTTCCTTGCCGGAGTAGGTTTCGGAAAAAAAAAGAGTCGGGTAGCCACGCTCCGTTTAGGCCCAAAATTTTTCGAAAACGCATTTTTCGAAAAAATTTCTGGCTATCCTATTCTTGTGTGTTTCTATTGCTGCTAACCATGCCAGGATCACAAGCCGACGAGATTGAATGGGAGAATTTATCGAACAAGGAGCTTCATGATAAGTTTCAGCAAATGATGACTGAACAGGTGCAAGATGTGCTGAACAATTTTGAAGAGGCCATGGAGAAGATCACTGGCCTTGAGAAGACGTTCGAAACAAAGCTCGATAACAAGTTTAATGAATTGCTCGCGCGTCTTCCACCACCACCACCCGCTGCACCTAACGCACCTCTCCAACAACAACAACAACGACTACCTCCACGTCGCGAAGCAGACCTCCGCCGAGCAAGCCGTGTTCCTCTTGCGTTTGGCCAAACTGTTGGTGCTGCTGTTGATACTTCTGTGGCTCCTGCTGCTGATGCGGAGGAGGATGATTTTGTGGGAGATTATGAGGATGAGGTTGATCAAAATCAACACTACGTGCAGCCACCTGTACCACCACCCGCAGGTCGACCTCAGGTATATATTCGTAATGGTAGGCCTGCACCACCACCTCAGGTACGAGATGATGTCCATATTCCTAAACTGAAATTGAATATTCCACCATTTGAGGGTAGATATGTTCCTGATATATATCTTACTTGGGAGTTAGAAACTGAACAACGATTTACATGTTTACAATATCCTGAGGAGAGACGAGTTGCTGCTGCTGTTTGTGCTTTCACTAGTTTTGCATGTGTATGGTGGTCTGAACATTGTAGATTATATCCTATTCCAACTACTTGGGCTGCTTTGAAAACTGCTATGCGTACGCGTTGGGTTCCACCATATTATCAACGTGAATTGCTTCAAAAATTGCAGCGTTTAAGACAAGGGAAAAATTCTGTAGAAGAATATTATCAGGAATTACAAACTGGCATGATTAGATGTGGTATTGTTGAGGAGAATGAAGCTATGCTTGCACGTTTTTTGGGTGGATTAAATAGAGAGATTCAGACCATTTTAGACTATAAGGAGTATACTAATATCACTCGTTTATTCCATCTTGCTTGTAAAGCTGAACGTGAAGTGCAGGATCGACAAGTATTGGGGCGAACTAACTTTTCTGCAGGCCGACCTTCATCATGGACACCACGTGCATCTTCTACTTCAACTGCACCAGCACCTCCATCCGGTGCCACCTCCAGCCGTGATACAAGAAAACAGGCACAACCACCATTATCTGCCAAGAGCGCACCTGCGGGGCCTGCACAGCGTTCTTCTTCTTCCATGGCATCAACAGGGCACACAAGTGATATTATTTGTCGTCGTTGTAAGGGAGGAGGTCATTATGCGAGAGAATGCAAATCTCCGCGTGTGATGATTGCTACCGCGGATGGTGGATATGAGTCCGCTAGTGACTATGATGAGGAGACTTTGGCTCTTATTACACGTGAAGAACATGGTGGAGATGATTCTGATCATGAGACGCAATACATGGCTCCTGAAGACGCTGACAGGTATGAATGTTTAGTTGCTCAACGAGTTTTGAGTGTGCAGGTCACACAAGCTAAGCAAAATCAGAGGCACAATTTGTTCCATACCAAGGGAGTTGTGAAGGAACGTTCTGTGCGCGTCATCATAGACGGAGGTAGTTGCAACAACTTGGCTAGCATGGAGATGGTGGAGAAGCTTTCTCTCACCACAAGACCACATCCACATCCTTACTACATCCAATGGTTCAACAACAGCGGCAAGGTTAAGGTAACACGTACTGTTTGTGTGCATTTTAGTATCTCTACATATGCTGATTATGTTGATTGTGATGTGGTACCTATGCAAGCATGTTCCTTATTACTTGGTAGACCATGGCAATTTGATAAAAATTCTGTACACCATGGTAGAAACAATCACTATACTCTTGTTCATAAGGATAAAAATATTACTTTGCTTCCTATGACTCCTGATTCCATTTTGAAAGATGATATTAATAGAGCTAATAAAGCACAACAGGAGAAGAATAAGAGTGAAAATCAGATTGTGGCAAAAGAATTTGAGCAACAAATGAAGCCTAATAATAAACCATCTAGTGTTGCTTCTGAAATTAAATTGAAAAGTGCATGTTTATTTGCCACCAAATCTGATATTGATGAGCTAGATTTCAGCAAATCTGTTTGCTATGCTTTTGTGTGCAAAGAGGCATTATTTTCATTCGAGGACGTGCCTTCCTCTTTGCGTCCTGCTGTCACTAACATTTTGCAGGAGTTCGCTGACGTTTTTCCACAAGACGTGCCACCGGGATTACCGCCTATTCGAGGGATTGAGCATCAGATTGACTTAATTCCCGGTGCTTCACTGCCAAACCGTGCACCATACCGTACCAATCCAGAGGAGACGAAGGAGATTATGCGTCAAGTACAAGAGCTTCTCGACAAAGGTTATATACGCGAATCCCTTAGTCCTTGTGCTGTTCCTATTATTCTAGTGCCGAAAAAGGATGGTACATCACGTATGTGTGTTGATTGTAGAGGCATTAATAATATTACTATTCGTTATCGTCATCCTATTCCTAGGCTAGATGATATGCTTGATGAATTGAGTGGCTCTACAATATTCTCCAAAGTTGATTTGCGTAGTGGCTACCATCAAATTCGTATGAAATTGGGAGATGAATGGAAAACAACATTTAAAACTAAGTTTGGATTATATGAGTGGTTAGTCATGCCTTTTGGGTTAACTAATGCACCTAGTGATAGAGGCAAAGGTGTCCCGTCTTTCGATGAGATGGTGGATTTCGCTTTGGTGGAAGTCGACTTTGACGATCCGACTACGAACGTGCGAGGACGTCGCGCCTTAGCAATCGCTAAACCAACTCCGAGAGGTTATTGACCACGCCGGAGCACGATCAACCTGACCACGAGGGTCTGTTTCCTGCGAGCAAACGAAGAACAAGCAAGAAACTAAGATTGCAATCTGGATATTGCGAATATAAGATGAAAGCTTTATTGATCAAGGTGGGGTTCTGTGACGCCTTTGTCTGGTCGTTGAACACAAACGAAGTACGCGAAGTTGCAGCTATGGCGAACTTTTAATCTAAACAAAACCCAAAGTCTAAACGATGCCCTAAGGGCTGTATATATGGAGGAAGAGGGGGGAATTTCGTGGCCCTTGGTGGAGGGGTCCGAAATCAACCCTATCTCTTGTTTTCCCACACATACGGACTCTAAAAATAGCCTATACTTATGTATTTCGAAATTACATGGGCCTGGCCCAATAATAAGGTGACGCAGCACCTAAAATAGCCTCGGGACGAAATTTATGAAGTGGCATCTTGTATATTTCGTCCAAGGCTTCATGCACACATTATGGTGGCTTCAAAGTCCTGAAATCATCACTTGTAACTCCGTTCTTGTTCCCCTTGCGCATGCCATCATCTCCATGCTTGTTCTTGCTCCAATGTTCATCCTTCTCCAAGCTAGGCCCTTCATTTGTAAGCAAAACAAATGTATCCAATTTAGGCAGCATCATATTCTCATGAACATTAGAATCATTACCAAGAAACGAAAGTACCTGATAATTTAGTTGGCGTGCACGAGCTCTAGTAATTGGTCCAGTATGTATAGCAGCAGGGGCTGTGGGTGTAACAATTGTATTGATGTCCTCATCACAGCACGTAAATGTTCCAAATGTTCTTCCAAAGATCTGCTATAAATCAATATGTCATCAAAGTAAACTACCACAAATCGTCCAATGAAAGCACGTAAAACTTCGTTCATTAATCTCATGAAAGTACTAGGTGCATTAGTTAACCCAAAAGGCATGACTAACCACTCATATAATCCAAACTTAGTTTTAAATGCTGTTTTCCATTCATCTCCCAATTTCATACGAATTTGATGGTAGCCACTACGCAAATCAACTTTGGAGAATATTGTAGAGCCACTCAATTCATCAAGCATATCATCTAGCCTAGGAATAGGATGACGATAACGAATAGTAATATTATTAATGCCTCTACAATCAACACACATACGTGATGTACCATCCTTTTTCGGCACTAGAATAATAGGAACAGCACAAGGACTAAGGGATTCGCGTATATAACCTTTGTCGAGAAGCTCTTGTACTTGACGCATAATCTCCTTCGTCTCCTCTGGATTGGTACGGTATGGTGCACGGTTTGGCAGTGAAGCACCGGGAATTAAGTCAATCTGATGCTCAATCCCTCGAATAGGCGGTAATCCCGGTGGCACGTCTTGTGGAAAAACGTCAGCGAACTCCTGCAAAATGTTAGTGACAGCAGGACGCAAAGAGGAAGGCACGTCCTCGAATGAAAATAATGCCTCTTTGCACACAAAAGCATAGCAAACAGATTTGCTGAAATCTAGCTCATCAATATCAGATTTGGTGGCAAATAAACATGCACTTTTCAATTTAATTTCAGAAGCAACACTAGATGGTTTATTATTAGGCTTCATTTGTTGCTCAAATTCTTTTGCCACAATCTGATTTTCACTCTTATTCTTCTCCTGTTGTGCTTTATTAGCTCTATTAATATCATCTTTCAAAATGGAATCAGGAGTCATAGGAAGCAAAGTAATATTTTTATCCTTATGAACAAGAGTATAGTGATTGTTTCTACCATGGTGTACAGAATTTTTATCAAATTGCCATGGTCTACCAAGTAATAAGGAACATGCTTGCATAGGTACCACATCACAATCAACATAATCAGCATATGTAGAGATACTAAAATGCACACAAACAGTACGTGTTACCTTAACCTTGCCGCTGTTGTTGAACCATTGGATGTAGTAAGGATGTGGATGTGGTCTTGTGGTGAGAGAAAGCTTCTCCACCATCTCCATGCTAGCCAAGTTGTTGCAACTACCTCCGTCTATGATGACGCGCACAGAACGTTCCTTCACAACTCCCTTGGTATGGAACAAATTGTGCCTCTGATTTTGCTTAGCTTGTGTGACCTGCACACTCAAAACTCGTTGAGCAACTAAACATTCATACCTGTCAGCGTCTTCAGGAGCCATGTATTGCGTCTCATGATCAGAATCATCTCCACCATGTTCTTCACGTGTAATAAGAGCCAAAGTCTCCTCATCATAGTCACTAGCGGACTCATATCCACCATCCGCGGTAGCAATCATCACACGCGGAGATTTGCATTCTCTCGCATAATGACCTCCTCCCTTACAACGACGACAAATAATATCACTTGTGTGCCCTGTTGATGCCATGGAAGAAGAAGAACGCTGTGCAGGCCCCGCAGGTGCGCTCTTGGCAGATAATGGTGGTTGTGCCTGTTTTCTTGTATCACGGCTGGAGGTGGCACCGGATGGAGGTGCTGGTGCAGTTGAAGTAGAAGATGCACGTGGTGTCCATGATGAAGGTCGGCCTGCAGAAAAGTTAGTTCGCCCCAATACTTGTCGATCCTGCACTTCACGTTCAGCTTTACAAGCAAGATGGAATAAACGAGTGATATTAGTATACTCCTTATAGTCTAAAATGGTCTGAATCTCTCTATTTAATCCACCCAAAAAACGTGCAAGCATAGCTTCATTCTCCTCAACAATACCACATCTAATCATGCCAGTTTGTAATTCCTGATAATATTCTTCTACAGAATTTTTCCCTTGTCTTAAACGCTGCAATTTTTGAAGCAATTCACGTTGATAATATGGTGGAACCCAACGCGTACGCATAGCAGTTTTCAAAGCAGCCCAAGTAGTTGGAATAGGATATAATCTACAATGTTCAGACCACCATACACATGCAAAACTAGTGAAAGCACAAACAGCAGCAGCAACTCGTCTCTCCTCAGGATATTGTAAACATGTAAATCGTTGTTCAGTTTCTAACTCCCAAGTAAGATATATATCAGGAACATATCTACCCTCAAATGGTGGAATATTCAATTTCAGTTTAGGAATATGGACATCATCTCGTACCTGAGGTGGTGGTGCAGGCCTACCATGACGAATATATACCTGAGGTCGACCTGCTGGTGGTGGTGCTAGTGGCTGCTCGTAGATCTGATTTTGATCAACCTCATCCTCATAATCACTCGCATACTCATCATCCTCCTGATACCACTTGATAGAGGCGGGGTGTCCCGATCTTTCGATGAGATGATAACTATCGATTTGGTGGAGACGACTTTGACGATCCGACTACAAACGTGCACGACGTTGCGCCTTAGCAATCGCTAAACCAATCTCCTGAGGTGACTGACGATGCCGGAAGCACGGTCAGCCTGACCACGAAGGTCTATTCCTGCAAGCAATCGAAGAACGAGCAAGAATATGATAAAGCAATCTGAATATTGCAAATATATATGAGGTATTGATAATGGTGGGGATCCGTAAGCGGTCTTGGTCTGGTCGTTGGACACAAACGAAGTACACGAAGTTGCGTTGGCTAACTTTTAACTAAACAAATCCCAAGGAAAAGCTACTAGATGGATCTACTTATATAGGAGCAAGGGGTGGCGGCCAAGGAGGTGGGAGGACGTCCCAAGGCAGCCTAAAACTAAATCTAGGTCGTACAAGGCCAATGGGCCCAAGTGGAGGTGATGTAACACCTTTGGACTTGTAGTTTGACTCGGATTCTGCTGCAGCATCAGATTGTTTCGTCCACAACTCAACGCTCCGGACGAATTTGAAGGTGATTCCAATTGGGTTGGAAAGTGCACGAAATCTAGTTTCCAACAAAAGAAGAATCACCCAATTCGGAGTCCGTATGAAAAACTTGTGTGCGTTTTGAGTCAGGTGTGTCTGTGCAGTCCGAATCTAAATCCAGAACGTGAGAGACTTGGACTCTATCTTCTCTTGGGCCAAAAGTGACGTGAGAGAACTTTTTGGACAGCAAATAAACATCTCTTTCTTCCTTATCTTCATATGTGGATTGTACAAATGTCCCATACACCTGCAATTAGACAAAACACAAAAGTGTGTGAAGTATTTTTGTTCTGGATAACATAAATAGATTATTGAATAGTTTGCACTAGAAATCACCTGACAAATATGCATATATGCAATATTTTTGGTCATATCCAAGGTAGTCATGTCCTCATCAAGGGTAGAAAACATGTTGTGTTTGCACCTGGAGATCTTGTTTGGTTACATTTGCGTAAGGATAGATTTCCTGATTTGCGCAAATCAAAGCTAATGCCACGTGCTGATGGTCCCTTTAAGGTGTTAGAGAAAATAAATGATAATGCATATAAACTTGAGCTGCCTGCAGATTTTGGGGTTAGTCCCACTTTTAACATTGCAGATTTGAAGCCTTATTTGGGTGAGGAAGATGAACTTCCGTCGAGGACGACTTCATTTCAAGAAGGGGAGGATGATGAGGACATCAATACAATTGTTACACCCACAGCCCCTGCTGCTATACATACTGGACCAATTACTAGAGCTCGTGCACGCCAACTAAATTACCAGGTACTTTCGTTTCTTGGTAATGATTCTAATGTTCATGAGAATATGATGCTGCCTAAATTGGATACATTTGTTTTGCTTACAAATGAAGGGCCTAGCTTGGAGAAGGATAAACATTGGAGCAAGAACAAGCATGGAGATGATGGCATGCGCAAGGGGAATAAGAACGGAGTTACAAGTGATGATTTCAGGACTTTGAAGCCACCATAATGGGTGCATGAAGCCTTGGACGAAATATACAAGATGCCACTTCATAAATTTCGTCCCGAGGCTATTTTAGGTGCTGCGTCACCTTATTATTGGGCCAGGCCCATGTAATTTCGAAATACATAAGTATAGGCTATTTTTAGAGTCCGTATGTGTGGGGAAACAAGAGATAGGGTTGATTTCGGACCCCTCCACCAAGGGCCACGAAATTCCCCCCTCTTCCTCCATATATACAGCCCTTAGGGCATCGTTTAGACTTTGGGTTTTGTTTAGATTAAAAGTTCGCCATAGCTGCAACTTCGCGTACTTCGTTTGTGTTCAACGACCAGACAAAGGCGTCACAGAACCCCACCTTGATCAATAAAGATTTCATCTTATATTCGCAATATCCAGATTGCAATCTCAGTTTCTTGCTTGTTCTTCATTTGCTCGCAGGAAACAGACCCTCGTGGTCAGGTTGATCGTGCTCCGGCATGGTCAATAACCTCTCGGAGTTGGTTTAGCGATTGCTAAGGCGCGACGTCCTCGCACGTTCGTAGTCGGATCGTCAAAGTCGACTTCCACCAAAGCGAAATCCACCATCTCATCGAAAGACGGGACACCTTTGCCTCTATCAGCGTACATCCTCAGGAAGGAACTACTAGAGGACGAAGAAGAGGCCCCGTAGGTCGTCCGCCGATCCAAAGCTTTTACTGTGATAAGAGGGCATCTGTTCAGAGAAAGTGTAACTGGAGTCAGCCAGAAATGCATAACACCAGAGGAAGGCCGAGTGATCCTCAACAACATCCACTCAGGGGCCTGTGGTCACCATGCGTCCTCTCAGACCATTGTGGCCAAAGCATACCGAGCAGGATTTTATTTGCCACGGGCAAATGAGATGGCACAAGAAATAGTTGACAAATGTGAAGGCTGTCAATTTTACTCCAACATGTCTCACAAGCCTGCGTCAGCCCTGAAGACCATTCCACTCATCTGTCCCTTCGCTGTTTGGGGTTTGGACATGGTTGGACCTCTAAGAATGGGCAGGAGCGGCTTCACTCATGTACTCATGGCAGTCGACAAATTCACCAATTGGATTGAAGCCAAACCTATCAAAAGTCTTGAAGTCAGTATTGCGGTCAGTTTCATCAGAGAGTTAACATTCAGATATGGTGTTCTGCACAACATCATCACTGACAATGGCTCGAACTTCGATTCGGATGAGTTCAGAAACTTCTATGCTTCCCAAGGCACTCGAGTCGACTATGCATCGGTCGTCCATCCCCAGTCGAATGGACAAGATGAAAGAGCAAACGGATTGATCCTCAATGGACTGAAACCCTGACTGATGTGTGACCTCAAGCATGCGGCAGGCGCTTGGGTCGATGAACTTCCGTCAGTACTTTGGGGTTTGAGGACGACTCCAAATCGGTCGACTGGTCGAACCCCATTCTTCTTGGTCTATGGAGCTGAAGCTGTGCTTCCGAGTGACTTGCTTCACAATGCACCCAGAGTCGACCTTTTATCAGAAGATGAAGCAGAACGGGCTCGGCAAGACGCAGTTGATCTCCTAGAAGAGGAAAGAGAGATGGCTCTAATCCAATCGACCATTTATCAGCAAGACTTACGTCGATTTCACTCCAGAAACGTGAGGGGTCGAGCATTTCAGGAAGGAGATTTGGTTCTTCGAGTGGATCAACAGAAACCACACAAGCTCGCCCCTACTTGGGAAGGTCCTTTCATCATCACCAGAGTGCTCCACAACGGAGCGTACCACCTCTACAACGTGGAGCATAAGAAAGACGAGCCACGCACTTGGAATGCGGAGTTGCTCTGCCCCTTTTACACTTAAGCATTCAGACTGTTGAGATGTAATAAGAAGTATCCCTTAGTTTGATTATCAAAGACACGGTTTTACAGCCTCACAAATAATTGTTATTCTTTTTATGTTTATGTTCTAAATCCCCCCAGTGGGTGCCTTAGATGTGAATCCGTTTCGCCTAAGTTTAACAAATCCTGCCGACTAATGAGCAAGCCTCACACTCGGAGGCTTAGGTGCGAATCCATTTCACCTAAGTTTGAAAAATCCTACGAGTGGTGAGCAAGCCTCTCACTCGGAGGCTTAGTTGCAGTCTAGTACTCGCCTAAGTTTGAAAAATCCTACCGAGTGGTGAGCAAGCCTCTCACTCGGAGGCTTAGCCGCAGTCCAGTACTCGCCTAAGTTTGAAAAATCCTACCAAGTGGTGAGCAAGCCTCTCACTCGGGGGCTTAGCTGCGAATCCGTTTCGCCTAAGTTTGAAAAATCCTACCGA
>NC_041382.1:203477689-203531033 GCF_002162155.2 Triticum dicoccoides
CTAAGTTTAAAAAATCCTACCGAGGGATGAGCAAACCTCACACTCGGGGGCTTAGCTGCAGTCCAATACTCACCTAAGTTTAGAAAATCCTACCGAGTGATGAGCAAACCTCACACTCGGGGGCTTAGCTGCAGTCCACTACTCGCCTAAGTTTAAAGAATCCTACTGAGCGATGAGCAAACCTCACACTCGGGGGCTTAGCTGCAGTCCAATACTCGCCTAAGTTTGAAAAACATCCCTATCCGTAAGGACGACAGCGTGCAGGTTGACTGCAACCCTCTCCTCGCAGTTGCGCTGCAAGTACAATGTGCACTCCATCCTATCTGCAAGGATGACGAGGTGCAGGTCGACTGGAACCCTCTCCTCGGAATTGTGCCACAAGTAATAACGTGCGCTCCATCCCTATCCATAAGGATGACAAGGTGCAGGTCGACTGCAACCCTCTCCTCGGAGCTGCGCCACAAGTACAACGAGCACTCCATCCCTATCTGTAAGGACGACGAGGTGCAGGTCGACTGCAACCCTCTCCTCAGAGCTGCGCCACAAGTACAACAAGCGCTCCATCCCTATCCACAAGGACGACGAGGTGCAGGTCGACTGGGATATCTCCCTCATAATTCCATCTTAAGTTCAAAGAATATTCCGAGTGAAGAACAAGTTCCACTCGAAGGCAAACGCAAGCGCATGCAGAAGATAAACCAAGTTCGGATAAATTCTTAAAAGTTTCAGGACGAAGATAAAAGTACTCGGGCATCAGGCCCGAAGGATTTTAACGGTTACAAAATCACTCGGCATTCCGAGGCAAATTTAGGGCGAGGTATCAAGTTTGTTCACTCCGCAGGAGGAGGGCTTGTAGGCTCGACGAACTCGTCCAGATCGATCCCGTCAGCGATCTGAGTGGCAACAGCAATGAAAGTCTCCATGAAGGATTGGAAGTCGTGTATTTTGGTGTTAGCAACCTTGATCGCCGCCAGCTTCTCTTATCGCGCTTCTTTGCAGTGGACCCTAACCAGCGACAGGGCCACGTCAGCGCCGCATCGGGCAGAAGACTTCTTCCATTCCTGCACTCGACCAGGAACCTCGTTGAGTCGAGTCATCAGAGACTCGAGATCATTCTGAAGCGTTGCCCTTGGCCAGAGTGATGTCTCAATGCGTGACGTTGCTACCTTCAAGCGAGCAAGATAACTGGTAACACTAGCAACACGATATTCCAGTCAAAGCACATTCATGGCAGCCTCATCGCCGACTGGAGAAAGGATGGGATCCAAGCCCGTCTCGATCCACCCAGTTTCCTCTTCAAAGTTTTGGCAGAATTCTGCAGATTCAAGGAGTGAATGAGTCGATTGGTCCAAAGTGACTTGCAAATAGTGAAATAGTCAGATAAAACAGGGTACCTTCGAGCATAAGGAAGAGCTTCTTGGCAAGGGCTTTCAGATAAGCTTCCAAGTCATTTCTCCTACGAGACATGCTTTCCAGCTGCTCGTTCAGAGCCACCTTATCCTTGTTCAGACGAGTCGCCTCTCGGTTGGGTTCAGTAAGAGATGACTTCAGCTTGGTTATTTCCTCCTCTAGCGCTTCGACCGAAGCCAGCTTTTTGTCAAAAAAGGGCAGCCTTCTCCTGAGCCTCCTTTTGCGCAGCTGCAAGGTCGAGGTCCTTCTTCTCCAGAGCCAGCCTCATTTTCTCTGTGAAACACACATTTGGGTCAAATAGAAGAACGAAGGGATAACTTGAAGGATGGTCGAGATAAGCAGTCGACAGGCCGTTACCTTCCGTACCAGCAACTTCATCTTGAGCCTTTTTTAAGTTCTACCGGGCCAGCTCTAAGTCAAGGTTGAGTTTCCTATGCTTTTCCTCGAATTCAGCGAATTTGGAGATAAGCGCACAGGATTTCTGCAATAAGAAAAAGACGTGTAAGTGAACAAGATCAAAGATTATTTACCTCTGAGTGAATAAAACTTGACTACCGCAGAATCAAACATTCTACAGTAGTCTCGGGGACTACACCCAATGGGTGCACTTAGTGTGCCCCCACTGGTCCAGATTCCACTCGACACGGCCCGCCTAGACCGAGTGAAAAAAAAGAAGTGTACAGACCCCAACCGACTGCCAGCAGTCGACTGTGGTCTCGGGGACTACAACCAGTGGGTGCACTTAGCGTGCCCCCACTGGTTCAGATTCCACTCGACATGGTCCGCCTAGATCGAGTGGGAGAGTGAAAACAATAAAGATGACAAAACACCCAGTGGGTGTGCAGAAGCGAAGTGCAGGACAACAAGAGATTACACGGAGAAAAAGTATTCAGGTAGCATATCCTAACAGAACAAGTTCAGTCGGAAGCCAACTTACTTGGACATTAGCTCGAAGGGCCGCACTGGCGTCATAAGCAGCCTGACTGTTTTCGTGCACCGCCTTCACCCGCTCCATCATTATACCAGCCTGGCGAATGGCTTCCGCAGCGGCGTCTGCCTGGCTTTCTGGAACATGATGAGTGGTGAAGAACGGGACTGACAGTCCAGACACAGCAGTTTGAAGTTCTGAGGTATGAAGTTGGACGGTTGAAGCAGGCATTGGCACAGTCGACGGTGTGGGGCGTACACTCGACACCGGATCAGCAAAAGTAACAAAAACCCTGCTCACATCTTCAAGCTGTTGAATTTCTGGTTCTGCCACCAGTTCCGATTGGGATGCCTTGCCAGCTGACGCCTTCTTGTTCCTTCTAGGCCTTGGCGGCATGTCCTCGTCATCATGTGGAAGCTCAATGATATTAGGAGGGGCTGCAAAGAAATCAGTCGACCCCAGATCAGTCATCAAAATTTAGTCGACCAAGTAACCAAGGACAGGATTACGAGAGTTGTACCTGGGTTGGAGGTGACTACATCTTCCATCGCTTCGTCTTCGTACTTATGGGTGGAAGTCCTGGAGGTAGAAGCTCTACAAATTTCAATATTCAGTCGGTCACATTTGTTGCACCGAGTCAACCAAAGAATCAGGTCTGATTATTACCCAGAGACAGTAGGAATGGCCACTTTGATCTTGGGCAAAGCCTTCGGCGGTTTGGATGATGCAGCCTTCGGTTGTTTCGGTGCTGGAGACGATGCAGCTTTCGGTTGCTTCGGTGTCCTCTCAGTCGGCACTGGAGAAGACGTCCGGGGGCGCTTCGATGACTGCCCAGTCGGTGCAGTCGCTTTGTCATGGATGCTTGCCGGGTCGTGAGCGTGCTTGGATCTTTTTTCTCTACGAGGAGGCGAATCGACCTCTTCTTCATCACTCGGGTCGTCACTCTCTGAGGGAGTCCTGGATTATGGGGTGTTCGGGTAGCCGGACTATACCTTCAGCCGGACTCCTGGACTATGAAGATGCAAGATTGAAGACTTCGTCCCGTGTCCGGATGGGACTTTCCTTGGCGTGGAAGGCAAGCTTGGCGATGCAGATATTCAAGATCTCCTACCATTGTAACCGACTTTATGTAACCCTAACCCTATCCAGTGTCTATATAAACCGGAGGGTCGTAGTCCGTAGGCAATCAACTCCATATACAACAATCATACCATAGGCTAGCTTCTAGGGTTTAGCCTCCTTGATCTCGTGGTAGATCTACTCTTGTACTACCCATATCATCAATATTAATCAAGCAGGAGTAGGGTATTACCTCCATCGAGAGGGCCCGAACCTGGGTAAAACAAAGTGTTCCCTGCCTCCTGTTACCATCCAGCCTAGACGCACAGTTCGGGACCCCCTACCCGAGATCCGCCGGTTTTGACACCGACATTGCTGCTTTCATTGAGAGTTCCTCTGTGTCGTCGCCTTTAGGCCCGATGGCCCCTCTGATCATCAACAACGATACGGTCCAGGGTGAGACTTTTCTCCCCGGACAGATCTTCGTCTTCGGCGGCTTCGTTCTGCGGGCCAATTCGCTCGGCCACCTCGAGCAGATCAAAAGCTACGCCCCTGGCCATCAAGTCAGGTTTGGAAGCTTAAACTACACAGCTGACATCCGCGGAGACTTGATCTTCGACGGGCTCGAGCCACGGCCAAGCGCGCCGCACTATCTCGAGGAGCACGATCTAGCTCTGCCCCCAGACAGTGTCCTGGAGGCCGCACACGCATCGGTTCCGACCCCTAACGCGGAGCCTATTGCGCCAATTGAGGATGAGCGGTTGGACGTCACCTCGGGGGTTGCGATCCCGAAAGCGATCGAGCCGAATGCTAGCCCCGCACTCTGCACGACCCGTGACTCCAAGGATCCGGACTCCTCCCCGGACTCCGAACCCCCCGCGCCCCTGCCAATCGAATCCGATTGGGCGCCGATAATGGAGTTCACCGCCGCAGACATCTTTCAGCACTCGCCTTGTGGCGATATCCTGAACTCTCTCAAGTCTCTCTCCTTATCAGAAGAGCCCTGGCCGAACTACGATCAGCGAGGACGGGATATGGACGATGAAGAAATTCAAAGCCCACCCACCACCCACTTGGTAGCCACTGTCGACAATTTAAACGACGTGCTCAACTTCGACTCCGGAGACATCGACAGCATGGATGATGATGCAGGAGATAACGACGAACCAACGCCCATAGAGCATTGGACAGCCACCTCATCTCACGATGTGTACATGGTGGATACCCTTAAAGGAAGCGACAACGAGGAAAAAGGGGATGGGACGGGAGATCGACCCCCCGAAAAGCAATCAAAGCGTCGGTGTAAACGCCGACCCAAGCCCCGCCTCAACAAAAACCCAGCCATAGAGCAGGACGAGCGGGTAGACGACGAGCAGGCCTTAGAGCAACCGTCCGAACAGGGCAACACGGATAGAGAAACTGAACATCCCTCCTCCGACGAAAACGGCATTCCGGACGACCTCATGCCGAATAAACCTATGGAGCAGAAGAATCTCCACGAGAGGCTCATTGCAACTGCACGCAACCTAAAGAAGCAGAAGCGGAAGCTAAAAACAGCGGAAGACGCACTCCGGATTAGATGGAGCAAAGCAATCAATACCACAGATAAGTACGGCGACAGTCGCCGCACTAAAAGCTATCCGAAAAGAAAGCTACTGCCTGAATTTGACGAAGAGGCCCTAGAGCCCCCGCATTCAAAAAATGAAAAAGCCACACGGTCGGATAGACGACCCCATAAAGCGGCAAGCGGCGCCGCACCTAAATCGGCATGCGACCCACTTAAGGATTTGCATCATGGCCCAGTCAGGTCCATTTATGGGCCAAGAAAGCAAGCTCTCGTAAGCAACGCTATGAAGCCATCATCAGAATCCGGCACACCCAAATACAGGGGTGCCGCACACCCCCTATGTTTCACCGATGAGGTCCTGGACTATGAATTCCCAGAGGGATTCAAACCCGTAAGCATAGAGGCATATGATGGAACAACAGACCCTGGAGTCTGGATCGAGGATTATATCCTCCACATACACATGGCTAGAGGAGATGATCTCCACGCCATAAAATATCTACCCCTTAAGCTCAAAGGGCCAGCCCGGCATTGGCTTAAAAGCCTTCCCGAAAACACAATTGGAAGCTGGGAAAAGCTCGAGGATGCTTTCCGAGCAAACTTTCAAGGGACCTATGTCCGCCCTCCGGATGCAGACGATCTTAGTCACATAACTCAACAGCCCGGAGAATCGGCTCGGCAGTTCTGGAATAGATTCCTCACTAAATAGAATCAGATAGTCGACTGTCCGGACGCTGAAGCCTTAGCAGCTTTCAGGCATAACGTCCGAGACGAATGGCTCGCCAGACACCTCAGCCAAGAAAAGCCAAGAACAATGGCTGCACTAACAAGCCTCATGACCCGCTTTTGTGCAGGAGAGGACAGCTGGTTGGCAAGGTGCAGCCCCAGCGACCCAAGTACATCCGAAACTAGGGATGGAAACGGAAAACCGCGACGCCACAAGGACTGTCGCCGGACTAAGGAAAAAAGTCCGAAGAGCACGGCAGTCAATGCCGGATTCAAAGGCTCACGACAAAATAAGGAAAAATCGCCCCCCAGGATAACAGGGACGATCCATCCAACCTAAATAAAATCCTGGACAGGATATGTCAGATACACAGTACTCACGGGAAGCCTGCTAACCATACCCACAGAGACGGTTGGGTTTTCAAACAATCCGGCAGACTCAATGCCGAACACAAGGGGCTCGACACACCAAGCGAAGACGAGGATGAGCCCCAAAAGTAGAGCACCAGGAAACAAAAGAACTTCCCACAAGAAGTAAAAACAGTGAACTCACTTCACATAACAAATCGTGTGGCGCCTGTAAAGGTACGCACCACACGGCCCATCCCCAAAGGGTCCTGCCACTGGTTGTCAAAACCAATCATCTTCGATCAGCTAGATTATTCTAGGAATATCAAGAATGTAGGCTGGACTGCCTCGATACTCGATCCAATAATTGGCGGACTCCAGTTTTCAAATGTCCTTATGGACGGCGGTAGTGGACTAAACCTGATATATCAGGATACAATCCAGCACATGGGGATAAACCCAGCAAGAATCCGCCGCAGCAAAACCTCCTTTCAAGGGGTAATACCTGGTCCGGACACCCATTGTATGGGTTTTCTCCGGCTCGAAGTGATATTCGGCTCTGCCGATAACCTCCGCCGCGAAAAGCTGACCTTCCATATCGTCCCGTTCTCACGTCGCTATCAAGCACTACTGGGACGCGAAGCTTTCACTCGCTTTAACGCAATACCACATTATGCATCTTTTACGCTTAAGATGCTCGGTCCACGAGGCATCATCTCTTTGAGGGGGAAGCACTAAAGTGCGCCTCCCCAAGCGGAGGACTGTGCGGCCGCTTTGACAGCCCCATAGCAAAATGGCCTCACCGGCCAGAAAACTTCGAAATAGGTCATTAAAGACCACGAACGCAGACAGACGAGTTCGGTACAAAATCATCATTGATGCAGGCTTAGTAGCCATATGCCCCCGCACTAGGGGCTCCATGCATATACAATAAGAGACAATAAAGCTCAATTTTATATTTTACTTTACACTTTGTTTATTTTAAACTTTTGTTCGGCACGACCCGTTTTCAACTCAGTTCCTCTCTTTTACAGATGAACGTCGTGCGGCGCCCGTCCAGGATACGGCACAACGGAGACACAGGCGCAGACGTGCAGTAGGGACCCGTCCTAAAGGATTCTTTATAGATTAAGACCCTGCGTAAACCTTTTTTACTGTATCTTGTTGCTACACATCCCCTGGTTTTTTCTGATATAACCAAGGAGGAGGCTGGCGTCTTGGCATGTGGCCACGTCAGAATTTTTTGCATGTACCTGGACACTAGGGGCTTTTTTAATAAAGAGTGTTGTTTCGCCCGCACTCATAAAGACCGAACACCTTAGGGAGTGTTCGGCGTCGCGAGTTTTGGCATTATATGCATCAGCTCCGAATCATGTCTTTGGTCAAATGTTGGGTTGCCCGGCTCCTGAGTTCGGCTACCTTATGTTCCGCTCTATCGGCTAAGGTAGCACCAGGAGAACTACTGCGATTGTGCCCCCGGTTCGGCCGGGTGAGCACCTTAGTAGAGAAAGCCGAAAACTGACTGTCATGATGTAGTGTGAGACTGGTCAGCCACTCGATGACCTATCGGAATCTATCGGATTCCTCCGCTTTAACGAAGGGCCGCTTCCCGGTCAGGCACACACGCGCCCCGAATTCAGACGAGCGCAGTTGCCACCAAGGAGCTACCTAAAGAGTCTCATTGTTAAACACCTATGGCTAAGTGAAAGTGTTAAAGCATTATAGTCCGGTTGCCTGGCCCACTGCGCTATCACCTCCTTTGTAGGACCAAGACGTTGGGTTAAGTGTGAAAATGCATCTTCTGCGAGCACCCCCGCACTATGTGCGTGGGGGCTGAAGCCAACGACTGCCATCTTTCAGATTCTATATATATATATATATATCTTAAAACGGCCGCACAGGAGGTGTTCCCAATACTTGGAGGCACAAGTATAAAAAAGGCCACTACAGTTTATCAAAATATTACTTTATAATTACATATGCTATCATAACATAGCATCTTTCGGGCACTGCGTCTCTATTATACGAGCGCCTTCAAGAACTTCCTGAAAATAGTGCTCGGAGGGTACTCGGCTTTTGTCCGAATCTCGGGACGCAACAATGGTGGTCTCCACCTCTGCCCAGTATGTCTTAACACGGGCAAGAGCCATCCTAGCGCCCTCTATGCATGTTGACCTCTTCATTGCATTTATACGCGGCATCGCGTCAAGGAATTGCTGCACCAAGCTGAAATAACTCTTCCGCTCCGATCTCCCCGGCCATAGGTGACCCATGACGTACTTCATGGCGAGTCCAGACAACCTATTCAGTTCGGCCCATTGAGCCAAACGATCATCCACTGACAGTGGACGCTCTGGATTGTGAAACTGCGACCAGAAAAGCTTTTCCAGTTCGCGATCTTTCTGATCTCGAAAGTGATCGGTCGCATCAGCAGCACTCGCTGCCAAGTCCAGACAGGTATCCTCCACACTCCACATCCGGTCCAACGGAGCAAACTTCGGATCACAAAACTTCCTCTGCAGCATAAAGGGCTTTCCAGCCGCAATCTGTTCGGCCTGATGCAGCTCCTCCTTCGCAGCTCTCATCGTAGAGCGAGCGTCCTTGGCATCGGCAACGGCCTTCTCTAAGTCCGTCTATCTCGCCCGGTCTTCTTTCTCAAGAAGTTTGCAACGGTCTGCAGCGCTCTTTAACTTCTCGGCCATCTCGTCCATTTCTTCTTTGCTTCGGCAGTGAGCAGCCTGTTCGGCTTTCAGCTCTTCAAGGGCCTTCTCGGCAGCCGCATCGCTTTTTCTGGCTTGCTCCTTAGCTCGGGCAAATTCTGCCCTAAGATTCTCCACGGCGGTCGTACCATCTGCGTCAAGCACACACATTGTAAGAAACTGGCATGAAGCCCCTCTTACTTGATGCCGCCCGAAGAATTACATACCTTGAGCCTCATCAAGCCGCTTGTTGACAAGCACGATGTCGGCATCTGCCATGTCCAGTTGCCGCTTTAGTTCGGCCACATCATCAGTTCGGCTTGATTCCGGACACCTCGCCACCTACATTCAAAGGCGACATCTTAGACCTGGGATTATGATCCTCTGCGTGGTTTCTTGACAACGCGCAGAGTCTCAGGGGCTACTATCTATACAGGGCGCATCTTACTTATGCGCACCTGACAAAAGTGTACATTATTTAACGTACGTCAAAACCCGTCAGTAAACTTGTGACGGCCTCATGCAATCCGCTTTCTGCGGATGAAATCCTTTCAATCACCGTGCCCATCAATGAACGGTGCTCCTCTGAGATAGAAGCTCGCCCCAGCAGAATCTTTAGCTCCTCCGGCCGAGCACCAGACGATGCCGGACTTGTCCTATGGCCTCTTTCGAAGGCCGGACGCGGAGAACCTCGGGGGGCCGCACAGCCACCTTCCGCCCCTGCCGGATTTGGAGAAACCCTCCACGATGACACCTCGGGGTCGCCCGCCTCGCTAGACGGCACGACAGGGGGAGGCGTCCCGCTCTCCATCATCTCCGGAAGAAGATCCCCTAAAGAAGAGCTCTGCTGAGAAGGGCTGAGGTCCGAGCTACAAGGTAAAATTTCGGTTAATCTTCTCAAATATAAATCAAGGATTTCTCTCATCCCTCAAAAGGAAAACCTCTCTCTACTTACGGCTCGCTGGAGGGCTGATCCCCTTGAGGGCGTAGTCCGGCCGAGGGACTCCCCGGCGTCGGACCCTCTGACGAGGATTTTCTCCCCCGTTTCGAGGCCATGGTTTCCGGGTCGTCAGAGGCGGCCCTCTTCTTCCCCTTAGGAGAGGAATTGTCGGTTCCTCCCTTCGGAGCAGCCTCCTTCGAGGAGGCCATAGCTTCCTTGTCCTCCCCCTCCAAAGGCATTATCTCCAGCATCCTGACCAGCACAGGATCCGTCCTGGTTTCAGGAAGGGGAGCCGGACACCTAATCAGCTTTGACTTCGCTATCCACTCCTGTTTAAAAGGACGGCTCTTTTAGGGGCAATTTTATGACAATTATATGGATAGAAGGTCCGGGCACGAGGTTGCTTACTTGAGTATCCGGGCGATTGCAGCTTAGGCCTGCGTCCTCGGTTAAATCCGGACACATCTCTTGTGATCCGAAGAACAGTCTATACATCTCCGCGGGCGTTGCGCCCAGAAAGTTCTGGAGAGCTCGCGGTCCCTCTGGATTAAACTCCCACAGGTGAAGGGGGCGACGTTTGCCGGGTAATATTCGGCGAATCAGCATGACCTGCATCACCTCGACCAGGCTGAGGTCTCCTTCCAAGAGATCCTTAATTCGGCCCTATAACAGGGGCACATCTTTGGGTAAACCCCAATCTAATCCTTTGTTGACCCATGACACTAGCCGTGATGGGGGACCCGAGCGAAAGGCAGGAGGCGCCGCCCACTTGGCGCTCCTGGGAACGGTGATATAGAACCATTCTCGTTGCCACAAGCCGAGCTCCTCTTGAAAGAAGCCCTCGGGCCATGGAGCATCAGCATTTTTACTTATGACAGCGCCTCCGCACTCTGCGTGCCGTCCCTCAATCATCTTCGGCTCCACTCCAAAAGTCTTGAGCCATAATCCGAAGTGAGGGGTAACACAGAGGAACGCTTCACATACAACGATAAACAAGGAGATATGGAGGATGGACTCCGGAGCTAAGTCGTGGAATTCCAGCCCATAATAAAACAGCAGTCCCCTCACAAAGGGATCCATCGGGAAGCCTAACCCCCGAAGGAAGTGAGACATGAACACTACGCTCTCACCGGGCTGGGGACTGGGAATAGCCTGCCTTTGAGCAGGCAACCTATGCGGAATTTCGGTGCTCAAGAACTTAGCCTCTCTCAACTTTAGCACGTCCTCCTCCGTGACGGAGGAGGGCATCCATCGGCCTTGTAGGTCGGAACCGGACATTGTCGAAGGTCCGAAGCGCTTGGAATCTGGAGCCTAGGGTGTTGGAACTCGAGGCGACGGGCGAACTTGTTTTGGGATTGGAGAAAAGGAGTAAGGCCCTGGTCTCTTTATAAGAGGTTGAATACCAGGAGCCCTCCCTGTAACCGTTTGGGACTCGAATTTAATCGAGAAAACATGCTAATGGGCACGATTGGGTTACCCACGTCCGTATTGATGAGAATCCCGTAAAAGGGGGCACGTGATCTCTGCTTTGACAAGATGTGCCAAGGAAACCGCCTCACAAAATACGCTGAGGTGGAAAAGTGAAAACGATTCGAGTAAAGGACTTGGCTGTAGTGTGATGACGCACTGCGGAATACGTCAGCAGATTTGATTTGTGTTAATATTATTCTCTCTATGGCAATATGTGGAAGCTTATTTTTGCAGAGCTGGACACTACTCTTGGTGTCTACAATCTTCTATGAAGGACTTGGAGGAGGAACCCGCCTTGCATTGCCGAAGACAATTTGCGCGCAGGACTTGTCGTCATTGAAGCCTGGTTCAGGGGCTACTGAGGGAGTCCTGGATTAGGGGTGTTCGGGTAGCCGGACTATACCTTCAGCCAGACTCCTGGACTATGAAGATGCAAGATTGAAGACTTCGTCCCGTGTCCGGATGGGACTTTCCTTGGCGTGGAAGGCAAGCTTGACGATGCGGATATTCAAGATCTCCTACCATTGTAACCGACTTTATGTAACCCTAACCCTATCCAGTGTCTATATAAACCGGAGGGTCGTAGTCCGTAGGCAATCAACTCCATATACAACAATCATACCATAGGCTAGCTTCTAGGGTTTAGCCTCCTTGATCTCGTGGTAGATCTACTCTTGTACTACCCATATCATCAATATTAATCAAGCAGGAGTAGGGTATTACCTCCATCGAGAGGGCCCGAACCTGGGTAAAACAAAGTGTTCCCTGCCTCCCGTTACCATCCGGCCTAGACGCACAGTTCGGGACCCCCTACCCGAGATCCGCCGGTTTTGACACCGACACTCTCCTTGTCCTCCTCCTCGTCAGAGTGCCACTCGCCGCTCTCGCCCCCGCTCGCCTCCCCCTCCGGATCCTGCTCCTGCTCTCCATTGGGCATCGAGTACATCTCAGTAAGGGCCTGAAAGATAACAAGCAAAGCAAAAATCAGTCGGTTGTCAACAAGTGATTACATGATAAATCAATAAAACACTCGGCAATCCAGAGTCGGACCTGGTCTGGCTGGCGCGAATTGTCGAATGGAGTGACTCTCCTAGACCCCCTGGGGTTATCCTTGTTGCAGTGATGCCTTTCAGCCACTTCTCCACCATGTCCTTGTCAACCTCCTCCGGGTGGATCCAAGTGGAATCCTCAATACCCGAGTACATCCACATCGGATGGTCACGGGCTTGGAGCGGCTGGATGCGTCGTTTAAAGAAGACTTCCAATAGATCCATACCGGTCACGCCGTCCCGGACGAGCTGGACCACCCGCTCGACCAACACCTTCACCTGCGCCCTCTCCTCTGGGGTCACTTTCAAGGCTGAGGGCTTCTTGACCCGAGCCATGGAGAAAGCAGGAAGTCCGGTCGACTGGCCTAGAGTCGCCTGGTCTTTGCAATAAAACCAGATCGACTGCCATCCTCGGACCGACTCCGGAAGGATCATGGCTGGGAAAGTGCTTTTACCTCTCATTTGAATCCCAAGACCCCCGCAAATCTGAATCACGTGCGTCCTCTCGTCACTCGGGTTGGCCTTCTTGAGCGACTGGGAATGACACATGAAAATGTGCTTGAAAAGACCCTAGTGTAGCCTACAACCTAAGAAGTTCTCGCACATGGACACATAGGCGGCGAGATATACGATGGTGTTGGGAGTAAGGTGGTGGAGTTGTGCTCCAAAGAAGTTCAAGAATCCCCGGAAAAAAGGGTGGGGAGGCAGAGAAAATCCGCGGTCAACATGGGTGGCGAGGAGAACGCACTCACCCTCTCGCAGATGCGGTCCGGTCTCGCCTTCCGAGAGCCGCGCCGATTTGTGGGGAATCAGCCCCCCTCGACCAGATCGTCGATGTCGTCCTGACTGGTCGTCGACCGGATCCAGTCGCCCTGGATCCAGCCGCACGGCAGGCCGGACCTCAATGAAGATCCGCCCCGGCTGGACTTCTTCCCCTTCGCCTTCGCCGTCGCCTTCTTCACGCGCTCTAGAGCCACCGTCTTCTCCTTCCCCTTGGCCGCGGGCGAAACTCGAACAGAGCAGCGACGCCGGGAGCAGAAGTGGGTATGGCGGAGAGAGCAGAGGAGAAAGGAGGGGAATGGAGACGCGCTGTGCACAAAACCCCAATCCGGCACCTTACATGAGGCCGCTTCTGAGTGGATGACCTGTGGGTCCGGACGATCCTATCAAATGCCGCAACAGTCGCATGCGAGGTACGTGGCGAAAAAGGTGGCGCAGTGATCGAGGCAGCCTCGCCTAATCCCATCCGAGTACTGCGGCCTCCTCCGTCCGGTGCGCTTCCCCAAAATACGAATCCCACGATATCCACGAGCAGCAGGGCAACCTATCAGACGGAAGATTTCTTTCATATGAGTACTCAAGACATCACAGTAAAGTTCACTCGGTAGAACCAAGAATGGATCAAGGCGACTGAAAAATAAGTTGTAGTCATCACGGTTGTTCATTTGGTCCCCATAAGGCGCTTCCGAAGTGTGAAAATTGAATCAGGGGTGCTCTCAACTCCTTCTCCATTCAAACCCTTAACCATTCGGGGGCTAATGATGAAGCTATGTACCTAGGGTAGGATCATGGGCCTGACCTAGACACCCTCCCCTAGGACACCATCTTAAAACCAGAAGCATTCGAGGGATAACATCATCCACTCGACTACAAGCCGTTCCACTCGGAAGATTCAAAGTCACTCGACCACAGCAATTACCACTCGACGGCAGAAGATCTAAAGTCACTCTGCACGGCAACGGTCGGACGTTTATTTCATAGACTTAATAGGCATTTATATCACTTAATTGCTAGCATTACCAGTAACGCCTCTTTCTTAATGTACTTTAAACCCTTTGTAACGTGGGCTGGCTGGGGTCCTGGCGCACTCTATATAAGCCACCCCCCTCCACTGGCACAAGGGTTCGCACCCTCTGTAAACACACACACATACATAATCCAGTCGACCGCCTCCGGGCACCGAGACGTAGGGCTATTACTTCCTCCGCGAAGGGCCTGAACTCGTAAACTCGTGTGTACCACTTCGCCATAGCTAGGATCTTGCCTCCTCATACCTACCCCCCATCCTACTGTCAGTCTTAGATCCACGACACCACGGCCTTGATCAGAACCTCTTTCCCCCCATAGGAGAGGATTTTTTTCCTTGTACCCTGCTAATCTCTTACACATTCTATCAATAAGATCTTGAAAACTATCAGATCGCTGGACACCAACTTGGGAAGGCAGCCCCAAGTATTTATCTGTTATTGCTTCGGTCATGATATTGAGGATCGAACAGATCTCCTCCCTTGTCTCCACATCTGTACATGGGCTAAAATAAATGCTATATTTTGCATCACTAACCAACTATCCGGACGCTGCACAATAGGCGTGCAGCACATTCTGCAAAGAAAGTGCATTGTCCCGATCTGCCTTCATCAAAATGAGTGAATCATCTGCGAATAGAAGATGTGTGATAGAGGGAGCCCCACGACACACTTTCACACCACATAAGTTACCAGATTCCTCCTCACACATCAACAAATTAGATAACCCTTCTGCACACAACAAAAATAGATAAGGTGAGATAGGATCACCCTGACGAAGCCCTCTCGAGGGGCAAAATCTTTTTGTATCCTCTCCATTAACATGGACTTGATATTGTACAGAAGAAACACATGCCATAATCATCTTTACCCACCCGGGGTCAAACCCCAAATGAAGAAAAGTCTTCTCCAGAAACCCCCACTCAACTCTGTCATAAGCCTTGTGCATATCCAATTTGATAGCACACAGTCCAAATTTCCCCTTCTTCTTCTTTTTCATAGTATGATAGGATTCATAGGCCACTAGGACATTATCAGTAATCAAACGACCCGGCATGAAGGCACTTTGATTGGGATAAATAATCTCTGGTAGAATGAGTTTAAGTCGTCCTGCAAGCACCTTAGAAATAACCTTATAAACAACATTGAAAGACTGATTGGGCGAAACTTGGTTACCTCCTCCGGTTTATTAACTTTTGGAATCAGCACAATAGTAGTGTCGTTCCAATATGCCGGTATGAGAACGGTATTAAGAGCCGCCAAAACTTCATCAGTGAGATCATCCCCTAGTAGGGACCAGTACCGTTTAAAGAAAATAGCATGCAAGCCATCCGGTCCAGGTGCCTTTAGGTCATCAATGCTAAAGAGAGCCCTTTTTTACTTCCTCCCTGGTATACGGTGCACATAATGCATCATTCAATGCTTGAGTAACACAGGGATTAACCTTCTGAACAACCTCGTCATTCATATCCGACGTCACCCTATCTCTTATATTAGTTTACAAAGGGAGTTGTAAATTGTCTGATGAGACACC
The DNA here is from genome assembly GCF_002162155.2 of Triticum dicoccoides. Classification (NCBI taxonomy): domain Eukaryota; kingdom Viridiplantae; phylum Streptophyta; class Magnoliopsida; order Poales; family Poaceae; genus Triticum; species Triticum dicoccoides. The sequence goes on from NC_041382.1 coordinate 203,493,225, forward strand.
GTGTATCCAGTTGACTCTTGGTCTATTATCCATTTTTTGCTTTTGTTATTATTTATTTTTTTGAAAAATCACCGGGGGGAGCTCCCCACCTGAATATATTTCTCAAGATTGTAACCCATCGTCAGACTGATTACAAAGGGGAATTACATAAGCACGTGTAGTCGTGATAAGAGGTAGGAACGCCAGGAGGAGGCGGCCTGCTTGTGCACCGGTTTCTTCATCCGGTGCGTCCATAGCATGAGATCATCCACGATTCGCCTGAGGGTGAGGATACTATGGTGATTTTGTTGCTTGAAGGTCAAAGTGTTTCTGGAATCCCAAATCTTCCATAGGATGATGAGGAGGACGGAGTGCCAGATTACCTAATTTACCTGTGTAGGTAGGCGGCAGTCCCAAAGTCCATCAATGGTACTCGAAGGAGAGGGGCCGATCCGTTGCCAAATACGTTGTGAAAGCGGACAGTCTAGGAATATGTGTGAGATGGTTTCACCATCATATCCGCAGCGCGGGCATAATGAGTCGGTGACGATATGCTTGCGCCGAAGGTTACTTTTTGAGTTGAGTCGATCCCGGAACAGGAGCCATGCAAAGATCTTCGCGTGATTTGGAACGCGTGAAGACCAGATGGCAATGGCATGCATGTCGTCGTCGTCATCGTGGGAGCCCATGGTTAGCGCGTATGCTGCCCTCGTGGAGAAGCACATGCCACCGTTGAGGTAGCACTCGTCCGGTCCTGTCGACAACCGAAAATCCTGCAAGAGAGACAACAAAGCGCACAACTCGGTAGCAGCATCAGATGTTAGGCGGTTCCATAGGATTGTTTCCAAACCGTGATTCAGGACAGCAGCCACACGAGCTAGTGGTATAGTGGTGTGTGAATATAGGCAGGGGAATAAAGTAGCAAGGGGTTGGTTGTGTATCCAAGTATCAAGCCAGAAGTACGTATTAGTGCCAGAGTTTGTGAGTACAAAAGAGATGGCATGGAGTGCTGGCAGCTGTTGATTTATTGTTCGGCAAATGAAGGAGTGGCTATTTTGTGGAGCAATGAGGGCGTTTGGGTGTTGTAAGGCGATCCAGTCTAACCAAGGTGTTGTGTCTGGTAAGAGAGCTTTTACAGCAAATTTCATATGTAGGCATTTGTTTTGCTGATGAAGATTTTTTAGGCCTAGACCACCACAGTTCTTTGGTTTACACACATTTTTCCAGGCAACTAAGCATTGAGCACCAGTGCAAGTTTCCTCCGCAGCCCAAAAGAAGGCTCGTCGAATAGAGTCTAGGGTTTTTAGAACACTCTTGGGAATGGGGAAGACTGACATGAAGTAGACTAGAAGGGAGTCGAGGACAGCCGATAATAGGATGAGCCTATCCCCTTTGGAGAGGATTTTTGCGCGCCAACCCATCAAGAATTTACGGCAACGTTCGATGATCGGTAGGAAGGCATTTGTAGGTAGTCGTGTGGGTGTTAGGGGAAGGCCTAGGTAGATCTGCGGAAAGCTTGAGGTTGGGCATTGCAAGGTGGAGGCAATGGAGTCTCCCATGGCAATGCTGACGTGCATGGGTACGAATGTTGTTTTTGTGAAGTTGATAGTGAGGCCAGTGGCCATGGAGAAATCGTGAAGGATGTTTTTTAACTGCTGAGCAGCGGGATTGGATGCCTTGGTGATGATGAGGGTGTCGTCAGCATATTGTAAGACGGTTGGCGGGAGATGTGAGAACAGGGGGTGACTGAGGTGAGCTAGGTCGCAGTCTTGCTGGATCATTTGTTGTAGGAGATCAGCAACGATGATGAAGAGGTAGGGCGAGATAGGGTCACCCTGCCTGAGCCCATTTTTGCAATTTATCCAGTTTCCGGGAATCCCATTCAACATCACGGCAGTTTTCCCGGTTGCTAGGAGGTCATGAACCATGATGAGAATTTTGGCGGGAAGCCGCGGCAGCGTAAGATGGAAGCAAGAGAGTCCCAAGAGAGGGGTCGAAGGCTTTGCTAAAGTCCAATCTAATGACCATGGTTGGGGCTTTTCTAGTATGACATGCGCCTATGAGGTCTGCAGCGAAGATAAAGTTTTCAGCTATGCTACGCCCTGGGATGAAACCGGTTTGGTTGCCATGGACAAGCAGTGGTATTATTGGTTTTAGTCTGTTGGTAAGCACTTTTGCAATGGCTTTGATGGGACAATTTTGGAGGGAGATCGGGCGGTATGCGTCGGGAGTGTTGGCATGATCTTTTTTGGGTAGTAGAATGAGGTGAGCTCTGTTAAGGCTTTCAGTTTGAGCGTTGAGGTTTTGGAAGTCCGTCATGAAGGAGTGGATGTGAGCTTTAACCAAGTTCCAGTATTTTCTGTAGAACAGCGGGCCGAAGCCATCCGGTCCTGGGCTAGCTAGAGGGTTCATTTGGAGGAACGCATTTTTAATTTCATCTAGTGTGAAGGGGGAGTCCAGCGAGTTAAGCTGTGGTAACGTTTGGGGGTAGTAATTTTTAGGATCGAAGGGCCAAGAGGTGTGTGGTGCAGAACCTATAATTGCTGTGAAATGATCTTTGAGAATGGTCGCTTTTTGAGCATGAGAGTGGAATTCAGTTCCGTCAGTTAGTAGGGAAGTTATAGTATTCTTGCGGAGACGCTGTGACGCGGCAGCGTGAAAATATTGTGTGTTTTCCTCTCCATCGATTGCAGCACGTACTTTACCTCTTTGTTTCCAGAAGGCTATTTTTTCAGCAATAGCTGAATGCAGGGTATCGGAGACAACAAAACGTAGTCTTTTTTCGGCGTTGGAGAGAGTTCGAGCCTCCTCCTTTAGATCGATGAGATTAATGATTTGTTTTGTAGCCGCCTCGCGAAGGTGTGCTGGCGATCGCTTGGAGGCCAATTTTTTTAGGTCATATCTTGTTCTTTTTAGAGCTTTTGCAAGGGCAGCGGCGGATGTTAGTCGTTGGGTCGAGCGGTGGTTTGGGGCCCAACATTTTTGTATTATTTGCTGGCAAGCAGTGGATAGAGTCCAAGCTGATTTGAATCTAAAGTGGCGTGGCTTTGGGACAGTTGTTTGGATATTTAGAATTAGGGGAACGTGATCAGATGTAATTCGTGGCAAAGATGACAGAGTTGTATTGGGGAAGACATTGTTCCAAGCCAGATTGAAAAAAGCTCGGTCTAGTCATTCGAGGGTTGGTGAAGCTCGTTTGTTGGACCAGGTAAAGCGTCTGTCTAGTAGGGGTAGTTCGATTAGTGCTAGTGCGTTGATCGTGGAGTTGAAGGCGTCAGCTTCCCGTTGGCAGAAGTTGCGTTTATTTTTTTCATGGGAGAAGCGGACGAGGTTGAAATCTCCTACAATTAGCCAAGGAGTTTGGTCATCCTCCTTAATTAGGTTGAGCTCATCTAGGAATGCCTGTTTGAGGTTGCGATTCGAGGGGGCATAAATGTTTGTGATGACAAAGGGGAGGGGGTGAGCGAGCGACGTGAGTTTGATGGATGTGGTGTACGTATGATGAGAGTAAGAGATTAGGGAGAATTTTTTTTTATTAAAGGCGGAAATCATTCCGCCGGCCGAACCGTTCGCAGGTAAGAAATTTCTTTGGTCAAGAGATCGTGGCAGGAAGGAGTTGAATTTTTGGTCGTTAATGTCATTTAACTTAGACTCTTGTAAGAGTGCACAGTGGGGGTTGATACTGATTAGTTCGGAAAGGATATTACCGCACTTAGATTCGTCGCCTAGGCCTCTTACATTCCACGAGCAGATAGATAGAGTTGTACTACTCATGGAAAAACAGACGGACATCTAGACTTAAAAGGGTACAAGTAGCTAGGGGATACATTTGGGATACTAGCAGATAATTGAAGCAAAACAGCCGATTGCTCCGGGCACACTGGTGGTGGAATAAATAGGCCCTTGATGTAGGGTCGCGATATGGACGGCCGGCCGCCGTCGGGACGCAGTACCACACAAAGACAGCGACCAGCTCATCTCGTCCAATCATGCCCCCGCTTCCGGAGATTCACCACCCTTTCCATCTACCCCTTCTTGGCACTTTCTCATGCGTCGCGCCGGCGTGTCCAGCCAGCCACACATGCCAAGTGGTGCCCGCTCAACGACCGGACCCTGCTTCGCTGACTCGTCCACGGACGCGTTGGGTGCTTTCCGGGTCTCAACCGCAGCATGTGCTCTCGTCCTTTTTTTTCCTCCTCCGCGACCAGCCGGCGCGTACGTGGTCTCCGACACTCCTGCCCGTTTGCGTCAGCGATTCGTGAAACTGCGTACGGTGTAGTATGCAAGCAGGACTACTGCACTGCTATGCTAGCTGTGTCTGTGAAGAGTTCCTGTGGCATATGGTGCTCTGCCTCCCCGGAACAGACACTTCCTTCGGCAGTTCCCGAAAAACACGTGCAAAATATTCACTTGGTATATGCAATTCAGGATCGACGATCCGGGAGACACGTATGTATCAGTAAGTACTACTGCATCTTTCTTTTCCGGAGAGAAAGAAAATATTACCGTGTTGCGTTCAGTGCGTGCCTGCTGGATGTCTCATGTAGTATGCAGCTCGTGTTACTCATGCATATGGTGTACCATGTTCCAACAAGTCATGTCCCAGACAGAGCTCTTTGAATCGATGGCCGTGTCCACCAATTCACAGCTCTGTCGCTATTAGATAGTACAGTACTACGTACACACAAAATCTAAGAAAAATGTCCCTCTTTGGCCGTTCTCACCGACGATCAAACCCGCGTAACCGCTGACACAAGATTGGAGACAAGAACTGAGCTCATCCAGACAGTCAGACTCAATGACCTGAATTAATTATTATTCCATTCGTCTCATAATAATAACATCCAATACGTGAGTATATTGGACTTTATTTTATGAGATGGATGGAGTACTTTTACTAAAATTGACTTGAACTCCAAGAAGCTAACAGAAACACCGACTTTAAAGTAAGTACTACATCCGTCCGGGCTCCCTTATATTTGCATGGGCTTTTTTATGGTGTGGCAAAGCACATGCAAATGGTGGCAATTCTGCCGTGGCATGGGACGCTGTGTGTGCACCCAAATCTGGCCCTCCAGGCACGATGGCCATGATTGCAGAGGGTGGATTCTGAGAGACCTTGGAAAGAGTGCCAAATTAATGTGCCCGATGAGGCGTTAGCCCTGTTTAGGTCTGCTTCTCGATCTATTGTGGGCAATGGACTATCAACGTTGATTTTGGGAAAACCGTTGGCTACATGGTTGCCGTGTCCAAGAGGTTGCCCCTAACCTATATGGAAGAGTTATAGCAAGAGTAAGGGCAAGTTGCACTGTCAGGAGTGTGGTAGTGAAAAGAGTTTTGACTGCAGATATTGGACCAGACCTCAACGCAACGCTCTTCAGGAGTTCTTCGCATTGTGAATGTCTGTGCAAGGGATTCAACTAGACCCTAGCACCGCAGATCCCGTTACATGGTCATGGGAAAACAATGGCGAGTTCTCGGCGCGTTCAGCTTATGCAGCAAGATTCTGGGGACGCGAAGTTGCACCAACGCCGGAATTCACTTGGGGAGATCCAAAACACCATCGGAGTGTCGTTTCTTTGCTTGGCTTGCCCTGCGAGATAGGTGTTGGACCTCAGATGGGCTAGCTTGAAAAGGGCTCCTGCACCAAGCTTCTTGCTCGATGTACGACCAGAGTGAGAAAATGATAAACTGCCTCCTGATTAACTGTGTTTTTGCTGGGGAACGTGGTAATTTCAAAAAAAAAATCCTACGCACACGCAAGATCATGGTGATGCATAGCAACGAGAGGGAAGAGTGTGTCCACGTACCCTCGTAGACTGACTGCGGAAGCGTTAGCACACCGCGGTTGATGTAGTCGTACGTCTTCACGATCCGACCGATCCAAGTACCGAACACACGGCACCTCCGAGTTCTGCACACGTTCAACTCGATGACGTCCTGCGAGCTCCGATCCAGCAAAGCTTCACAGGAGAGTTTCGTCAGCACAACGGCGTGGTGACGGTGATGATGATGCTAACGACGCAGGGCTTCGCCTAAGCACCGCTACGATATGATCGAGGTGGATTATGGTGGAGGGGGGCACCGCACACGACTAAGAGATCAATGATCAATTGTTGTGTCTCCAAGGGGTGCCCCTCTCCCCGTATATAAAGGTGTGGAGGAGGGAGAGGGATGGCCCTCTCTATGGCGCGCCCTAGGGGAGTCCTACTCCCACCGGGAGTAGGATTCCCCCTTTCCTAGTAGAACTAGGAGCCCTTCCAAGTAGTAGGAGTAGGAGAGAAGGAAAGGGAAAAGAGAAGAGAAGGAAGGAGGGGGCGCCGCCCCTCCCCCTAGTCCAATTCAGATTAGGCCTTGGGGGCGCGCATCCTCTCCTCTCTCTTTCCCCTAATGCCCAATAAGGCCCATCTACTCCCCGGCGAATTCCCATAACTCCCCGGTACTCCGAAAAATACCTGAATCACTCGGAACCTTTCTGATGTCCGAATATAGTCGTCCAATATATTGATCTTTACATCTCGACCATTTTGAGACTCCTCGTCATGTCTCCGATCTCATCCGGGACTCCAAACTAACTTTGGTACATCAAAACACAAAAACTCATAATACCGATCGTCACCGAACTTTAAGCGTGCGGACCCTACGGGTTCAAGAACTATGTATACATGACCGAGACACGTCTCCGGTCAATAACCAATAGCGGAACCTGGATGCTCATATTGGCTCCCACATATTCTACGAAGATCTTTATCGGTCAAACCGCATAACAACATACATTGTTCCCTTTGTCATCGGTATGTTACTTACCGGAAAGTCGTTTTACTCGTTCTGTAATACATCATCCCGCAACTAACTCATTAGTTACAATGCTTGCAAGTCTTATAGTGATGTGCATTACCGAGTGGGCCCAGAGATAACTCTCCGACAATCGGAGTGACAAATCCTAATCTCGAAATACGCCAACTCAACAAGTACCTTTGGAGACACCTGTAGAGCACCTTTATAATCACCCAGTTACGTTGTGACGTTTGGTAGCACACAAAGTGTTCCTCCGGTAAACGGGAGTTGCATAATCTCATAGTAATAGGAACATGTATAAGTCATGAAGAAAGCAATGCAACATACTAAACGATCAAGTGCTAAGCTAATGGAATGGGTCAAATCAATCACATCATTCTCCTAATGATGTGATCCCGTTAATCAAATGACAACTCATGTCTATGGCTAGGAAACATAACCATCTTTGATCAACGAGCTAGTCAAGTAGAGGCATACTAGTGACACTTTGTTTTTCTATGTATTCACACATGTACTAAGTTTCTGGTTAATATAATTCTAGCATGAATAATAAACATTTATCATGATATATAAAAATATAAATACCAACTTTATTATTGCCTCTAGGGCATATTTCCTTCAGTCTCCTACTTGCACTAGAGTCAATAATCTAGTTCACATCGTCATGTGATTTAACATCAATAGTTCACATATTTATGTGATTAGTTCACATCTCCACGTGACTAACACCCAAAGGTTTTACTAGAGTCAATAATCTAGTTCACATCGCTATGTGATTTACACCCAAAGAGTGATCATGTTTTTCTTGTGAGAAATTTAGTCAACGGGTCTGCCACATTCAAAGCCGTATGTATTTTTCAAATTTTTTATGTCTACAATACTTTGCACAGAGCTACTCGAGCTAATTGCTCCCACTTTCAATATGTATCTAGATCGAGACTTAGAGTCAGCTAGATCGGTGTGAAAAGCTTGTATCGACGTAACTCTTTACGACGAACTCTTTTATCACCTCCATAACCGAGAAATATTTCCTTAGTCCTCTAAGGATAATTTTGACCACTGTCCAGTGATCTACTCCTAGATCACTATCGTACTCCTTTGCCAAACTCAGGGTAGGGTATACAATAGGTCTGGTACAAAGCATGACATACTCTATAGAACCTATGACCGATGCATAGGGAATGCCTTTTCATTCTCTTTCTATTTTCTTCCGTGGTCGGGTTTTGAGTCTTTACTCAACTTTACACCTTGCAATACAGGCAAGAACTCCTTCTTTGACTGTTCCATTTTGAACTACTTCAAAATCTTGTCAAGGTATGTACTTATTGAAAAAACTTATCAAGTGTCTCGATCTATCTCTATAGATCTTCATGCTCAATGTGTAAGCAACTTCATCGAGGTCTTTCTTTGAAAAACCTTTTTCAAACACTCCTTTATGCTTTCCAGAAAATTCTACATTATTTCTGATCAACAATATGTCATTCATACATTCTTATCACAAATGTTGTAGTGCTCCCACTCACTTTCTTGTAAATACAGGCTTCACCGCAAGTCTGTATAAAACCATATGCTTTGATCACTTTATCAAAGCATATATTCCAACTCCGAGATGCTTGCACCAGTCCATAGATGGATTGCTGGAGCTTGCTCACTTTGTTAGCACCTTTAGGGTCGACAAAACCTTTAGGTTGCATCATATACAACTCTTCTTTTAAGAAATCCATTCAGGAATGCAGTCTTTACATCCATTTGCCAAATTTCATAATCATAAAATGCGGCAATTGCTAACATGATTCGGACGGACTTAAGCATCGATACGAGTGAGAAAATTTCATCGTAGTCAACACCTTGAACTTGTCAAAAACATTTTGCGACAATTCGAGCTTTCTAGATAGCAACACTACTATCATCGTCCACCTTCCTCTTGAAGATCCATTTATTCTTAATGAATCACCGATCATTGGGCAAGTCAATCAAAGTCCATACTTTGTTCTCATACATGGGTCTCATCTCAGATTTCATGGCCTCAAGCCATTTCGCAGAATCTGGGCTCGTCATCGCTTCCTCATAGTTCATAGGTTCGTCATGGTCTAGTAACATGACTTCCAGAAAGGATTTTCATACCACTCTGGTGCAGACCATACTCTGGTTGTCCTAGGAGGTTCGGTAGTAACTTGATCTGAAGTTTCATGATCATCATCATTAGCTTCCTCATTAATTGGTGTAGAGATCACTAGAACTGATTTCTGTGATGGACTACTTTCCAATTCGGGAGAAGGTACAATTACCTTATCAAGTTCTACATTCCTCCCACTCACTTCTTTTGAGAGAAACTTCTTCTCAAGAAAGGATCCACTCTTTAGCAACAAAGATATTGCCTTTCGGATCTGTGATAGAAGGTGTACCCAACAGTTTCTTTTGGGTATCCTATGAATACACACTTTTCTGATTTAGGTTTGTGCTTATCAGGCTGAAACTTTTTCACATATGCATCACAACCCCAAACTTTAAGAAACGACAACTGATGTTTCTAGCCAAACCATAGTTCATACGGTGTCGTCTCAATTGATTAGACGGTGCCCTATATAACGTGAATGTAGCCGTCTCTAATGCATAACCCCAAAACGATAGTGGCAAATCGGTAAGAGACATCATAGATTGCACTATATCCAATAAAGTATGGACACACCATTATATTGTGGTGTTCCAGGTGGCATGAATTTGTGAAACAATTCCACATTGTTTTAGTTGAAGACCAAACTCGTAACTCAAATATTCGTCTCCGCGATCACATCGTAGAAACTTTATTTTCTTGTTATGAGGTTTTTCCACTTCACTCTGAAATTCTTTGAACTTTTCAAATGTTCCATACTTGTGTTTCATCAAGTAGATATACCCATATCTGCTTAAATCATCTGTGAAGGTTAGAAAATAATGATACTTGTCGCGAGCCTTAATATTCATCGGACCACAAACATCAGTATGTATGATTTCCAACAAATCTGTTGCTCGCTCCATTGTTCCGGAGAACGGAGTCTTTAGTCATCTTGCCCATAAGGCATGGTTCGCAAGCACCAAGTGATTCATAATCAAGTGATTCCAAAATCCCATCAGCATGGAGTTTCTTCATGCGCTTTACACCAATATGACCTAAACGGCAGTGCCACAAATAAGTTGCACTATCATTATTAACTTTGCATCTTTTGGCTTCAATATTATGAATATGTGTATCACTACGATCGAGATCCAATGAACCATTTTCATTGGGTGTGTAACCATATAAGGTTTTATTCATGTAAACAGAACAACAATTTATTCTCTTACTTAAATGAATAACCGTATTACAATAAACATGATCAAATAACGATACCCACCGCGAGCCTCAACACTCATCGGACCGCATACATCAGTATGTATTATTTCCAATAAGTCAGTTGCTTGCTCCATTGTTCCGGAGAACGGAGTCTTAGTCATCTTGCCCATGAGGCATGGTTCGCAAGCATCAAGTGATTCAAAATAAAGTGATTCCAAAAGCCCATCAGCATGGAGTTTCTTCATGTGCTTTACACCAATATGACCAAAACGGCAGTGCCACAAATAAGTTGCACTATCATTATTAACTTTGAATCTTTTGGCTTCAATATTATGAATATGTGTATCACTACGATCGAGATCCAACTGAAGGAAATATGCCCTAGAGGCAATAAGGTTGAGACATGAAAATTGATATATTGGAAGCCTACATTTGGATATCGGAAGTGATCCGGGTGAAATCGGGATTTTACCGGAGTACCGAGGGGTTACCGGAACCCCTCGCGGGATTAATGGGTCATAGTGGGCCTTAGTGGAGAAGAGGAGAGGCTGCCTGGGCAGGGCCGCGCGCCCCTCCCCCCTAGTCCGAATAGGACAAGGAGAGGGGGCGGCACCCCCCCTTTCCTTCCTCTCTCTCTCTCTCCTCTTTCCCCCTTCTCCTAATCCAACAAGGAAGGGAGGGAGTCCTACACCCGGTGGGAGTAGGACTCCTCCTGGCACGCCTCCTCCTGGCCGGCCACACCTCCCCCCTTGCTCCTTTATATACGGGGGCAGGGGGCACCCCATAGACACAACAATTGATTTGATCTTCTAGCCATGTGCGGTGCCCCCCTCCACCATAGTCCACCTCGATAATACTGTAGCGGTGCTTAGGCGAAGCCCTGTGTCGATAGAACATCATCATCGTCACCACGCCGTCGTGCTGATGAAACTCTCCCTCAACACTCGGCTGGATCGGAGTTCGAGGGACGTCATCGGGCTGAACGTGTGCTGAACTCGGAGGTGCCGTGTGTTCGGTACTTGATCGGTTGGATCGTGAAGACGTATGACTACATCAACTGCGTTGTGCTAACGCTTCCGCTTTCGGTCTACGAGGGTACGTGGACAATACTCTCCCCTCTCGTTGCTATGCATCACCATGATCTTGCGTGTGCGTAGGAATTTTTTTGAAATTACTATGTTCCCCAACAGTGGCATCCGAGCCAGGTTCTATGCGTAGATGTCATATGCACGAGTAGAACACAAGTGAGTTGTGGGCGATATAAGTCATACTGCTTACCAGCATGTCATACTTTGGTTCGGCGGTATTGTTGGATGAAGCGGCCCGGACCGACATTACGCGTACGCTTACGCGAGACTGGTTCTACCGACCTGCTTTGCACACAGGTGGCTGGAGGGTGTCAGTTTCTCCAACTTTTGTTGAACCGAGTGTGGCTACGCCCGGTCCTTGCGAAGGTTAAAACAACACCAACTTGACAAACTATCGTTGTGGTTTTGATGCGTAGGTAAGAACGGTTCTTGCTCAGCCCGTATCAGCCACGTAAAACTTGCAACAACAAAGTAGAGGACGTCTAACTTGTTTTTGCAGGGCATGTTGTGATGTGATATGGTCAAGACATGATACTGAATTTTATTGTATGAGATGATCATGTTTTGTAACTGAGTTATCGGCAACTGGCAGGAGACATATGGTTGTCGCTTTTATTGTATGCAATGCAATCGCCCTGTAATGCTTTACTTTATCACTAAGCGGTAGCAATAGTCGTGGAAGCATAAGATTGGCGAGACGACAACGATGCTACGATGAAGATCAAGGTGTCGCGCCGATGACGATGGTGATCATGATGGTGCTTCGGACATGGAGATCACAAGCACAAGATGATGATGGCCATATCATATCACTTATATTGATTCCATGTGATGTTTATCTTTTATGCATCTTATTTTGCTTTGATTGACGACAGCATTATAAGATGATCTCTCACTAAATTTCAAGATAAAAGTGTTCTCCCTTTGTATGCACCGTTGCCAAAGTTCGTCGTGCTGAGACACCACGTGATGATCGGGTGTGATAAGCTCTACGTCCATCTACAACGGGTGCAAGCCAGTTTTTGCACACGCAGAATACTCAGGTTAAACTTGACGAGCCTAGCATATGCAGATATGGCCTCGGAACACTGAGACCGAAAGGTCGAGCGTGAATCATATAGTAGATATGATCAACACAATGATGTTCACCATTGAAAGCTACTCCCTTTCACGTGATGATCGGTTATGGTTTAGTTGATATGGATCACGTGATCACTTAGAGGATTAGAGGGATGTCTATCTAAGTGGGAGTTCTGAAGTAATATGATTAATTGAACTTAAATTTATCATGAACTTAGTACCTGATAGTATCTTGCTTGTCTATGTTGATTGTAGATAGATGGCCCGTGCTGTTGTTCCATTGAATTTTAATGCGTTCCTTGAGAAAGCAAAGTTGAAAGATGATGGTAGCAATTACATGGACTGGGTCCGTAACTTGAGGATTACCCTCATTGTTGCACAGAAGAATTACATCCTGGAAGCACCGCTGGGTGCCAATCCTGTTGCAGATCCTGCTTACAACATTAAGAACGTTTGGCAGAGCAAAGTTGATGACTACTCGATAGTTCAGTGTGCCATGCTTTACGGCTTAGAACCGGGACTTCAACGAGGTTTTGAATGTCATGGAGCATATGAGATGTTCTAGGAGTTGAAGTTAATATTTCAAGCAAATGCCCGGATTGAGAGATATGAAGTCTCCAATAAGTTCTATAGCTGCAAGATGGAGGAGAATAGTTCTGTCAGTGAGCATATACTCAAAATGGTTGGGTATCATAATCACTTGACTCAACTGGGAGTTAATCTTCCTATCGATAGTGTCATTTACAGAGTTCCTCAATCACTGCCACCAAGCTACAAAAGCTTCGTGATGAACTATAACATGCAAGGGATGGATAAGACGATTCCCGAGCTCTTCACAATGCTAAAGGTTGCGGAGGTAGAAATCAAGAAGGAGCATCAAGTGTTGATGGTCAATAAGACCACCAGTTTCAAGAAAAAGGGCAAAGGGAAGAAGAAGGGGAACTTCAAGAAGAACAGCAAACAAGTTGCTACTCAAGAGAAGAAACCCAAGTCTGGACCTAAGCCTGAGACTGAGTGCTTCTACTGCAAGCAGACTGGTCAGTGGAAGCGGAACTGCCCCAAGTATTTGGCGGATAAGAAGGATGGCAAGGTGAACAAAGGTATATGTGATATACATGTTATCGATGTGTACCTTACCAGAGCTCACAGTAGCACCTGGGTATTTGATACTGGTTCTGTTGCTAATATTTGCAACTCAAAATAGGGACTACGGATTAAGCGAACACTGGCCAAGGACGAGGTGACGATGCGCGTGGGAAACGGTTCCAAAGTCGATGTGATCGCCGTCGGCACGCTACCTCTACATCTACCTTCGGGATTATTATTAGACCTAAATAATTGTTATTTGGTGCTAGCGTTGAGCATGAACATTATATCTGGATCTTGTTTGATGTGAGACGGTTATTCATTTAAATCAGAGAATAATGGTTGTTCTATTTATATGAGTAATATCTTTTATGGTCATGCACCCTTGAAGAGTGGTCTATTTTTGATGAATCTCGATAGTAGTGATACACATATTCATAATGTTGAAGCCAAAAGATGCATAATTGATAATGATAGTGCAACTTATTTGTGGCACTGCCATTTAGGTCATATCGGTGTAAAGCGCATGAAGAAACTCCATACTGATGGACTTTTGGAACCACTTGATTATGAGTCACTTGGTACTTGCGAACCGTGCCTCATGGGCAAGATGACTAAAACGCCATTCTCCGGAACCATGGAGCGAGCAACTGATTTATTGGAGATCATACATACTGATGTATGTGGACCAACGAATATTGAGGCTCGCGGCGGGTATCGTTATTTTCTCACCTTCACAGATGATTTAAGCAGATATGGGTATATCTACTTAATGAAACATAAGTCTGAAACATTTGAAAAGTTCAATGAATTTCAGAGTGAAGTTGAAAATCATCGTAACAAGAAAATAAAGTTTCTACGATCTGATCGTGGAGGAGAATATTTGAGTTACGAGTTTTGTCTACATTCGAAACAATGCGGAAGAGTTTCGCAACTCACGCCACCCGGAACACCACAGCATAATGGTGTGTCCGAACGTCGTAATCGTACTTTACTAGATATGGTGTGATCTATGATGTCTCTTACTGATTTACCGCTATCATTTTTGGGTTATGCTTTAGAGACGACCGCATTCACGTTAAATAGGGCACCATCGAAATCCGTTGAGACGGCGCCTTATGAACTGTGGTTTGGCAAGAAACCAAAGTTGTCGTTTCCTAAAGTTTGGGGCTGCGATGCTTATGTGAAAAAGCTTCAACCTGATAAGATCGAACCCAAATCGGAGAAATGTGTCTTCATAGGATACCCAAAGGAGACTACTGGGTACACCTTCTATCATAGATCTGAAGGCAAGACATTCGTTGCTAAGAATGGATCCTTTCTAAAGACGGAGTTTCTCTCGAAAGAAGTGAGTGGGAGGAAAGTAGAACTTGATGAGGTAACCATACCTGCTCCCTTATTGGAAAGTAGTTCATCACAGAAACCGGTTCCTGTGACATCTATACCAATTAGTGAGGAAGTTAATGATGATGATCATGGAACATCAGATCAAGTTGTTACTGAACCTCATAGGTCAAGCAGAGTAAGATCCGCACCAGAGTGGTACAGTAATCCTTTTCTGGAGGTTATGTTACTAGACCATGACGAACCTACGAACTATGAAGAAGCGATGGTGAGCCCAGATTCCACAAAATGGCTTGAGGCCATGAAATCTGAGATGGGATCCATGTATGAGAACAAAGTGTGGACTTTGGTTGACTTGCCCGTTGATCAGCAAGCCATCGAGACACTACAAGAAATATGTCAACTTATGACCTTCTGTCAGTGACCCTCGAAGAATTGGTCATAAATTTATGACCATTTTAGACCAATTGGTCAAAAGCTGTTCAGGGGGCTCCAAACCCTAAACCATTGCGACCATTTTGGTCAGAAAGGTCGTAATTTCCTTACACGAAATGGTCACAAAGCAAACAGTGCTAGTCTGCTGCCTTATTTCTAGTTGTTAATGACCAATATAGATGGTCATAGCCTTGTAGATTGTGGTGGGTTGTGATGACTAGGCGCCATCTCATCAGTTTTGCCTATGTGTCATGTCCATGTGGCAGTTTTTGCCCTAGGTTGTGAAGCAACCTATATTTCTATCATTCCCAAAATTTCCAAAAAAATCTCATAAATTCTTTGGGGCATATCTTCATCAAATATGTAAAAAATCCTTCCTTGCCTAGTTTAAAACTAATTCAACAATATTCATTTTCCTATTCTGTTCACAACAACACTTTATGAAGGAAGTGCTATTTATATATTCTTGATTGCCCTCGGAATTTTTGGGCACTCTTTCCTATCCAAATCATTACCGCATGACAAAATTCAGCTCCATTTGCCAAGCAAATCTTCCTCGGCAAATTTCCAAAGTTTTTGTCCACCTAGAAGCATTGTGAAGGAAGTACCTTTTTTATATCTCTAAATGACATGAAATTTATAAAGTTCCTTCATATGCCCAAATTATCACCCTCCTCCAAATTGCAGCTAAGTCAAATCATCTATGTGAGCCCAGGTTCAATTTATATTTTATGGCCAAATTGGCACGTTGCAAAGCAAGTGTTATATAGACCCCTCCTATTACCCTCAAACTTTTCGGGCACTCTTCCATACCCAAATCATTACCACATAATAATATTCAGCTCAATTTTCCTAGTAAATCTTTCTCGGGAAATTTCCAAAGTTTTTACCTCGAGAGAAGCTTTGTGAAGTAAGTACTAGCTAGTCTTACCCAAATGATCTGAAAATTTACCAGCGCATGACCATACCTAAGTAACTTACCTACACCAATTTTGAGCTCATTTCATTCATCCAATCTCTCTCACTAGTTTTCCCAAGTTTTTGTCCATAGAAGAGCATTGTGAAGGAAGTACTACTTTGGCATGTCCAAATGGTATCAATTTTCTACAATGCTTTCCTATGCCCAAATAACCATCCTCCACAAAATTTCAGCTCACTCCATTCATTATTTTGAGCCCAGCTTCAATATTCATATTTTTGTCCAGCGTGGTACTTTGCAAAGCAAGTACCACCTAGGATCCTATTTTTGAGCTAAAAATTTGTGAAGACATTCTCCTTAGTAGATGATCATCCTCAGCCAAAACTCACGCCCATTGGCCATGTGCATTTCCCGTACTACTAATCAAACACTTGGCTGCTAATTCATGTTTGAGCATCGATCGGTCTCCTCGTGAGAATCTTATGTTGTAATTTTCTTCCTAGCACCAACCTGGGGAGTGCCCAACCCACTAGACATGCCTAGGCCACCCAGAACACATGGCAACATTACGGTCACGCGGTGACCACGCGACGGGCATGCGAGTTTACGCGCTCTAGAGTTGGGGCCCTCGGCCACCGCCCAAACCTCGACGTATCGCCACCAAACCATGTATTTATGATTAAATAGGTCCTTATATAACTATAAATGATTTTTGGAAAAAATAAATAGCAAACTATGAGGCACCTGCAGTTCAAATTTGACCCGCTTCCAACTAAATCGGCGGAAATTTGTCTTTTTCACGAGAGGTGGATCAAAAAAATTTACACCCAACCATTTTGTCAATTGTGCATTAAATATGGCCTAGTATTTTATAAAAATGATTTGGTCCAATTTTGCAACAATTATTTGGTAGTTCCTTCACAAAAAAACCTCCTTTCGGGCACTCGAAAAATGGAAAATGGTTTTTTCGTCCAACGAAAATGAAAACTTCCTTAGGCAACATTGTTTGCCATTCCAATATGCACCCTTGTGCACAATATGAGATCATTTGAACAAACTATGCCATGAATGTGGCCATAAGATTGATCATTTGGCTTGAAAGCCATTGATCTCCACACGTGATAGCTCGTTTCTGAAAACACTTTTTTAAAATAATTGCCATATTACAAGTTTGTCATTTTCCCTGGGAACTTGGCCACAAATAATGACACAATGCGAAGGTTTCCCAATTTTTTGATTTTTTTTGAATTTTTTATGCCCGTTTCAAAATGCGGTCAAAACGGCGAGAATGACCGTTCCTAGCTAGTGGTTGAATCTTGGGATTTTTTTGGTGTTTATATGATTAAATAGGTACTTATGTAACTAGAAATGATTTTTGGAAAAAATAAATAGCAAACGATGAGGCAGCTGCAGTTCAAATTTGACCCGCTTCCTGCTGAATCGACGGAAATTTGTCTTTTTCATGAGAGGAGGATCAAAACTTTTTACACCCAACCATTTTGTCAATTGTGCATTAAATATGTTCTAGTATTTTAGAAAATCGATTTGGTCCAATTTTGCAACAAATATATGGTAGGTCCTTCACAAAAAAACTCATTTCAGGCACTCGGAAAATGGAAAATGTATTTTCCATGCAAAGAAAATGAAAACTACCTTAGGCAACATTGTTTAGAATTCCAAGATGCACCATTGTGCACAATATGAGATCATTTGAACATACTATGCCATGAATGTGGCCATAAGATTGATCATTTGGCTTGAAAGCCATGAATCTTCACACTAGATAGCTTGTTTCCGAGAACACTTTTTTAAAATAATTGCTGTATTACAAGTTTATTATTTTTCCTGGTAACTTGGTCACATATAATGATGCAATGCGAAGGTTTTCCAATTTTTTGATTTTTTTTGAATTTTTTATGCCCGTTTCAAAATGCGGTCAAAACGGCGGGCTTGACCGTTCCTAGCTAGTGGTTGAATCCTGGAATTTTTTTGGTGTTTCTATGATTAAATAGATACTTATGTACCTAGAAATGATTTTCGGAAAAAATAAAGAGCAAACTACGAGGCAGCTACAGTTCAAATTTGACCCGCTTCCAACTGAATCGGCGGAAATTTGTCTTTTTCACCAGAGGTGAATCAAGGCTTTTTACACCCAACCATTGTGTCAATTGTGCATTAAACATGTCCTAGTATTTTATAAAATCGATTTGGTCCATTTTTACAAATTTGACCCGCTACAGTTCAAATTTGACCCGCTTCCAACTGAATCGACGGGAATTTGTCTTTTTCACGAGAGGTGGATCAAAACTTTTTACACCCACCAATTTGGTCAATTGTGCATTAAATATGTCCTAGTATTTTAGAAAATTGATTTGGTCCAATTTTGCAACAAATATATGGTAGGTTCTTCACAAAAAAACCTCCTTTTGGGCACTCAAAAAATGGAAAATGGTTTTTTCGTCCAAAGAAAATGAGAATTCCCTTAGGCAACATTTTTTGGAATTCCAAGATGCACCATTGTGCACAATATGAGATCATTTGAACAAACTATGCCATGAATGTGGCCATAAGATTGATCATTTGGCTTGAAAGCCATTGATCTCCACACGTGATACCTCGTTTCAGAGAACACTTTTTTAAAATAATTGCCGTATTACAAGTTTATTATTTTTCCTGGGAACTTGGCCACATATAATGACACAATGCGAAGGTTTCAGAATTTTTTGAATTTTTTGAATTTTTTATGCCCATTTCAAAATGCGGTCAAACCGGCGGGAATGACCGTTCCTAGCTAGTGGTTGAATCTTGGAAACCTTTTGATGTTTCTCTGATTAAATAGATACTTATATACCTAGAAATTATTTTTGAAAAAAATAAAGAGCAAACTACAAGGCAGCTACAATTCAAATTTGACCCGCTTCCAGCTGAATCGGCGAACATTTGTCTTTTTCATGAGAGGTGGATCAAAACTTTTTACACCCAACCATTTGGTCAATTGTGCATTAAATATGGCCTAGTATTTTAGAAAATGATTTGGTCCAATTTTGCAACAAATATTTGGCAGGTCCTTCACAAAAAAGCCTCTTTTCGGGCACTTGAAAAATGAAAAATAAATTTTCCGTGCAAAGAAAATGAAAACATTCTTAGGTAACATTGTTTGCCATTCCAAGATGCACCATTGTGCTCAATATAAGATCATTTCTTTGAATTTTTCATGTGAAAAAGTAGAAGAAAAACAAAAGAATGTCGAGGTACATGCTTTTTTGAAACACAATTTGTCTTTTTGATGAGAGGTGGATCGAAAGCATTTTACATCTAAAGATTTGGTCAACTGTACATAAAATGTTGTCTTATAGTTTTGGAAAATGGAGTGGTGCTGTAAACATTTTTTTGCACTCCGAAAATAGAAAATGATTCCCCCCCTAAAAACTCATTTCTCATAACAATTTTTAAAAGATATTTGTCTTATTCCAATTCCAAGTTTGTTAGTTTTCATAAAAACTATGTCACATTTGGTGACACAATGAAAATGTTTCTTTTTGAATTTCTCATATCATAAAATTGTTTATATGATTCAACACCTTTTTTGAAAAAATATGGCCCAACACCTTATTTTTAGTCGATTACGACCAATTTAGAAGGTCATAACGTCTACTGGGTTCTGATTGGTCCATGGACATGTCACGCGGATCGTGCTCAAACGTCGTCGGATGCTCTCGGATCCGACGGCAGCCCTTTCTCCCTCACCCCCTCCCCATCTTTGTCTCAAAAAAAGAAAAGAGAAAACTCCCTCATCCTCTCACCCCACGAACCCTAGCGCTCCCTCTCCCCCATACCTCCCCTCGTCTCCCACATCGTCGCCGCCACCCCGCCGATCCCATCCCTCCCGATTCAGATCCGACCCCGCCGCCCGCGCCCGCGCGCCACCACCCGCTCCTCGTCGCCTCCCGGAGGACGTCCGCCGCTCTTCCTCCGCCTGTCCCGGAGGCCTCAGTCGGCGCCCTCCGCCGCAGGGCCGCCGCGCTCGTCCCACCCTCGGCGCCGCACCTCCACCGCCATCTCCGCTGGGTCCTCGCTGACGCCTCCGCCCCTTCCCCGTCCAGCACGCCGCTCGGGAACAAGCACTGGAAGGACCTGGTGGTCACTGTCCGGGACGGCGTGGTCATCCCGTGGCCCGAGACGGAGGCCGTCGTGGACATGGTTGCCACCACCGACTGCGAGTGGGGGTCCTGGTCCTCTCCCTCGTCGTCCTCGGCGGCGGCATCACGGCTTGGCGCCATCGCCGTGCCCTGCGTCGACGTCTCGATCAGCTTCACGGATCACCGTCTTCACGGTACGCACGCACACATGTCTGAAATCCACAGTCAACGGTTTGGTGTACGCGCTGACTACTGAGTCATGAGCCATGCGTGTGGTTGTGCTTGTGCAGAGGTTGGTCAAAGAGGGCTAGAGTTCATGCCGTTCCTGCTGTCCCTGTCTGTGTTCCTCTTCGGCACCTCCTGGTTCATCTTCGACCTCATCCTGGTGAGATTTCCATCCAACCCTCCCCGTCCCCATGGTGCTCTTTCTAGTTAGTACTTGTCCGAGAGAGTTGCAGTACCAACCGTTAGTTCTTGGTATATCAGGTGGCCAAGATTGTAGCTGATGAGATGAATAACTACCTCTTGTTTGAGCACACTCTGCAAATTGTGCCTGTCCCACTGGAGAAAATATGGAGCTAAATTGAGCCAAATTGTACCTCTTGTTAGTTATTGGAGCTAAATTGGTCAGGTTGAAAATACTGGAGCTAAAGAGGTTGATTATTGGGTAGTTAGTCCAGTTTTATTGAGATTAAATATGTGTGAGTCAGCTGTGAGATGCACAATTTTGTATTGTGATTTATGGAACCCTGCTGTTTAGATGCGGTTTTGTTGTCCTTTTGAACGGTTGGTACCCCATATTTGTGCTATAGCTGTATTTACTATAGAGTGTAGACTCGTGGCATGTACTCTGACAAAATATTTGAAGGGTTAAATAATGCTGAAATGCCCTGCTGTAGTGTAGCTCTACCGATGATGCAGATTGATAGATCTTTTATGCTTGTGTTCGGTTTGATGCCATGTCGACTTGCTTGCTTAATCATGAAGTAAATTGCTCGGTGCAGTTATTTTCTCTTAAGATTTTTGCAGTGTATGTCATCTAAATAAAACTGCAGGCAGTGATCTTCTTGTATGAGTATATATGTCTGCATTGCATGTTGTTTTTGTGAAAATATGATGATTACTTCCTAGGTACTGCACATTTTGTTTAGCTTGAGGTTTTGTATGCACTAGTATTACTCTATTTAGCTTGAGGTTTGAAGCTCTAGTATGCTTAGAGTGACCGGTTTCATTAGTCTCTTAATCGACAAGTTAACTGGACTATTTTACTGTATTTCTGTCATACTCCTTTCATTTATTTAGTGACTGTAGACTGGGAAAATGCCATGTGTACCTTAATCCTTGTGGTTCTCATTTGTTCCCGGTTTGGTGAGCTTGCCCTGAGGTCTGTGGCTGCGTGCAGGGACCAGGCCCATGGTGGTGAGGGACTATTACGACATGCTCGACGTGAAGAAGGACGCCGGCCAGGGTGAGATCAAGAAGGCGTATTACGCGGTATGGCTCGCTACAATTGGGTCTGGCACTTATATTGTAATCTTTGGCTTGTCTAAGACTGAACTTGAAGGCTGCTTGTGGGTAGTAATTTTACTTGGTAGATGCTCGAGGCCAAAAACACGCACATTATGTACTAAATGTGGCCGCGTATGTCAGGACTCATACATTGTTAAAATGGAGGCTTGGGAAGAACTATTTTATTTGTAGTAATAAGTCAGGAGTTGTTTGTTGCTTCAGTAGGGTGGCATACATTATAATCATCAGCTCATGTCATCTGGGATCAAACATAGCTTTGAATTTACAAGAGTAAAGATTTATGTGAGAAGTACAAACCATGTTCAATTCTAACTAGTACAAAAATTATGCCCCTTCTATAGTGATACATTCTGTACTACACTGTTGCTTCCGTTTGCTTGCTTGATTACCTCTATAAGGCGGCTTCGTTTTGTTCTTCTTCTTCATGTGCTACTTGCAGCATCAAGGGGATCTTCGACCGCTACCAACAGGCCACCGGGACCAGCCTGTGGACCGAGCAGTATGAGGTTGGCTGCTGCTTCTCTATATTGCCTCCATCCATCTTTTTCTTTAGCTGTATCACTTTCTCCTTTCTTTGATGTGGCTGATTTGATTCGGTTTGATATCATCTAGATCTGACTAGTTTGTACTTAGTCACTAGTGATGCACTGCTCTTTTTCCTTGTGATGCTCGAGTACTGAAGAAACTTGGGTAATATGCATTCGTCTTTTGCTTATGCTCTTGTGAGTTTGGCAAGTGATTGTATGGGGAGTAGATGTAGTGTGTGCTTATGCTCTTCTGATATTTGCAGGAGTAGTACATTCTTGGGACATGTTTTAAATCAATAATGTTCCTCATTGTGTTAAATCAAGCCTTGCAGAATACAATATACACACTAGATTGTTTCTGAACGTGTTAAATCAACAATGTGTATGTGTTATTGTATCCTAGTAATTTTGCTGTATCACTGTATCCCAGTAAGGCAAGATGCTTGTTATACTCATGTTCCTGATGATATTGGTGTAGACTCAATTTGGTTATTTCTTCTAGTTCTGCTACTAGTTGCTATGTACTCCTAGTGTTGTAGTTGTTGTGTAGTAATACAGAAATATTAATGCTCAAATATGATGATCTGGCCTGCAGCGCACCTACAGTTTTCATTTCTATGATCAATTTAGAGATTTTCACATGTCAGTATATTGTATACTAAAAAAATCCTAGCTAGTGAGAACATTTTAGGCACTCCATGAACGCATACTGGTTAGTGTTAGTCATACTATTTATGTACATCTCATTTGCTGTCAATTCTTGCTTATAAGTTATTGGATCCCTCATTGGTTACTGTTTGATGTTCTGTACACATTCTTATTCTTATATGTTCATTCTTGTTTTTTGCACAGGTGAAGTGTGAATCCAAGTTCGAAGCTCTGAAGCATATCAACAAAGACTAGCATATTATGTGTTGTAAATGTAGGCAGTAGTAGGCTTATCCGGGCTGTAGTATACTGTAACATTTGTAATAGACTAATGTCGTGTTGTTTTGGATAAATTTCATTTGCTATTTGGATTGTTTGAAATAATGATTGTGTATGTGATTTGAATACCCGTCAAATGGAAACCTGACAAGTTATAATGGTTGTTTGACAGATTTTGAAATTTTTTATGCGTGGGATCAATTTTGTGATAGGCATGACAAGTGGGACCAATCTGATTGGTGGGACCAGTGGCAAAAAAAGGACGAAAATAAAGAACCAGTAGACTGTAAAAGGTTGCATCTTAGAAAAAAAGGCTGAATTAATGGCCCAAGCCCATGTAGCTAGCGAAAATTAACAAGAAAAAATATATTAAAAAGGCTGAATTGTTGGGCTAGGCCCATGTAAAACACCGAATTGGACCGGGCTGATTCTTGTGCCACGTCAGATTGCCACGCTGGATGCCTACGTGGCCTGGGGAGGTTGCTAGTGACCAAAACGCCACAGTAGACGTATTTTGGTCATAAACGTCTTCGACCATTCCAGAAGAAAGGTCTCTATAGTCAGTTTATGACGGCCAGCTTTTGACCTTATGTTTCTGATCACAAAAAGGTCACAAATGGAAATTTGTAACCATTTAGTGACCAATAGTGGTGGTCACAAGTTGACATATTTCTTGTAGTGAGAATAAATGGATCTTCAAGAAGAAGACAGACGCTGACGGTAATGTTACTGTCTACAAAGCTCGACTTGTTGCAAAAGGTTTTTGACAAGTTCAAGGAGTTGACTACGATGAGACCTTCTCACCTGTAGCGATGCTTAAGTCCGTCCGAATCATGTTAGCAATTGCCGCATTTTATGATTATGAAATTTGGCAAATGGATGTAAAAACTGCATTCCTGAATGGATTTCTGGAAGAAGAGTTGTATATGATGCAACCTCAAGGTTTTATCAATCCAAAGGGAACTAACAAAGTGTGCAAGCTCCAGTGGTCCATTTATGGACTGGTGCAAGCCTCTCGGAGTTGGAATAAACGCTTTGATAGTGTGATCAAAGCATTTGGTTTTATACAGACTTTTGGAGAAGCCTGTATTTACAAGAAAGTGAGTGGGAGCTCTGTAGCATTTCTGATATTATATGTGGATGACATATTGCTGATTGGAAATGATATAGAATTTCTGGATAGCATAAAGGGATACTTGAATAAGAGTTTTTCAATGAAAGACCTCGGTGAAGCTGCTTATATATTGGGCATCAAGATCTATAGAGATAGATCAAGACGCTTAATTGGACTTTCACAAAGCACATACCTTGACAAAGTTTTGAAGAAGTTCAAAATGGATCAAGCAAAGAAAGGGTTCTTGCCTGTGTTACAAGGTGTGAAGTTGAGTAAGATGTTGGGGAACGTTGCAGAAAACAAAAAATTTCCTACTCGTTTCGCCAAGATCATCTAGGAGTTCATCTAGCAATGAGTCATCTAATGCATCTACATACCTTTGTAGATGGCGCACGGAAGCGTTCAAAAAAAAACGGTGATGATGTAGTCGTACTCGACGTGATCCAAATCACCGATGACCAGCGCCGAACGGACGGCACCTCCGCGTTCAACACACGTACGGGACGGGAGACGTCTCCTCCTTCTTGATCCAGCAAGGGGGGAGGAGAGGTTGATGAAGATCCAGCAGCACGACGGCGTGGTGGTGGATGCAGGGCGTCACAGAAGCAGGGCTTCGCCAAGACTACGAGGGAGAGACGTAACGGGGAGAGAGGGAGGCGCCAGGGGCTGGTGTGAAATCCCTCCTCTCCCCCCCACTATATATAGGGGTGCCAGGGGGGTTGGTGCGCAGCCTAGGAGATCTGATCTCCTAGGTGCGGCGGCCAGGGGAGGGTTTCCCTCCCCCCCAAGGCACCTCGGGGTGCCTTCGACCACTTGGACTCCTCCTTGGTGGAAACCCTAGGCGCATGGGCCTAGTAGGGCTGGTGCCCTTGGCCCATGTAGGCCAAGGCGCACCCCTACAGCCCATGTGGCCCCCCGGGACAGGTGGCCCCACCCGGTGGGCCCACGGGACCCCTCCGGTGGTCCTGGTACAATACCGATAACCCCGAAACTTGTCCCGATGCCCGAAACAGCACTTCCTATATATAATTCTTTACCTCCGGACCATTCCGGAACTCCTCGTGACGTCCGAGATCTCATCCGGGACTCCGAACAACATTCGGGTTTCTGCATATACATATCTTCACAACCCTAGCGTCACCGAACCTTAAGTGTGTAGACCCTACGGGTTCGGGAGACAAGCAGACATGACCGAGACGACTCTCCGGTCAATAACCAACAGCGGGATCTGGATACCCATGTTGGCTCCCACATGCTCCACGATGATTTCATCGGATGAACCACGATGTCGAGGATTCAATCAACCCCGTACGCAATTCCCTTTGTCTATCGATATGTTACTTGCCCGAGATTCGATCGTCGGTATCCCAATACCTCGTTCAATCTCGTTACCGGCAAGTCACTTTACTCGTACCGTAATGCATGATCCCGTGACCAGACACTTGGTCACTTTGAGCTCATTCTGATGATGCATTACCGAGTGGGCCCAGCGATACCTCTCCGTCACACGGAGTGACAAATCCCAGTCTTGATCCATGTCAACCCAACAGACACTTTCGGAGATACCCGTAGTATACCTTTATAGTCACCCAGTTACGTTGTGACGTTTGGTATACCCAAAGCACTCCTACGGTATCCGGGAGTTACACGATCTCATGGTCTAAGGAAAAGATACTTTGACATTGGAAAACTCTAGCAAACGAACTATACGATCTTGTGCTATGTTTAGGATTGGGTCTTGTCCATCACATCATTCTCCTAATGATGTGATCTCGTTATCAATGACATCCAATGTCCATAGTCAGGAAACCATGACTATCTGTTGATCAACGAGCTAGTCAACTAGAGGCTTACTAGGGACATGTTGGTGTCTATTATTCACACATGTATTACGATTTCTGGATAACACAATTATAGCATGAATAAAGACAATTATCATGAACAAGGAAATATAATAATAATGCTTTTATTATTGCCTCTAGGGCATATTTCCAACAGTCTCCCACTTGCACTAGAGTCAATAATCTAGTTACATTGTGATGAATCGAACACCCATGGAATTCTGGTGTTGATCATGTTTTGCTCTAGGGAGAGGTTTAGTCAACGGATCTGCTACATTCAGGTCCGTGTGCACTTTACAAATTTCTATGTCTCCATCTTGAACATTTTCACGAATGGAGTTGAAGCGACGCTTGATGTGCCTTGTCTTCTTGTGAAACCTGGGCTCCTTGGCAAGAGCGATGGCTCCAGTGTTGTCACAGAAGAGTTTGATTGGCCCCGACGCATTGGGTATGACTCCTAGGTCGGTGATGAACTCCTTCACCCATATTGCTTCATGTGCTGCCTCCGAGGCTGCCATGTACTCCGCTTCACAGGTAGATCCTGCCACGACGCTCTGCTTGCAACTGCACCAGCTTACTGCCCCACCATTCAAAATATACACGTATCCGGTTTGTGACTTAGAGTCATCCAGATCTGTGTCGAAGCTAGCGTCGACGTAACCCTTTACGACGAGCTCTTCGTCACCTCCATAAACGAGAAACATTTCCTTAGTCCTTTTCAGGTACCTCCGGATATTCTTGACCGCTGTCCAGTGTTCCTTGCCGGGATTACTTTGGTACCTTCCTACCAAACTTACGGCAAGGTTTACATCAGGTCTAGTACACAGCATGGCATACATAATAGAACCTATGGCTGAGGCATAGGGGATGACACTCATCTCTTCTATTTCTTCTACCGTGGTCGGACATTGAGCTGAGCTCAATTTCATACCTTGCAACACAGGCAAGAACCCCTTCTTAGACTGATCCATATTGAACTTCTTCAATATCTTATCAAGGTATGTGCTTTGTGAAAGACCTATGAGGCGTCTCGATCTATCACTATAGATTTTGATGCCTAATATATAAGCAGCTTCTCCAAGGTCCTTCATTGAAAAACTTTTATTCAAGTAGGCCTTGATGCTGTCCAAGAGTTCTATATCATTTCCCATCAAAAGTATGTCATCTACATATAATATGAGAAATGCTACAGAGCTCCCACTCACTTTCTTGTAAACACAGGCTTCTCCATAAGTCTGTGTAAACCCAAACGCTTTGATTATTTCATCAAAGCGAATGTTCCAACTCCGAGATGCTTGCACCAGCCCATAAATCGAGCGTTGGAGCTTGCACACCTTGTCAACATTCTTAGGATCGACAAAACCTTCCGGCTGCATCATATACAATTCCTCCTTAAGGAAACCATTAAGGAATGTCGTTTTGACGTCCATTTGCCATATCTCAAAATCATAGAATGCGGCAATCGCTAACATGATTCGGACGGACTTCAGCTTCGCTACCGGTGAGAAAGTCTCATCGTAGTCAACCCCTTGAACTTGTCGATAACCTTTAGCGACAAGCCGAGCTTTATAGACGGTTACATTACCATCCGCGTCTGTCTTCTTCTTAAAGATCCATTTATTTTCTATGGCTCACCGTTCAACGGGCAAGTCAGTCAAAGTCCATACTTCGTTTTCATACATGGATCCTATCTCGGATTTCATGGGTTCTAGCCATTTGTCAGAATCCGGGCCCGCCATCGCTTCTTCATAGTTCGAAGGTTCACCGTTGTCCAACAACATGATTTCCAAGACAGGGTTGCCGTACCACTCTGGTGCGGAACGTGTCCTTGTGGACCTTCGAATTTCAGTAGGAGCTAGATCAGAAGTATCTTGATCATTATCATTAACTTCCTCTCTAGTCGGTGCAGGCACCTCAGGAACATTTTCTTGAGTTGCGCCAGTTTCCGGTTCAAGAGGTAATACTTCATCAAGCTCTACTTTCCTCCCACTTACTTCTTTCGAGAGAAACTCTTTCTCTAGAAAGGACCCATTCTTGGCAACAAAGATCTTGCCTTTGGATCTGAGGTAGAAGGTATACCCAATAGTTTCTTTAGGGTATCCTATGAAGACGCATTTTTCCGACTTGGGTTCGAGCTTCTCAGGTTGAAGTTTCTTGACATAAGCATCGCATCCCCAAACTTTTAGAAATGACAGCTTAGGTTTCTTCCCAAACCATAATTCATACGGTGTCGTCTCAACGGATTTCGACGGAGCCCTATTTAAAGTGAATGCGACAGTCTCTAAAGCATAGCCCCAAAAAGATAGCGGTAAATCAGTAAGAGACATCATAGACCGCACCATATCCAATAGAGTGCGATTACGACGTTCGGACACACCGTTACGTTGAGGTGTTCCAGGCGGCGTGAGTTGTGAAACTATTCCACATTTTCTTAAGTGCGTGCCAAATTCATGACTCAAGTATTCTCCTCCACGATCTGATCGTAGAAACTTGATTTTCCTGTCACGTTGATTTTCAACCTCACTCTGATATTCCTTGAACTTTTCAAAGGTTTAAGACTTGTGTTTCATTAAGTAGATATACCCATACCTACTTAAATCATCAGTGAGGGTGAGAACATAACGATAGCCACCGCGAGCCTCAACACTCATTGGACCGCATACATCAGTATGTATGATTTCCAATAAGTCGGTTGCTCGCTCCATTGTTTCTGAGAACGGAGTCTTGGTCATTTTACCCATAAGGCATGGTTCGCACGTGTCAAATGATTCATAATCAAGAGACTCTAAAAGTCCATCAGCATGGAGCTTCTTCATGCGTTTGACACCTATGTGACCAAGGCGGCAGTGCCACAAGTATGTGGGACTATCATTATCAACCTTACTTCTTTTGGTACTCACATTATGAACATGTGTAGCATCACGTTCGAGATTCATAAAGAATAAACCATTCACCATAGGAGCATTACCATAAAACATATCTCTCATAAAAATGGAACAACCATTATTCTCAGATTTAAAAGAGTAGCCATCTCGAATTAAATGAGATCCCGATACAATGTTCATGCTCAAAGCTTGCACTAAATAACAATTATTAAGGTTTAAAACTAACCCCGAAGGGAGATGCAGAGGCAGCGTGCCGACGGCGATCACATTGACCTTGGAACCATTCCCGACGCGCATCGTCACCTCGTCCTTTGCCAGTTTCCGCTTATTCCGCAGCCCCTGCTTTGAGTTACAAATGTGAGCAACTGCACCGGTATCAAATACCCAGGAGCTACTACGGGCACTAGTAAGGTACACATCAATTACATGTATATCACATATACCTTTTGTTTTGTCGGTCTTCTTGTCCACTAAGTACTTAGGGCAGTTCCGCTTCCAGTCACCGCTTCCCTTGCAATAAAAGCACTCAGTCTCGGGCTTGGGTCCATTCTTTGGCTTCTTCCCGACAGCTTGCTTGCCGGGCGCGGCAACCTCCTTGCCGTCCTTCTTGAAGTTCTTTTTACCCTTGCCTTTCTTGAACTTAGTGGTTTTATTGACCATCAACACTTGATGTTCCTTCTTGACTTCTACCTCCGCTGATTTCAGCATTGAGAACAATTCAGGAATGGTCTTTTGCATCCCCTGCATGTTGAAGTTCATCACAAAGCTCTTGTAGCTTGGTGGAAGCGACTGGAGGATTCTGTCAATGACCGCATCATCCGGGAGATTAACTCCCAGCTGAGACAAGCGGTTATGCAACCCAGACATAGTGAGTATGTGCTCACTGACAGAACTATTTTCCTCCATCTTACAGCTGAAGAACTTATCGGAGACTTCATATCTCTCGATCCGGGCATGAGCTTGAAAAACCATTTTCAGCTCTTCGAACATCTCGTATGCTCCATGTCTCTCAAAATGTTTTTGGAGCCCCGGCTCTAAGCTGTAAAGCATGCCGCACTGAACGAGGGAGTAGTCGTCAACACGTGTCTGCCAAGCGTTCATAACGTCTTGGTTCTGTGGGATGGGAGGATCACCTAGCGGTGCTTGTAGGACATAATCTTTCTTGGCAGCTATGAGGATGATCCTCAGGTTCCGGACCCAGTCCGTATAGTTGCTGCCATCGTCTTTCAGCTTGGTTTTCTCTAGGAACGCGTTGAAGTTGAGGACTACGTTGGCCATTTGATCTACAAGACATATTGCAAAGATTTTTAGACTAAGTTCATGATAATTAAGTTCATCTAATCAAATTATTAATGAACTCCCACTTAGATTAGACATCCCTCTAGTCATCTAAGTATTACATGATCCGAGTTAACTAGACCGTGTCCGATCATCACGTGAGACGGACTAGTCAACGTCGGTGAACATCTTCATGTTGATCGTATCTTCTATACGACTCATGCTCGACCTTTCGGTCTTCTGTGTTCCGAGGCCATGTCTGTACATGCTAGGCTCGTCAAGTCAACCTAAGTGTTTGCATGTGTAAATCTGTCTTACACCCGTTGTATGTGAACGTCTGAATAAAACACCCGATCATCACGTGGTGTTTTGAAACAGCAAACTGTTGCAACGGTGCACAGTTAGGGGGAACACTTCTTGAAATTAGTATGAGGGATCATCTTATTTACTACCGTCGTTCTAAGTAAACAAGATGCAAAACATGATAAACATCTCATGCAATCAAATAATAAACGTGACATGATATGGCCAATATCACATAGCTCCTTTGATCTCCATCTTGGGGCTCCATGATCATCTTGTCACCGGCTTGACACCATGATCTCCATCATCGTGTCTCCATGAAGTTGCTCGCCAACTATTACTTCTACTACTATGGCTAACGCATTTAGCAATAAAGTAAAGTAATTTACATGGCGATTCTCGATGACACGCAGGTCATATAAAAGAATAAAGACAACTCCTATGGCTCCTTCCGGTTGTCATACTCATCGACATGCAAGTCGTGATTCCTATTACAATAGCATGAACATCTCATACATCACATATAGATCATTCATCATTCATCACAACTTTGGCCATATCATATCACAAACCACTTGCTGCAAAAACAAGTTAGACGTCCTCTAATTGATGTTGCAAGTTTTACGTGGCTGAATTAGGGTTCTAGCAAGAACGTCTTCTTACCTACGTTAAAGCCACAACGTGATTTGTCAACTTCTATTTACCCTTCATAAGGACCCTGTTCATCGAATCCGCTCCAACTAAAGTGGGAGAGACAGACACCCGCCAGCCACCTTATGCAACTAGTGCATGTTAGTCGGTGGAACCGGTCTCACGTAAGCGTACGTGTAAGGTTGGTCTGGGCCGCTTCATCCCACAATACCGCTGAAGCAAGAAAAGACTAGTAACGGCAAGAAAGTTGACAAATCCACGCCCACAACTAATTGTGTTCTACTCGCGCAAGAAGAACTACGCATAGACCTAGCTCATGATGCCACTGTTGGGGAACGTTGCAGAAAACAAAAATTTTCCTACTCGTTTCACCAAGATCATCTAGGAGTTCATCTAGCAACGAGTCATCTAATGCATCTACATACCTTTGTAGATGGCGCACGGAAGCGTTCAAAAAAACGGTGATGATGTAGTCGTACTCGACGTGATCCAAATCACCGATGACCAGCGCCGAACGGACGGCACCTCCGCGTTCAACACACGTACGGGACAGGAGACGTCTCCTCCTTCTTGATCCAGCAAGGGGGGAGGAGAGGTTGATGAAGATCCAGCAGCACGACGGCGTGGTGGTGGATGCAGGGCGTCACGGAAGCAGGGCTTCGCCAAGACTACGAGGGAGAGACGTAACGGGGAGAGAGGGAGGCGCCAGGGGCTGGTGTGAAATCCCTCCTCTCCCCCCACTATATATAGGGGTGCCAGGGGGTTGGTGCGCAGCCTAGGAGATCTGATCTCCTAGGTGCGGCGGCCAGGGGAGGGTTTCCCTCCCCCCCAAGGCACCTCGGGGTGCCTTCCACCACTTGGACTCCTCCTTGGTGGAAACCCTAGGCGCATGGGCCTAGTAGGGCTGGTGCCCTTGGCCCATGTAGGCCAAGGCGCACCCCTACAGCCCATGTGGCCCCCCGGGACAGGTGGCCCCACCCGGTGGGCCCACGGGACCCCTCCGGTGGTCCTGGTACAATACCGATAACCCCGAAACTTGTCCCGATGCCCGAAACAACACTTCCTATATATAATTCTTTACCTCCGGACCATTCCGGAACTCCTCATGATGTCCGGGATCTCATCCGGGACTCCGAATAACATTCAGGTTTCTGCATATACATATCTTCACAACCCTAGCGTCACCGAACCTTAACTGTGTAGACCCTACAGGTTCGGGAGACAAGCAGACATGACCGAGACGACTCTCCGGTCAATAACCAAAAGCGGGATCTGGATACCCATGTTGGCTCCCACATGCTCCACGATGATTTCATCAGATGAACCACGATGTCGAGGATTCAATCAACCCCGTACGCAATTCCCTTTGTCTATCGATATGTTACTTGCCCGAGATTCGATCATCGGTATCCCAATACCTCGTTCAATCTCGTTACTGGCAAGTCACTTTACTCGTACTGTAATGCATGATCCCGTGACCAGACACTTGGTCACTTTGAGCTCATTCTGATGATGCATTACCGAGTGGGCCCAGCGATACCTCTCCGTCACACGGAGTGACAAATCCCAGTCTTGATCCATGTCAACCCAACAGACACTTTCGGAGATACCCGTAGTATACCTTTATAGTCACCCAGTTACATTGTGACGTTTGGTATACCCAAAGCACTCCTACGGTATCCGGGAGTTACACGATCTCATGGTCTAAGGAAAAGATACTTTGACATTGGAAAACTCTAGCAAACGAACTATACGATCTTGTGCTATGTTTAGGATTGGGTCTTGTCCATCACATCATTCTCCTAATGATGTGATCTCGTTATCAATGACATCCAATGTCCATAGTCAGGAAACCATGACTATCTGTTGATCAACGAGCTAGTCAACTAGAGGCTTACTAGGGACATGTTGGTGTCTATTATTCACACATGTATTACGATTTCCGGATAACACAATTATAGCATGAATAAAGACAATTATCATGAACAAGGAAATATAATAATAATGCTTTTATTATTGCCTCTAGGGCATATTTCCAATATAAGACTCAATGCCCGACCACTGCAAAAGATAGAGAGAAGATGAAAGATGTTCCCTATGCTTCAGCCATAGGCTCTATCATGTATGCAATGCTGTGTACCAGACCTGATGTGCCTTGCTATAAGTCTAGCAGGGAGGTACAAAGTAATCCAGGAGTGGATCACTGGACAGCGGTCATGAACATCCTGAAATACCTGAAAAGGACTAAGGATATGTTTCTCGTTTATGGAGGTGACAAAGAGCTCATTGTAAATGGTTATGTTGATGCAAGCTTTGACACTGATCCAGACGATTCTAAATCGCAAACCGGATATGTGTTTACATTGAACGGTGGAGCTGTCAGTTGGTGCAGTTCTAAACAAAGCGTCGTGGTGGGATCTACGTGTGAAGCGGAGTACATAGCTGCTTCGGAAGCAGCAAATGAAGGAGTCTGGATGAAGGAGTTCATATCCGATCTAAGTGTCATACCTAGTGCATCGGGTCCAATGAAAATCTTTTGTGACAATACTGGAGCAATTGCCTTGGCGAAGGAATCCAGATTACACAAAAGAACCAAGCACATCAAGAGACGCTTCAATTCTATCCGGGATCTAGTCCAGGTGGGAGACATAGAAATTTGCAAGATACATACGGATCTGAATGTTGCAGACCCGTTGACTAAGCCTCTTCCACGAGCAAAACATGATCAGCACAAAGACTCCACGGGTGTTAGAATCATCACTATGTAATCTAGATTATTGACTCTAGTGCAAGTGGGAGACTGAAGGAAATATGCCCTAGAGGCAATAATAAAGTTATTATTTATTTCCTTATATCATGATAAATGTTTATTATTCATGCTAGAATTGTATTAACCGGAAACATGATACATGTGTGAATACATAAACAAACAGAGTGTCACTAGTATGCCTCTACTTGACTAGCTCATTAATCAAAGATGGTTATGTTTCCTAACCATAGACATGAGTTGTCATTTGATTAATAGGATCTCATCATTAGGAGAATGATGTGATTGACATGACCCATTCCGTTAGCTTAGCACTTGATTGTTTAGTATGTTGCTATTGCTTTCTTCATGACTTATACATGTTCCTATGACTATGAGATTATGCAACTCCCGTTTACCGGAGGAACACTTTGTGTGCTACCAAACGTCACAACGTAACTGGGTGATTATAAAGGTGCTCTACAGGTGTCTCCAAAGGTACTTGTTGGGTTGGCGTATTTCGAGATTAGGATTTGTCACTCCGATTGTTGGAGAGGTATCTCTAGGCCCACTCGGTAATGCGGATCACTTAAGCCTTGCAAGCATTGCAACTAATGAGTTAGTTGCGGGATGATGTATTACAGAACGAGTAAAGTGACTTGCCGGTAACGATATTGAACTAGGTATTGAGATACCGACGATCGAATCTCGGGAACAACGTATGTTGTTATGCGGTGTGACCGATAAATATGTTCGTAGAATATGTGGGAGCCAATATGAGCATCTAGGTTCCGCTATTGGTTATTGACCGGAGACGTGTCTCGGTCATGTCTACATAGTTCTCAAAACCGTAGGGTCCGCACGCTTAAAGTTTCGATGACAGTTATATTATGTGTTTATGAGTTTTGATGTACCGAAGGTTGTTCGGAGTTCCGTATGTGATCACGGACATGACGACGAGTCTCGAAATGGTCAAGACATGAAGATTGATATATTGGAAGCCTATATTTGGATATCGGGATTTTACCGGAGTACCGAGCGGTTACCGGAACCCCCCGGGGGATTAATGGGCCATAGTGGGCCTTAGTGGATAAGAGGAGAGGCGGCCAGGGAAGGGCCACGTGCCCCTCCCCCCTAGTCCGAATAGGACAAGGAGAGGGGGGCGGCGCCCCCCTTTTCCTTCCTCTCTCTCTCCTCTTTCCCCCTTCTCCTAATCCAACAAGGAAGGGAGGGAGTCCTACTCCCGGTGGGAGTAGGACTCCTCCTGGCGCGCCTCCTCCTGGACGACCGCACCTCCCCCTTGCTCCTTTATATACGGGGGCAGGGGGCACCCCATAGAGACAACAATTGATTTGATCTTTTAGCCGTGTGCGGTGCCCCCCTCCACCATAGTCCACCTCGATAATACTGTAGCGGTGCTTAGGCGAAGCCCTGCGTCGGTAGAATATCATCATCGTCACCACGCCGTCGTGCTGGTGAAACTCTCCCTCAACACTCGGCTGGATCGGAGTTCGAGGGACGTCATCGGGCTGAACGTGTGCTGAACTCGGAGGTGTCGTGCGTTCGGTACTTGATCGGTTGGATCGTGAAGACGTACGACTACATCAACTGTGTTGTGTTAACGCTTCCGCTTTCGGTCTACGAGGGTACGTGGACAACACTCTCCCCTCTTGTTGCTATGCATCACCATGATCTTGTGTGTGCGTAGGATTTTTTTGAAATTACTATGTTCCCCAACACCAACTAACCATTTTCATTGGGTGTATGACCATAGAAGGTTTTATTCATGCAAACAGAACAACAATTATTCTCTAACTTAAATGAATAACCGTATTGCAATAAACATGATCAAATCATATTCATGCTCAACGCAAACACCAAATGACATTTATTTAGGTTCAACACTAATCCCGAAAATATAGGGAGTGTGTGATGATGATCATATCATTCTTGGAACTACTTCCAACACACATCGTTACTTCACCCTTAACTAATCTCTGTTCATTCTACAACTCCCGTTTCGAGTTACTACTCTTAGCAACTGAACTAGTATCAAATACCGAGGGGTTGCTATAAACACTAGTAACGTACACATCAATAACATGTATATCCAATATACCTCTATTCACTTTGCCATCCTTCTTATCCGCCAAATACTTGGGGCAGTTTCGCTTCTAGTGACTAGTCCCTTTGCAGTAAAAGCACTTAGTCTCATGCTTAGGTCCAGACTTGGGCTTCTTCACTTGAGCAGCAACTTGCTTGCCGTTCTTCTTGAAGTTCCCCTTCTTCCCTTTGCCTTTTTCTTGAAACTAGTGGTCTTATTAACTATCAACACTTGATGCTTTTCTTGATTTCTACCTTCGTCGATTTTAGCATCACGAAGAGCTTGGGAATCGTTTCCTTTATCCCTTCCATATTATAGTTCATCACGAAGTTCTAGCAACTTGGTGATAGTGACTAGAGAACTTTGTCAATCACTATCTTATCTGGAAGATTAACTCCCACTTGATTCAAGTGATTGTAGTACTCAGACAATCTGAGCACATACTTACTGGTTGAGCTATTCTCCTCCATCTTGTAGGCAAAGTAATGTCAGAGGTCTCATACCTCTCGACACGGGCATGAGTATGAAATACCAATTTCAACTCTTGGAACATCTTATATGCTCTGTTGCATTCAAAACATTTTCGAAGTCCCGGTTCTAAGCGGTAAAGCATGGTGCACTAAACTATCAAGTAGTTATCATACCGAGTTTTTGTCAAAACGTTCAAAACGTCTGCATCTGCTCCTGCAATAGTTTTGTCACCTAGCGGTGCATCAATGACATAATACTTCTGTGTAGCAATGAGGATAATCCTCAGATCACAGAGCTAGTCTGCATCTTTGCTACTAACATCTTTCAACTTATTTTTCTCTAGGAACATATCAAAAATAAAACAGGGGAGCTAAATCCGAGCTATTGATCTACAACATAGATATGCTAATACTACCAGGACTAAGTTCATGATAAATTATGAAGGAAATATGCCCTAGAGGCAATAATAAAGTTATTATTTATTTCCTTATATCATGATAAATGTTTATTATTCATGCTAGAATTGTATTAACCGGAAACTGTAACATCCCAAATTTTCAATTTGGAATGTTATACATTAGATCATCATCGCATATCATATTTTATTTTGCATTTTGGTTGATCCTAGAAATTCTACGCAACTCAAGGACCCACGGAGAGAGTTGGGGATTTCGTTATTTTCATATTTGAGTTCTCTCAAATTTTGAGAATAGGATCATTTGATTTTATTTATTTTATCATCAATTATTTCTATTACAAAAGTATGAGAGAGGGAATAAAATGACTTTCCCAAAATAAAGAAATATTGAGGATTTAATAATAAAATCAAATAAGATTTTATTTCGGAGTTTTTCGGTGTTTTATTTGAATTTAGGAAAAAATTGCATTTCTCAAAATTGCATTTAGGTCCCAAATAAATGTTCACCTTGTGCGGCTTGATTTTAGAAGCCCGTGAAAATTTATTTCGGAATTTTTGGAGTCCGTTTAGTATTTCTTTTTATTTTTCTTCCGAGCGGAATAATAATAATAATAAAAATAATAATAATAATAATAATAATAATAATAATAATAATAATAATAATAATAATAATAATAATAATAATAATAATAATAATAATAAACAAACCGACCTAACGGGCCGTGTCCGACTAGGACTCTGGCCCGACTAGGCAATATAAGCCGGCCCAGCCCCCCCGGGAGAAACCCTAGCCGCCCCCAGCCGCCCGCCCCGCCCCCACGCGCCGCCGCCGC
>NC_041382.1:203531551-203567714 GCF_002162155.2 Triticum dicoccoides
GGTTTTTAAAAAAAAAATTAGATCGATTTTCGTCGATTTTTTTTAGTTTTGGTTTTTTAGAATAGATCGGTTTTTCCGGTTTATTTAAATAGTGAGTGTTCGTCCATTCGTTCGTTCTAGCGAGCGTTCGTCATTTTTCTTTTTCTCGGATTAAATCCGCGATTTTTCTGATCGCGATTCCTAATCCGATTTCCGTTTTAGTATAACTTTTCGCTCGTTTATCCGAATCAGGCGATTCAAGCGCCTAGAGATTCGTCTCGAAACCCTCTATCCGTTTAACCAACTTAAACAAGATTTTGCTACTATAAAATTTACCCTAGATCCAGATTACTAGAACAAAGTTGTTTTCTTTCGCCGTTTGACTTTCATTGCTCCGTTCGATTTGATTCTTTTTGCCAACCGGAGTTCTTAAGTTGAACCTTCTGGTTAGATCTCTTATTTGAGTTTTACCTGTGCATTAGATGAGTACTTATTGTATTCTTGTTTGTTTGTCTGCGATAGAATACCCGGAGTGCGCCGCCTGTTACTTCGAATCGTTAGGTTTCGCGGATCATCAACAAGGCAAGTAATACTTTGATCATACCTTTTCTACTACCCAGTTTTATTGCATTAGATCAATCCTCACACATTGCATGATTAGGATCTAATTTAATTGTGGGATGGGAAGTAGATGAGGTAGTACCTATTACCTGTTATTATCAAACCTTTGGGAGTTACTTCTACGTTTATTATGCCATGCTATGCTAGTAGACGTAGATTGGGTGAGTGATATCCATGACAGATGTGAGATTGTTAATTAATGGTTTATCTAAGTGGCAACTTAAACACACATCTGGGTGGATTGAGGCACCTGGGTATTCCAGGACTTGCCTGTTTTTCTTTTGGACCGCCACCCAGGCTCAAAGGGATCATGAGACTATTCATACTAGAAACTTCCGTGTGCAGCCACAAGCTATTATGGGCTCTAGCATAGTTGACTAAGTTGTGCGAACTCTTAAAGTGGTAGACTAGCATATGTAGGGGATGTAGGTGGTACGGTCTACCCGATCGTAAGGTGCTAGTGCTTCTGAAAGACTATGTCTCGGTCATCCATCTTCTCAAACACCATGTAGTGCGAGAAACCAAACGGAGGCTATCGAGTCTTGTGGGGAAAATTGCGCAAACCTCTGCAGAGTGTAATAAACTAATCACGGTTAGCCGTGTCCCCGGTTATGGACATCTTGAGTATGTAGTACTTGGATTATCATGTGAATCTCAACATGCTACTCTAAACTAATTTTGTTGAGTTTTCTTTAATGATGATGATTAATTGGGATTGAGAATGCTGTCAACCATTCTCAATGTTTAACAATTACCATGATAGTTAAGTAAATTTATTCCTTTGAAGTAGGGAAAAATTGGCTTTACGGAAAACTGTAACCATAGAGCTTTCCACCAGCCAAATATGCATATAGTATAGCTGTTTCATTCCATTACTCTCTATGTGTTACATTGCCAGCATATTCCATGTGCTGACCCGTTTCGGGCTGCAATGTTAATGTTGCAGACTTTTCAGACGACGATTAAGGAGTTTTTAGGTCGTGGTTCTATACTCAGTGATGCCGTTGGAGTTGATGGACTCACTTATATTCCAAGCCTTTCGTTGTTATCGTTATTAGATGGCCTTAAGCCATATTTATTGTAATAAGTTCTCTTTTGAGACACTCGATGTAATAAGTGTGTGATTGCTACTCTGTTATAAATCCTCCGAGTACTGTGTGGTGTCAGCATTACTGATCCAGGGATGACACCGGAGCACAAAGATCAGACTGTTTGAGGTCTGGTCACTACAGAGATGGTATCAGAGCACACGCTGACTGTAGGACACGACCACTAAGCTAAAGACCTAGATCACTATTCACTCTGTTCTCTTCTGACCTCTCATATTTTCTACTCTTTAGGATGGCGGATGCAAGGAACAAGTTCACACAACCGGATGAAGATACACCCTTTGGACGTTACTTGAAGGAAGTCACTAGATACCTGAACATAGGAGTACCAAGCTTCACGGGAACCTACAACGCCACTTTACCTGAAGAAGAGCACTGGATAATTCAAGTTCAAGTTCCAGGAAGGACGTCCATGCCAGTAACTGAGCCCATAGAGTTTTCTTTTGATGCACCAACTTGGAGTCTAGGAAAGAGCATGGCAGCTCATATTGCCATGGGACGCATTGGAGAAGTCTACCACAAGGATCTCAAGGATACTATCTACCAGATTTGTGGGCGCCGAGATGAGCACTGGGAGATGATTAGCACCAGGAAGGATAGATCAATTGCAGCTTTTATCCAGGAGTTAAACCAGCACATTCGATGACAGGAGAACCAGATGTGCGCCGACATGATAGATCTGAAGAAGGCTAAGACTAGAATCAAGGAACTGGAGGAAGAACTCAAGGCTACACGTGAAGATTATGAAGAAGAAATTGAAGTATTGGTGGAGAAGAATGACGACCTGATCAAGAAGATTGGAATATATATGGGAGGCCCTACGCCAGTAGATGAAGACGAAAAAACCCAGGAGATTAGCCTGGAAGACTACATCATCATCGACGGCACCGACTTGGAACCAGATAATAGCGATGATGACTATGTTGATGAAGCTGGAGCAGATATTATGGAGTCAACAACCGAAGAATATTTCTAGTAGACCACCTCATCAGTAGTAGTAGTAGTCCAGCATGTAAATATAGTAATCCGAGCACTTTTGCGATAGATAGATCGATTGTATGCCCTTGTTTGATTGATTGAAGTGAATTATTTGTTTTTGCCTCATGTGCATATGGGTAGTGTTTTCTCTTTAGACCCCCTCTATTCTTATATCTCATCTTTTCTAAACCCTCAGATGCCTCCGAGACGTGACCCCGGATTTGCCTTTCCACCGGAGCTCACCCAGTTGATCCAGCAGCAGAACACATTGATGCAGTTGCTAGTCCAGAATTAGAATCAGGGGAACAACAACAACAACCCACCACCACCGCCACCACCCGTTGACCACTTAGCCCATTTTCTTAGGCTGAATCCGCCGGTGTTTTCCAGTAGCACCGAGCCGATAGTAGCAGATGATTGGCTCCGCAAGATAGCTAGGGAGTTGACCACTGCAGGATGCACAGATGCGGAGAAGGTGAAGTTTGCCGCACATTAGCTAGAAGAACCCGCAGCATCATGGTGGGAGAATTTCACAGCCACTTTCCCAGTTGACACTGTCACATGGGACCAATTTCAGCAGGCTTTTCGTACTGCACATGTTTCAGCGGGAGCTATGGCCATGAAGAAGTGTGAGTTTCGCAACTTGCGCCAAGGAGGAAGGACAATTGGCCAGTATATGGAGGAATTTAGTAAGTTAGCACGTTATGCACCAGATGACGTCGCTACGGATGCAGCTAAGTAGGAGAAGTTTCTGGAAGGACTGAATGATGAGTTGAGCATGCAGTTGATGGTAGCAACCTTCAACAACTACCAGGAGTTGGTAGATCGTGCTCTTATGATTGAAGGGAAGCAGCAACAAGTTGAGAATCGCAAGAGGAAGTATGGACAAGGAAAGTACAATTCAGGAGCTCAGCAGAAGCCATGTTTTACCCCTAGACCGGGAGGACATTTTCAGCATACCCATGGAGGAGGTAGCTCACACAATCACAATGGCACCAAGAATGGTAATGGCAATGGAGGAAGCAACGGCCAGAACTGCACCAATCCCTCAACCCCAACCAAGAAGGACCTGAGCCAAGTCACTTGTTTTAAGTGTCAGAAGACCGGACATTATGCCAATGAATGTCCTGAATTACAGAATGGAAATAGCAATGGAAGCTCTGGGAAGAAGCCGAACCCTTTCAACAGGGGAAAGGTGAACCACGCTAGCGTGGAGGAGGTTGAAGCTCAGCCTGATGCAGTAATAGGTAAGTTTTTGGTTAAGTCATTTACTGCACTCGTTCTTTTTGATACGGGTGCATCGCATTCATACATCTCAAGGGAATTTGTGGATAAGTATAACCTACCAACCCAAGCCCTTAGGTCACCCATGTTAGTAACCTCGCCTGGAGCAGAGTATGTGGCTAGTCTATGGTGTGATCGGTTACCATTAAGGATTGGTAACTATGTTTTTCCCTCAAACCTAATAGTTTTGGAATCTCAAGGATTGGATGTGATATTAGGCATGGATTAGTTATCAAAGTATGAAGGGAATATTGAGTGTGCTAGCAAGTCAATTTTGCTTACCAC
The DNA here is from genome assembly GCF_002162155.2 of Triticum dicoccoides. NCBI lineage: Eukaryota > Viridiplantae > Streptophyta > Magnoliopsida > Poales > Poaceae > Triticum > Triticum dicoccoides. Next base: position 203,535,808 of record NC_041382.1, read on the forward strand.
CCCAGAAGGGAGAAGGATCAAGTATGTATCCCGACATGTGCCAAAGACGACTCGAGTAAATTGCTTAACATGAGTTGTGTAGGAGGAAGTACCAGTGGTAAGGGATTTCCCTGATGTATTTCCAGAGGAGTTGCCAGGCATGCCACCGGATAGAGATATTGAGTTTTTGATTGAGCTATTGCCAGGCACAGGGCCAATATCAAAGAGACCATATAGGATGCCAGCAAAGGATTTGGTGGAAATTAAGAAGCAGATTAAGGAGTTACTAGATAAGGGATATATCTACCCAAGTTCTTCACCTTGGGGATCGCCAGTACTTCTAGTGGAGAAGAAGGATGGATCGTTAAGGATGGTTGTTGATTATCGAGGATTGAATGAAGTAACGATCAAGAACAAGTACCCACTACCTATGATCAATGATCTGTTTGATCGATTGCAAGGAGCTAAGGTATTTTCCAAGATCGATCTGCGATCAGGATACCACCAGTTGAAGATTCGAGAACAGGATATTCTGAAGACAGCTTTTACTACCAGGTATGGGCTGTATGAGTATACCGTTATGTCATTTGGTCTGACTAACGCACCTGCCTATTTTATGAACATGATGAACAAAGTGTTTATGGAGTTTTTGGATAAGTTCGTCGTAGTGTTCATTGATGATATCCTGGTGTATTCGAATAATGAAGAGGAGCATAAGGAGCATTTGCGTTTGGTTCTTGGAAAGCTCAGAGAACATCAATTATATGCCAAGTTCAGCAAATGTGAGTTTTGGTTGAAGGAAGTAGGATTCCTCGGACACGTTATATCTGGAGAAGGTATACCAGTTGATCCCATTAAAGTTGATATCGTAACCAAGTGGGAAGCCCCAACAACAGTTGGAGAGATCCAGAGTTTTCTTGGACTCGCATGATACTACCGGAGATTTATTGAGAATTTCTCAAAGATTGCGAAGCCTATGACTGAGTTGTTAAAGAAGGATACCAAGTTCATATGGACAGAGGAATGTGAGGCTAGTTTCCAGGAGTTGAAGAAACGTTTGGTTACTTCACCAGTGTTGATTTTTCCAGACCAGACCAAAGATTATGAGGTGTATTGCGACGCTTCACGTCGAGGACTTGGAGCAGTGCTTATGCAGGAAGGGAGAGTTGTTTCATATGACTCAAGACAACTGAAGCCTCATGAGTTGAATTATGCCACGCATGATTTGGAGTTAGCAGCCGTAGTGCATGCTTTGAAAACATGGAGGCATTTCCTCATTGGAAATCATTGTGAGGTGTACACGGATCATAAGAGTTTGAAGTACATTTTCACACAGAAGGAGTTGAATCTCAGACAAAGGAGATGGTTGGAGCTTATCAAGGATTATGATATGAAATTGCATTATCATCCTGGAAAGGCTAATGTAGTAGCTGACGCATTAAGCCATAAGAGCCATGTCAATACGTTAAAGACGGGAGAAATACCCAAGGAGTTAGCAGAAAATCTTCGTGAACTATGTTTGGAAATAGTTCCGAGAGGCTCTGTAGCAGCATTGGAGATTCAGTCAACTTTGATGGATAGAATCAGAGAAGCTCAGAAAGCTGACAAAGAGATTGCCGCTATAAAGGAGAAACTGAGCAAAGGAAAAGCTAAAGGATTTCGTGAGGATGAGCACGACACCCTATGATTTGAAGACCGCGTTTACGTGCCCAATGACCCGGAGATCAGGAAGTTGATTTTGCAAGAGGCACACGACTCACCATATTCAATTCACCCAGGAAATACCAAGATGTATTTCGATTTGAAGGATATTTTCTGGTGGACCGGAATGAAGAAGGATATTGCAGAGTATGTAGCAGTTTGTAATGTATGTCAGAGAGTAAAGGCAGAGCATCAGAAGCCAGCAGGATTGTTACAACCATTGCCGATACCCAAATGGAAGTGGGATAAGTTAGGCATGGATTTTATCACGGGATTTCCCAGGACTCGTTCAGGCTATGACTCGATTTGGGTTGTAGTCGATCGATTGACGAAAGTAGCTCATTTCATCCCAGTAAAGACCACTTATACCAGTGCTAAGTTGGCAAAGATATACATGACCAGAATCGTATGTTTGCATGGAGTTCCAAGGAGTATCGTATCAGATAGAGGAACCCAGTTTACCTCAAAGTTTTGGAAGCAATTGCACGATACTTTGGGAACCAGGCTAGAATTCAGTACAACTTTTCATCCACAGACAGATGGACAGACCGAGAGAGTCAATCAGATTTTGGAGGATATGCTGAGAGCTTGTGCGCTAGATTATGGATCTAGTTGGGACGATAATTTGCCATATGCAGAGTTCTCTTACAACAACAGTTACCAAACCAGTTTAAAGATGGCCCCTTTCGAAGCTTTGTACAGAAGGAGGTGCAGGACACCGTTGTCGTGGGACGAAGTTGGAGACCGCCAGTTGTTTGGACCTGACTTGATTAAAGAGTCTGAACAGAAGGTGAAGTTGATTCGCAATAGGCTCAAGGTAGCCCAGTCCAGACAGAAGAGTTATGCAGATTCTAAACGTAAGGAGACAGTTTACGAAGTCGGAGATAGAGCTTATCTTCGAGTATCTCCACTTCGGGGAACAAAGCATTTTGGAGTTAAAGGGAAGTTAGCGCCACGATTTGTAGGTCCATATCGAGTTTTGGAGCGTATGGGAGAAGTGGCCTACAAGTTGGAATTGCCCGAAGGATTGTCAGGAGTTCATGATGTGTTCCACGTTTCTCAGTTAAAGAAATGTCACGCGGAGATGGCTGACATACCATTAAGAGACACAGTGCCCTTGGAAACTATTCAGTTGGATAACGATTTGACCTACGAGGAGAAACCAATTAAAATTCTTGAGTTTGCCAGTAGAGTCACTCGCAACAAGGTTATCAAGTTTTGCAAAGTTCGGTGGAGCCACCACACGGAGGATGAAGCCACCTGGGAACGAGAGGAAGATTTGCTCAAAGACCACCCTCACCTATTTTCTAGCCAACCCGAATCTCGAGGGCGAGATTCATCTTAAGGGGGGTAGGTTTGTAACATCCCAAATTTTCAATTTGGAATGTTATACATTAGATCATCATTGCATATCATATTTTATTTTGCATTTTGGTTGATCCTAGAAATTCTATGCAACTCAAGGACCCACGGAGAGAGTTGGGGATTTCGTTATTTTCATATTTCAGTTCTCTCAAATTTTGAGAATAGGATCATTTGATTTTATTTATTTTATCATCAATTATTTCTATTACAAAAATATGAGAGAGGGAATAAAATGACTTTGCCAAAATAAAGAAATATTGAGGATTTAATAATAATATCAAATAAGATTTTATTTCAGAGTTTTTCGGTGTTTTATTTGAATTTAGGAAAAATGTGCGTTTTTCAAAATTGCATTTAGGTCCCAAATAAATTTTCACCTTGTGCGGCTTGATTTTAGAAGCCCGTGAAAATTTATTTCGGAATTTTTGCTGTCCGTTTAGTATTTCTTTTTATTTTTCTTCCGAGCGGAATAATAAAAAATAACGAACCGACCTAACGGGCCGTGTCCGACTAGGACTCTGGCCCGACTAGGCAATATAAGCCGGCCCAGCCCCCCCGGGAGAAACCCTAGCCACCCCCAGCTGCCCGCCCCGCCCCCACGCACCGCCGCCGCCGCTGCTGCCCGCTGCTGCCGCCGAGGTTCGCCGCCGCCGCCGAGGTTCGCCGCCGCCTCGACTTCCGTGCCATCGTTTTTAAAAAAAAAAATTAGATCGGTTTTCGTCGGTTTTTTTAGTTTCGGTTTTTTAAATAGATCAGTTTTTCCGGTTTATTTAAATAGTGAGCGTTCGTCCGTTCGTTCGTTCTAGCGAGCGTTCGTTGTTTTTCTTTTTCTCGGATTAAATCCGCGATTTTTCTGATTGCGATTCCTGATCCGATTTTCGTTTTAGTATAACTTTTCGCTCGTTTATCGGAATCAGGCGATTCAAGCGCCTAGAGATTCGTCTCGAAACCCTCTATCCGTTTAACCAACTTAAACAAGATTTTTGCTACTGTAAAATTTGCCCTAGATCCAGATTACTAGAACAAAGTTGTTTTCTTTCGCCGTTTGACTTTCGTTGCTCCGTTCGATTTGATTCTTTTTGCCAACCGGAGTTCTTAAGTTGAACCTTCTGGTTAGATCTCTTATTTGAGTTTTACCTGTGCATTAGATGAGTACTTATTGTATGCTTGTTTGTTTGTCTGCGATAGAATACCCGGAGTGCGTCGCCTGTTACTTCGAATCGTTAGGTTTCGCGGATCATCAGCAAGGCAAGTAACACTTTGATCATACCTTTTCTAATACCCAGTTTTATTGAATTAGATAAATCCTCACACATTGCATGATTAGGATCTAATTTAATTGTGGGATGGGAAGTAGATGAGGTAGTACCTATTACCTATTATTATCAAACCTTTGGGAGTTACTTCTATGTTTATTATGCCATGCTATGCTAGTAGACGTGGATTGGGTGAGTGATATCCATGACAGATGTGAGATTGTTAATTAATGGTTTATCTAAGGTGGCAACTTAAACACACATCTGGGTGGATTGAGGCACCTGGGAATTCCAGGACTTGCCTGTTTTTCTTTTGGACCGCCACCTAGGCTCAAAGGGATCATGAGACTATTCATACTAGAAACTTCCGTGTGTAGCCACAAGCTATTATGGGCTCTAGCATAGTTGACTAAGTTGTGCAAACTCTTACAGTGGTAGACTAGCAGATGTAGGGGATGTAGGTGGTACGGTCTACCCGATCGTAAGGTGCTAGCGCTTCTGAAAGACTATGTCACGGTCATCCATCTTCTCAAACACCATGTAGTGCGAGAAACCAAACAGAGGCAATCGAGTCTTGTGGGGAAAAGTGTGCAAACCTCTGCAGAGTGTAATAAACTAATCATGGTTAGTCGTGTCCCCGGTTATGGACATCTTGAGTATGTAGTACTTGGATTATCATGTGAATCTCAACATGCTACTCTAAATTAATTTTGTTGGGTTTTGTTTAATGATGATGATTAATTGGGATTGAGAATGCTATCAACCATTCTCAATGTTTAACAACTACCATGATAGTTAAGTAAATTTATTCCTTTGAAGTAGGGGAAAATTGGCTTTATGCAAAACTGTAACCATAGAGCTTTCCACCAACCAAATATGCATATAGTATAGCTGTTTCATTCCATTACTCTCTATGTGTTACATTGCCAGCATATTCCATGTGCTGACCCGTTTTGAGCTACAACGTTAATGTTGTAGACTTTTTAGACGATGATTAAGGAGTTTTTAGGTCGTGGTTCTATACTCAGTGATGCTGTTGGAGTTGATGGACTCACTTATCTTCCAAGTCTTCCGTTGTTATCGTTATTAGATGGCCTTAAGCCATATTTATTGTAATATGTTCTCTTTTTAGACACTCGATGTAATAAGTGTGTGATTGCTACTTTGTTATAAATCCTCCGAGTACTGTGTGGTGTCAGCATTATTGATCCAGGGATGACACCAGAGCACAGAGATCAGACTGTTTGAGGTCTGGTTGCTATAGAAACATAATACATGTGTGAATACATAGACAAACAGAGTGTCACTAGTATGCCTCTACTTGACTAGTTCGTTAATCGAAGATGGTTATGTTTCCTAACCATGAACAAAAGAGTTGTTATTTGATAAACGGATCACATCATTAGAAGAATGATGTGATTGACATGACCCATTCCATTAGCTTAGCACCCGATCGTTTAGTATGTTGCTATTGGTTTCTTCATGACTTATACATGTTCCTATGACTATGAGATTATGCATCTCCCATTTGCCGGAGGAACACTTTATGTGCTACCAAATGTCACAACGTAAATGGGTGATTATAAAGGAGCTCTACAGGTGTCTCCGAAGGTAAATGTTTGGTTGGCGTATTTCGAGATTAGGATTTGTCACTCCGATTGTCGGAGAGGTATCTCTGGGCCCTCTCGGTAATGCACATCACATAAGCCTTGCAAGCATTACAACTAATGAGTTAGTTGTGAGATGATGTATTATGGAACGAGTAAAGAGACTTGCCGGTAATGAGATTGAACTAGGTATTAAGATACCGAGGATCGAATCTCGGGCAAGTAACATACCGATGACAAAGGGAACAACGTATGTTGTTATGCGGTCTGACCGATAAAGATCTTCGTAGAATATGTAGGAGCCAATATGAGCATCCAGGTTCCGCTATTGGTTATTGACCGAAGACATGTCTCGGTCATGTCTACATTGTTCTCGAACCCGTAGGGTCCGCACGCTTAAGGTTTCGATGACAGTTATATTATGAGTTTATGAGTTTTGATGTACCGAAGGAGTTCGGAGTCCCGGATGAGATCGGGGACATGACGAGGAGTCTCGAAATGGTCGAGACGTAAAGATCGATATATTGGACAACTATATTCGGACATCGGAAAGGTTCCGAGTGGTTTGGGTATTTTTCGGAGTACCGGGGAGTTACGGGAATACGGGGGAAGAAGTATATGGGCCTTATTGGGCTTTAGGGGAGAGGAAGAGGCACGAAGCGTGCCCCCCCATTGACTAGTCCGAATTGGACTAGGGGGAGGGGCGGCGCCCCCTCCTTCCTTCTCTTCTCTCTTCCCCTTCCTTGTCTCCTACTCCTACTACGTGGAAGGACTCCTAGTTGGACTAGGAAAGGGGGAATCCTACTCCCGGTGGGAGTAGGACTCCCCTAGGGCGCGCCATAGAGAGGGCCGGCCCTCCCCTCCTCCAGTCCTTTATATACGGGGGCAGGGGGCACCCCATAGACACACAAGTTGATCTTCGTGATCGTTCTTCTTAGCCGTGTGCGGTGCCCCCCTGCACCATAATCCTTGATAATATTGTAGCGGTGCTTAGGCGAAGCCCTGCGACGGTAGTACATCAAGATCGTCACCACACCGTCGTGCTGACGAAACTCTTCCCCGACACTTTGCTGGATCGGAGTCCGGGGATCGTCATCGAGCTGAACGTGTGCTAGAACTTGGAGGTGTCGTAGTTTCGGTGCTTGATCGGTCGGGCCGTGAAGACGTACGACTACATCAACCGCGTTGCCATAACGCTTTCGCTTTCGATCTACGAGGGTACATGGACAACACTCTCCCCTCTCGTTGATATGCATCACCATGATCTTGCGTGTGCGTAGGAAATTTGTTGAAATTACTACGTTACCCAACAGTGGTATCCGAGCCTAGGTTTATGCGTTGATGTTATGCACGACTAGAACACAAGTGAGTTGTGGGCGATATAAGTCATACTGCTTACCAGCATGTCATACTTTGGTTCGGCGGTATTGTTGGATGAAGCGGCCCAGACCGACATTACGCGTACGCTTACGCGAGACTGGTTCTACCGACGTGCTTTGCACACAGGTGGCTGGCGGGTGTCAGTTTCTCCAACTTTAGTTGAACCGAGTCTGGCTACGCCCGGTCCTTGCGAAGGTTAAAACAGCACCAACTTGACAAACTATCATTGTGGTTTTGATGCGTAGGTAAGAACGATTCTTGCTAAGCCCGTAGCAGCCACGTAAAACTTGCAACAACAAAGTAGAGGGCGTCTAACTTGTTTTTGCAGGGCATGTTGTGATGTGATATGGTCAAGACATGATGCTAAATTTTATTGTATGAGATGATCATGTTTTGTAACCGAGTTATCAGCAACTAGCAGGAGCCATATGGTTGTCGCTTTGTTGTATGTAATGCAATCGCCATGTAATGCTTTACTTTATCACTAAGCGGTAGCGATAGTCGTGGAAGCATAAGATTGGCGAGACGACAACGATGCTACGATGGAGATCAAGGTGTCACGCCGGTGACGATGGTGATCATGACGATGCTTCAAAGATGGAGATCACAAGTACAAGATGACGATGGCCATATCATATCACTTATATTGATTGCATGTGATGTTTATCTTTTATGCATCTTATCTTGCTTTGATTGACGGTAGCATTATAAGATGATCCCTCACTAAAATTATCAAAGTATAAGTGTTCTCCCTGAGTATGCACCATTGCGAAAGTTCTTCGTGCTGAGACACCACGTGATGATCGGGTGTGATAGGCTCTACGTTCAAATACAACAGGTGCAAAACAGTTGCACACGCAAAATACTCAGGTTAAACTTGACGAGCCTAGCATATAACAGATATGGCCTCGAAACACGGAGACCGAAAGGTCGAGCGTGAATCATATAGTAGATATGATCAACATAGTGATGTTCACCATTGAAAACTACTCCATTTCACGTGATGATCAGTTATGGTTTAGTTGATTTGGATCACGTGATCACTTAGAAGATTAGAGGGATGTCTTTCTAAGTGGGAGTTCTTAACTAATATGATTACTTGAACTTAAATTTATCATGAACTTAGTCCTGGTAGTATTAGCATATCTATGTTGTAGATCAATAGCTCGCGTTTAGCTCCCCTGTTTTATTTTTGATATGTTCCTAGAGAAAACTAAGTTGAAAGATGTTAGTAGCAATGATGCGGATTGGATCTGTGATCTGAGGTTTATCCTCATTGCTGCACAGAAGAATTATGTCCTTGATGCACCGCTAGGTGACAGACCTATTGCAGGAGCAGATGCAGACGTTATGAACGTTTGGCTAGCTCAATATGATGACTACTTGATAGTTTAGTGCACCATGCTTAACGGCTTAGAATCGGGACTTCAAAGACGTTTTGAACGTCATGGACCATATGAGATGTTCCAGGAGTTGAAGTTAATATTTCAAGCAAATACCCGAATTGAGAGATATGAAATCTCCAACAAGTTCTATAGCTAAAAGATGGAGGAGAATAGCTCAAGCAGTGAGCATATGCTCAGATTGTTTGGGTACTACAATCACTTGAATCAAGTGGGAGTTAATCTTCCAGATAAAATAGTGATTGACAGAATTCTCTAGTCACCATCACCAAGTTAGTAGAACTTCGTGATGAACTATAATATGCAAGGGATAACGGAAACGATTCCCAAGCTCTTCGTGATGCTGAAATCAACGAAGGTAGAAATCAAGAAAAATATCAAGTGTTGATGGTAGACAAGACCACTAGTTTCAAGAAAAGGGCAAAGGGAAGAAGGGGAACTTCAAGAAAAATAGCAAGCAAGTTGCTGCTCAAGTGAAGAAGCCCAAGTCTGGTCCTAAACCTGAGACTAAGTGCTTCTACTGCAAAGGGACTGGTCACTGGAAGCGGAACTACCCCAAGTGATTGGCGGATAAGAAGGATGGCAAAGTGAACATAAGTATATTTGATATACATGTTATGTATGTGTACTTTACTAGTGTTTATAGCAACCCCTCAGTATTAGATACTAGTTCAGTTGCTAAGATTAGTAACTCGAAACGGGAGTTGCAGAATAAACAGAGACTAGTTAAGGGTGAAGTGACGATGTGTGTTGGAAGTGGTTCCAAGATTGATATGATCATCATCGCACACTCCCTATACTTTAGGGATTAGTGTTGAACCTAAATAAGTGTTATTTGGTGTTTGCGTTGAGCATGAATATGATTTGATCATGTTTATTGTAATACGGTTATTCATTTAAGTAAGAGAATATATTGTTGTTCTGTTTACATGAATAAAACCTTATATGGTTACACACCCAATGAAAATGGTTCATTGGATCTCGATCGTAGTGATACACATATTCATAATATTGAAACCAAAAGATGCAAAGTTAATAATGATAGTGCAACTTATTTGTGGCACTGCCGTTTAGGTCATATTGGTGTAAAGCGCATGAAGAAACTCCATGCTGATGGGATTTTGGAATCACTTGATTATGAATCACTTGGTGCTTGCGAACCATGCGTTATGGGCAAGATTTGTGAACAATAAATGTTTATTATTCATGCTAGAATTGTATTAACCGGAAACATAATACATGTGTGAATACATAGACAAACAGAGTATCACTAGTATGCCTCTACTTGACTATCTCGTTAATCGAAGATGGTTATGTTTCCTAACCATGAACAAAAGAGTTGTTATTTGATTAACGGGATCACATCATTAGAAGAATGATGTGATTGACATGACCCATTCCATTAGCTTAGCACCTGATCGTTTAGTATGTTGCTATTGCTTTCTTCATAACTTATACATGTTCCTATGACTATGAGATTATGCAACTCCCGTTTGCCGGAGGAACACTTTGTGTGCTACCAAATGTCACAACATAAATGGGTGATTATAAAGGAGCTCTATAGGTGTCTCCGAAGGTACATGTTGGGTTGGCGTATTTCGAGATTAGGATTTGTCACTCCGGGTATCTCTGGGCCCTCTCGGTAATGCACATCACATAAGCCTTGCAAGCATTGCAACTAATGAGTTAGTTGTGAGATGATGTATTACGGAACGAGTAAAGAGGCTTGCCAGTAACGAGATTGAACTAGGTATTAAGATACCGACGATTGAATCTCGGGCAAGTAACATACTGATGACAAAGGGAACAACGTATGTTGTTATGCGGTCTGACCGATAAAGATCTTCGTAGAATATGTAGGAGCCAATATGAGCATCCAGGTTCCGCTATTGGTTATTGACCGGAGACGTGTCTCGGTCATGTCTACATTGTTCTCAAATCCGTAGGGTCCGCATGCTTAAGGTTTCGATGACAGTTATATTATGAGTTTATGAGTTTTGATGTACCGAAGGAGTTCGGAGTCCCGGATGAGATCGGGGACATGACGAGGAGTCTCGAAATGGTCGAGACGTAAAGATCTATATATTGGACGACTATATTCGGACATCAGAAAGGTTCCGAGTGGTTCGGCTATTTTTCGGAGTACCGGGGAGTTACAGGAATACGGGGGAAGAAGTATATGGGCCTTATTGGGCTTTAGGGGAGAGGAAGAGGCAGGCCGCGCCCCCCCCCCCCCATTGACTAGTCCGAATTGGACTAGGGGGAGGGGCGGCGCCCCCTCCTTCCTTCTCTTCCCTCTTCCCCTTCCTTGTCTCCTACTCCTACTACTTGGAAGGACTCCTAGTTGGACTAGGAAAGGGGGAATCCTACTCCCGGTGGGAGTAGGACTCCCCTAGGGCGCGCCATAGAGAAGGCCGACCCTCCCCTCCTCCACTCCTTTATATACGGGGGCAGGGGGCACCCCATAGACACACAAGTTGATCTTCGTGATCGTTCTTTTTAGCCGTGTGCGGTGCTCCCCTCCACCATAATCCTTGATAATATTGTAGCGGTGCTTAGGCGAAGCCTTGCGACGGTAGTACATCAATATCATCACCACGCCATCGTGCTGACGGAACTCTTCCCCGACACTTTGCTGGATCAGAGTCCGGGGATCATCATCGAGCTGAACGTGTGTTAGAACTCGGAGGTGCCGTTGTTTCGGTACTTGATCGTTCAGGCCGTGAAGACGTACGACTACATCAACCGCGTTGTCATAACACTTCCGCTTTCGGTCTATGAGGGTACGTGGACAACACTCTCCCCTCTCGTTGCTATGCATCACCATGATCTTGCGTGTGCATAGGATTTTTTTTTGAAATTACTACGTCACACAACAAATTAAAGTTCAATTAATCATATTACTTAAGAACTCCCACTTAGATAGACATCTCTCCAATCATCTAAGTGATCACGTGATCCAAATCAACTAAACAATAACCGATCATCACGTGAAATGGAGTAGTTTTCAATGGTGAACATCATTATGTTGATCATATCTACTATATGATTCACGCTCGACCTTTCGGTCTCAGTGTTCCGAGGCCATATCTGCATATGCTAGGCTCGTCAAGTTTAACCTGAGTATTTTGCGTGTGCAAAACTAGCTTGCACCCGTTGTAGATGGACGTAGAGCTTATCACACCTGATCATCACGTGGTGTCTGGGCACGACGAACTTTGGCAACGGTGCATACTCAGGGAAAACACTTTTATCTTGAAATTTAGTGAGAGGTCATCTTATAATGCTACCGTCAATCAAAGCAAAATAAGATGCATAAAAGATAAACATCATATGCAATCAATATAAGTGATATGATATGGGCATCATCATCTTGTGCTTGTGATCTCCATCTCCGAAGCATTGTCATGATCACCATCGTCACCGGCGCAACCCTTTGATCTCCATCGTAGCATCGTTGTCGTCTCACCAACTATTGCTTCTACGACTATCGCTACTGCTTAGTGATAAAGTAAAGCAATTATAGGGCGATTGCATTGCATACAATAAAGCGACAACCATATGGCTCCTGCTAGTTGCCGATAACTCGGTTACAAAACATGATCATCTTATACAATAAAATATAGCATCATGTCTTGACCATATCACATCACAAAATGCCCTGCAAAAACAAGTTAGACGTCCTCTACTTTGTTGTTGCAAGTTTTACGTGACTACTATGGGCTGAGCAAGAACCGTTCTTACCTACGCATCAAAACCACAACGATAGTTCGTCAAGTTAGTATTGTTTTAACCTTCTCAAGGACCGGGCGTAGCCACAATCGGTTCAACTAAAGTTGGAGAAACTGACACCCGCCAGCCACCTGTGTGCAAAGCACGTCGGTAGAACCAGTCTCGCGTAAGCGTACGCGTAATGTCGGTCCGGGCGGCTTCATCCAACAATACCACCGAACTTGTATCGCCAACAACTCACTTGTGTTCTACTCGTGCATATAACATCTATGCATAAAACCAGGCTCGGATGCCACTGTTGGGGAACGTAGTAATTTCAAAAAAATTCCTACGCACATGCAAGATCATGGTGATGCATAGCAACAGAGGGGAGAGTGTGTCCACGTACCCTCGTAGACCAACTGCGGAAGCGTTAGCACAACGCGGTTGATGTAGCCGTACGTCTTCACGATCCGACCGATTCAAGTACCGAACGCACGGCACCTCCGAGTTCTGCACACGTTCAACTCGATGATGTCACGCGAGCTCCGATCCAGCAAAGCTTCACAGAAGAGTTTCGTCAGCACGACGGCGTGGTGACGGTGATGATGATGCTACCGACGCAAGGCTTCGCCTAAGCACCGCTACGATATGATCTAGGTGGATTATGGTGGAGGGGGCACCGCACACGGCTAAGAGATCAATGATCAATTGTTGTGTCTCCAAGGAGTGCCCCTCTCCCCGTATATAAAGGAGTGGAGGAGGGAGAGGGCTGGCCCTCTCTATGGCGCGCCCTAGGGGAGTCCTACTCCCACCGGGAGTAGGATTCCCCCTTTCCTAGTAGAACTAGGAGCCCTTCCAAGTAGTAGGAGTAGGAGAGAAGGAAAGGGAAAAGAGAAGAGAGGAAGGAGGGGCGCCACCCCACCCCCTAGTCCAATTCGGACTAGGCCTTGGGGGGCGCGCAGCCTCTCCTCTCTCTTTCCCCTAAAGCCCAATAAGGCACATCTACTCACCGGCGAATTCCCGTAACTCTCCGGTACTTCGAAAAATATCCGAATCACTCGGAACCTTTCCGATGTCCGAATATAGTCGTCCAATATATCGATCTTTACGTCTCGACCATTTCGAGACTCCTCGTCATGTCCCCGATCTCATCCGGGACTCTAAACTACCTTCGGTACATCAAAACACGAAAACTCATAATACCGATCGTCACCGAACTTTAAGCGTGCGGACCCTACGGGTTCGAGAACTATGTAGACATGACCGAGACACGTCTCCGGTGAATAATCAATAGCGAAACCTGGATGCTCATATTGGCTCCCACATATTCTACGAAGATATTTATCGGTCAAACCGCATAACAACATATGTTGTTCCCTTTGTCATCAGTATGTTACTTGCCCGAGATTCGATCGTCGGTATCTCAATACCTAGTTCAATCTCGTTACCGGCAAGTCTCTTTACTCATTCTGTAATACATCATCCCACAACTAACTCATTAGTTACAATGCTTGCAAGGCTTATAGTGATGTGCATTACCGAGTGGGCCCAGAGATACCTCTCCGACGATCGGAGTGACAAATCATAATCTCGAAATACGCCAACTCAACAAGTACCTTTGGAGACACCTATAGAGCACCTTTATAATCACCCAGTTACGTTTTGACGTTTGGTGGCACACAAAGTGTTCCTCCGGGAAACGGGAGTTGCATAATCTCATAGTCATAGGAACATGTATAAGTCATGAAGAAAGCAATAGCAACATACTAAACGATCAAGTGCTAAGCTCACGAAATGTTTCAAATCAATCACATCATTCTCCTAATGATGTGATCCCGTTAATCAAATAACAACTCATGTCTATGGCTAGGAAACATAACCATCTTTGATCAACGAGCTAGTCAAGTAGAGGCATACTAGTGACACTTTGTTTGTCTATGTATTCACACATGTACTGAGTTTCCGGTTAATACAATTCTAGCATGAATAATAAACATTTATCATGATATAAGGAAATATAAATAACAACTTTATTATTGCCTTTAGGGCATATTTCCTTCAGTTTTTGCGAGATAAGTTTGGGCTCACGTTTGCACGGCCCTGGCCAAGACGGAGTGGGCACCTCCATTGGGATCCATCATCAACACGTGGTGCATAAGCACAAGCGAGGAGAGCCAATGGACAAGAGACACCCGTGCCATCTTCGCTCTGGTCATGTGGACAATATGGAAGCACCAAAATGGTATAGTTTTTAACGGTGGGACACTATGTTAGGCAAAGTGAGGACGACAATTGAGCGTGAAGGCCAGGCATGGAGAAGAGTAGACTTGTTAAGGGATTTGAGTGATATGTTACTGGCCGGTTTGACTAGGTGGGCCATCAAGAGAGTACCTAGTCTAGTACCCATGGGTGTGGAGTTGGAGTTGTACATGTACTCGTAAAACATGTTGTGAATGGGGTTCTTTCCCCGCTCCTTCTTTAATCCCGGAAAAAGAAAAAATGGCTTTTGAATTTTAGTAGAAAATAAGTCATATATAATAATAATAAAGTATTATTGAAAACCTTTGTCGAATATGAATCCAAAAATATAAGTTTCATGACACATAACTTTTATTTTATTTGTCACATCTACGATCAAAATTTAACACAAATACACAGGGGATCAATAAATTCACATGGAGGGAGTAAGTTTAAGCTTACATTTTACTACCTTCGTACGGGTTTACTACTCCCCCGTATTTTTGGTCATATTTTGAAGATAACTTTAACGGTTAAAGTACCACAAATATTATTGATAAAAACTACATTCAAATACAAATTTAACAATTTAATTTTTTGTGACATACATTAATATTTTGTTAGTCAAATATGTCATCAAAGTTTGACCCAAAATACGATGGAGACTAATAAACTTAGATGAAGGTAGCAAGAGCAAATTTGAGTTCATATCTCAAGAGGTTGTTGTTCGAACACCGAGTAGACACCCCCCCCCCCCATGCACGGCCTCCTGGCAGAAAGTATTCCTTTGTGCCAACTGTCATTTTTTACCATTACTTGGTGAGCCTGCTTGAACAAGCCTCTGGAAAATACATTTCCACCGTGTGGCACACGTCAAAGTTACATGCGGGCCCGCCCCTATGAGTTTTGGTGCAATTTACAAATGGGGATATTTTGTGTCACTAGGTTATTAAGGGTTGTTATAGCAATATTTTGTATTCTTTCTATGATGGATGCATTTTATTGATTCAAAATGAAGAATCAAGAGGATACAAGCAAAATGAGCACATACCCAGCTCTGCACGGCTAAGATGCACACGGTCAACATGAACGCATACACATAACGACAAAAAAACAATCACAATGGTGATCAACAAAACTACAACAACGACCATCGACATCAACCATCTGCTGACAACACAAGGACAACGAGAAATATTCTTCAACAACAACGCCTCCCAGAAGAGAATGACGCTCAAGCGCAGCCATCCTAGGATCCAAACACCAAGGGTCAGAACTGTGCAGATCTAGTCTGAGCAACCTCGAGCAATGCCTTTAATAAGGCAACGACACAAACCACCAATGCCAGGCATGCCCAACTAGGGTATAACCTAGGTTTTCAACCTTGATCTCGAAAACTGGGTGCTTAAGAAGCACCACCAAATTGAAGTCATCATGTGCTCTCACCACCATTTTTTTGCAATCCCAACTACTACGTGTGTGCACGATCGAGTTGTGATATGACATGCAAGTGGTGACCATGCTCGCACAAGCAGACCATCAAGTTGTGAGAAGAGCCAGTTACCACCAAAGCCTCAGAATGACGAAGGTCACATGTGATGAAGATTTACGAGGGAGGAAGGTCAGTCCCACCGCCAAAGCCCGAATTCTAAATGCTTTGACAATCACACACCATCCTCGCGGGTGACAATCAGTGGAAAATTGCATCAGATGCCCACTATGCGCCGCCTCTTGCCCCACTGTCCTCACATGTGGCGACAGAATCAATCGGTTAACATATTAAGGAGAATCCATTTTGCTCATATGAAAGATGAAGACCCTTCGGGCCAACGATAACCGTCACCCAATTAACGCCGCCACAACAGCCCGCTTGTCTGAGCGAAGGTCCGCACACGGAAGAGGCGGACGGCTGCCGAGGACGGCCTATTGTTGTGGCACACGAACCTGCAGACATGAATGTAGTCACCGGTGCGTCGTTGCCGGAGGCCATTGGGAAAGGCCTAAAAAGACCATCATTGTCGCTATGCAGCCACACTCACAACTTTTAGTAGCCGCCCGGAGATCGAATGTCGCCGCCGAAGACTAACAGAGCGGCGACCTCCTCAACAGTGCCATCATCGACCTATGTTGAGACTTATGCCCGGCTACTGGTTTCTAGGAGCGGGGAGGGAAAGGGAGGATGGAGAAGTAGGGTTTGTGTTAGGAGGCGGCAAGCGGAAGGTATCTTATCTCTCCACATTGTTTCCTTTATGGACAGAAAACATTTGCCCCATTTTTAGTGCGTTCACATTTGTTTGCGTGTAGCAAGCAATCCTATGAAGTTTAAACAAACAATTAATCACAACCCACTCCACGTAAAATTTGTCCCATGTAGAAAAGGCTGATTGACGATGATCTCTGGCACTCTTTGGACACCCCCCGCAATAAAAAGGCACTCTTTGGACACGCCCTTTGAGATAAGCACTCCATTTCCCATCATTAGTTTAGTTAAGAGCTGCAAGCTCCCGTAGCGGCTCCTCATCAGCGACGTGAATCACCTTGTCCTCGATCAAAGATACCAGTCTATCAAGGACTAACGAGTTTTGTCGCTGGTGCAGTCTTGTTGAGTCTCAAACAATGTGAACCCGGCGCTTCGCAGCCCCTTCCGTTCCACAATTCTAACCACTTTTTAAGTGTAGTCGCACTCGCACCACGCCTAATGAACCCTACTTTTAGTTATTAAAGCTGGTTAGCCTGCCTAATTAAATCCCATTCAAAACCATGCGGCCCAAATGCCTTCCCCACGCGCCCCTCGCGCGCTCGCGCGCTTGATATATAACCACGCGCCCGAGGAAGAAGCAACCTCTTTATCCATTACAGACCTCTTCTCCCCCGACCCCCTTCGCCACTAGGGAGCCAAGGCAGGATCCGCTCGACCCCAGCCGCCATTGATGGCTCGTGCCACCTCCGCAGCGCTGGCGCTGCTCATCTTCCTCCTCTGCCGGCACGCCCACGCTGACGCGGCCACGACGCTGTCGCAAGGGCAGTCGCTGGCGGGCAACGACAAGCTCCTATCGGCCAACGGCGCCTTCTCGCTCTCCTTCTTCTCGCCGCGCGGCGGCGACGGCTCGCGGGTGTACCTGGGCGTCATGTTCGCCAGGGCCGCGGAGCCGACCGTGCCGTGGGTGGCCAACCGCGACGCGCCGGTGCGCGCCGCGGCCCCGTCCTACTCCGCCACCGTCACCGACTCCGGGGACCTCCGGGTGCTGGAGGGGGAGCGCGTCGTGTGGCGGACCAACACGACCTCGTCGGCGGGGAACTTCACGCTGACGATCCAGGACACGGGGAACCTCGTGCTCGCCGGCGGCGGCGGCGCGCAGGCGGTGCACCTGTGGCAGAGCTTCGACCACCCGGCGGACACCTTCCTCCCCGGGATGAACATTACGCTGGCCCGGCGAAACGGCGCCGTCGTCAGGCAGACGCTGTTCCGGTCGTGGAGGAGCCCCGACGACCCGGCCCCCGGCAACTTCACGCTCGGGCAGGACCCGCTGGGCTCGGCGCAGCTCTTCATATGGCGCCGGAGCGAGGACGGCAGGGACGTGACGCACTGGAGGTCCGGGCAGTGGGCCAAGGGTAGCTTCGTGGGCATCCCGTACCGGCCGCTCAACCTCTACGGCTTCCAGCTCTCCGGCGACCCGTCCCAGACCAACGGCCTGTTCTACACCTTCCAGCGCTTCAACTCCTCGCAGTACAGGTTCGTGCTCCAGCCCAACGGCACCGAGACGTGCTACCAGCTCGTGGACGCCACCGGCGCCTGGGAGGTCGTCTGGTCGCAGCCGACGCTGCCGTGCCAGGCCTACAACACGTGCGGCCCGAACGCCGAGTGCTCCGCCGCCGACCACTGCTCCTGCCTCAAAGGTTAAACTCCGAACTGCATTCTGACGTGCTGCATTACGCGCCAATCCCCATGGATCGTTCAACTCGTTGGTGCAAATTTGCAGGTTTCGAGCCGAAATCCGAAGCGGAGTACAGCAACGGGGTGTGGACGCAGGGGTGCGTGAGGAGCAGCCAGCTGACGTGCAGCGAGAGGAACGTGAGCATGAGCGGCGGCGACGGGTTCGCCGTCCTCACCGGCGTGAAGCTGCCGGACCTGGCGGCGTGGGAGTCGGCGGTCATCAGCGCGGACGCGTGCAGGCAGTGGTGCCTGGCCAACTGCACGTGCAACGCGTACAGCTACAGCGGCGGCACCGGGTGCCTGACCTGGGCCCGGGAGCTGGTGGACGTCTACCAGTTCCCCGCCGGACAGTTCCCCAACGGACAAGGATTTGACCTGCACATCAAGGTCCCGGCTTCTCTATTAGGTAAGCTTATTATCAATGTTGATAATTTGTTAACATTTGAACTTCTAAATTGAGTTTACAAAACTGCAGTTAGGAAACTTCTCGGTTGTTGAGGAAATGCTGATAAACGCTTATACTGTAGAAGCTGTTGTTTTTGTTGTGTGCTTGTGGCAAGACTTGCACGACTGACTTGGCTTGCTACACCCCAAAAATCTAAACCACTGAATTAGAAGTAAACAATGACATTTTTGGTCCTTGTCAACGAGGAACGCGACTTCAGACGTGTTGATAATAATTCTAAATAGGAACAAAACTGTGTGGATGCATGCACAGTGGTTGGGGTCTCCTCTGCCCTGTGTAGTCAGTCCACGGAATAAAATTCACCGGAACATGTAGCCCAGTAGGAGATGGTTGCCAACTTGGACCAGTAAACAGTTACCGTCAAGGGTGAAAACTAACCAGGCTGCTCTGCCTTTCAGATGACTTTCGCCCTCCATTTCGTATGCTTTTATCAGCTGTAGTTCGGTAATAACGCATTAAGGCAGCTAAAAGGGTTAGTACTCTGAATATTCCAAGCCCTGCAAGAAGAAGGAAACGAATATAACTTGTGAACATATGCAAGCTGACTTTTGAGGGTGTGTTTGGATCTTTCAGTCGGCTTAAAAGATTTTCCGGAAAACGACGTATGCTGAATGTTTTCACCAACTTGCACATTTCCATGAAAATGACCTAACATGGTCGGATCTTTCATTATCTTGGGGTATGGATGAACCCGGTCGTGAGGTGGATAGTTTAGTTAGGCTCTGTCGCGAATAATAATATATTGCAAGTAGCACAAATGGAAAATGTGGAATAAACCAAGCTTCGTTTGACCATGCAGGCCAACATGTCTGACCATATTTGGTGGTTTTTATATTGACCTGATCTGAATGCACGTGTGGCTCTACCAGATTACACGCCCGCAGTTTGCAACTTGATGTGACCTCCATCAATCATTAAAGTTTTCTTCTGATGCGATAGGGTAGATTCATAGATAGTACTGTTCCATAATCCTTTGCCACTGCAGATGAAAATGACCCGTTTGACTGACAATTGGACATGGCTGATGATAGTTTTGACTGTATTTTTTACCTGGGCAGATTCAGGCTCCAAACGAAGGACAAGGATTATCATTAGCGTAGTAATCGTCCTGGCGGTTGTACTGGCCGCATGCGGCTTTCTCCTGTGGAAATGCAGAAGAAGAATCATAGGTGCGGATCTCAAGATTTCTGCAATTTGCAGGCAATTATTTTTTTCTTGTAGTACATGGCAGGCTAATTTGGTTCGTCTTATCTCGTGCAGAGAAACTCGGCGTCCGTGGCGGGAAAAAGAGGACGGGAGCCGCACTGATGCTGCGCCCTTCCACGATGAAAGCCAAGCACGACTTCTCAGGGCCGAAGCAGCCCGATCAGGAGGTGGCGGAGAACGGCGACGGCTGCGAGCTGCCGATGTTCACCCTGGAGACCCTGGCGGCGGCCACCGGCGGCTTCAGCGAGGCCAACAAGCTCGGGGAAGGAGGGTTCGGCCTCGTGTACAAGGGCAGCCTCCCAGGCGGCGAGGAGGTGGCGGTGAAGCGGCTGTCCAGGAGCTCCGGGCAGGGGTGCCAGGAGTTCAAGAACGAGGTGACACTCATCTCCGAGCTGCAGCACCGCAACCTGGTCAGGATCCTGGGCTGCTGCATCCATGGCCACGAGAAGATGCTGGTCTACGAGTACATGCCCAACAAGAGCCTCGACGCCTTCCTCTTCGGTATGCACACGCGCCGTCTATCTCATTGATGTAGTGTTTGCTTTCTTGGGCCAACTCTGACGATGTGCTGATCGGGTCAGATCCGGCGAGGCGGGGGCTGCTGGACTGGAAGACGAGGCTGCACATCATCGAAGGGATCGCGCGGGGGCTGCTGTACCTCCACCGGGACTCGAGGCTCCGCGTGGTACACCGCGACCTCAAGGCCAGCAACATCCTCCTGGACCACGAGATGAACCCCAAGATATCCGACTTCGGCATGGCCAGGATCTTCGGCGGCGATAAGAACCAGGAGAACACCAACCGCGTCGTCGGCACACTGTGAGTACCATTGCTTGCAGAAACCAACAATGGCAGAAGAATGTTGAAATTTTTGCTGAAATTTTGGTACGACCATGTGTCACCAGAGGCTACATGTCGCCGGAGTACGCGATGGAGGGCCTGTTCTCGGTGAGGTCCGACGTGTACAGCTTCGGCATCCTCATCCTGGAGATCATCACCGGCCAGAAGAACAGCAGCTTCCACAACATGGAGGGCTCGCTCAACATCGTAGGCTACGTAAGCGTCTCACACCGATTCTCATCAGCAACGTATCATCACTGTCCCGGTTCTTCTTCTTCTTCTCTGAGACAGAGTGAGCTTTGTTGCTGACCTGCTTTGGTCTCGGGCGCAGGCGTGGCAGATGTGGAACTCGGACAAGGGGGAGCAGCTGATCGACCCGTTGATCCGGGCATCGAGCTCGGCGTCGGCGTCGCGCGAGGCGCTTCGGTGCGTCCACATGGCGCTGCTGTGCGTGCAGGACCACGCCGGAGACCGGCCGGACATCCCGTACGTGGTGCTGGCGCTGGGCAGCGACAGCTCCGTGCTGCCGATGCCCAGGCCGCCCACCTTCACGCTGCAGTGCACGTCCTCGGACAGGGACAGGTTCAGGGGGAAGGCCGGCGACGAGTCCTACTCCGCCTGCGACCTCACCGTCACCATGCTTCAAGGGAGGTAGTCGTCGATGCTGGGTAGGGACATGTCGTGTGAAACTTGTGCCGGGAGATTCCGCTGCTTGTAGAGACTGTTTCCGTTTACTCTCTGTACATGGCGCAAATTTTGTAACACTGTGTTCTTTGGCAGGCTTAAAACTAGTCTAGTCGATCGGCATGGCAACAGCCAACTGTACATATGACAGGCTCAGGGAGTCATCAGTCTGTTAATCTGTTTGCATTTTCTTTTGAATATAGTCGAGGTATTCAATTCACAGCGAGGTGCTTAAAAGGCATATCAGCTATGTGCTGCTGCCATGTTTTAATTTCAAATAGAACAATTGTAAATGCGCGTGGTGGGCAAGATCCACTGTCCCGAGTCATCCCCTACAATGTACTCCCTCCGTTCCAAAATAAATGACCCAATTTTATACTAACTCCCGGTTAAGAGAGATATATTCCGGTCCGGACACCAGCCCAATCTAGCTTCTTCGCCTTTTCGCTAGAGCCACAAAGCCGACGCCATTCTTGGCAGTACTCATAATGGGGTGCAACCCCTCAAAGCTAATTGAACTCAAAACCTCTTGGCTCCTATACTAAGTAGAAGTGCATGCCTTAGCCAATGTAACCAAAAGACCGATCTAATAAAAGAGACAGTGCAATACATTTACGTCAACACATTGAAACGATATCTTCAATATTGAAGGGAAAACCTCCAGTATTCCAGATGAGCATTGGCTTCCGGGCTTCTCGGGTGAACGCCCTCCAAACAAAGTCGATATTATTCTTCGCCCTTTACCTTTTTGCCTAGGTCCTTTTTTGGTCCTTAGACCCCGGCCTTCCTTTTTTAGGGCTTATTTGTCTATGTCTCCTTGGCGCCGCAGCCCGCGGATCCGTTGACAAAGACATGGAGTTTCTCATCGCCTTGGATACCACTAACGAGAATGAGACCCACGCTAAACGCGAACCAGGACGACGATGACACCCACAATGGGGTCGAGGTTGACGACGACGCCCATGACGAGGACAAGGTCGGCGATGAGGAGGAGGAGGATGACCGGACTGCTATCTCAAAGGACGGCGACGACAACATCAAAACAAGGGAGCAACCATTTCAGATTTCTAACACAATCAATCTTAGGATCAAGAAAGAAGAACAATCAAAGCAAACCCATTTACATCAGCTACCAAATTTAAACATAAAGCCCAATTCAGATTTCTATTACAATCAACAATTACCAATTTTGGAGAAGACAACATCTACCAAATTTAAACAAGATGGGATACAATGGATCCCCTTGTTTCAAACCCTTACCACTGACAATATAAGGCCCATTTGCATCATTAAGTCTGACAATAGGAGCTCGGTGAGAGGGCACTCCAGATCTAGTGGATTCATTTATTCCCAAAACCCTAGAAGTTTGTATTCCCACACAGGAATTCCTTGCTAACTCAATCATTTGCTTTCTCGTAGTCTGACTTATGAACAACACCGCTATCACACTTTATAAGATACCCCCCTCCCATAAACCGAGCTGGTTAGGAGAGATTAGTCTACCAGCAAAAACTTCTATTAGTGATTCCTTTGTTAAAATAATTCACACAGCAATTGCTCAAGCTAATAGGCCTACAATCTTTCATTTCATTAACATTAGGCACTTTAGGGATAAGTGTAACAACCAAAAAAAGTTAAGCTACGAATATCCAACTTGCCAAGTTCAAAACCCTTAACTAAAGGCCCCGAAATCATCTTTGGTGAGATCCTGATAAGTGTGGTAGAAAAGGAAAAGGAAGCCATTAGTTCCAAGGCCCCGTGGCATATGATCCCATAACAACTTATTTAATCTCCTCCTTGGAAAATATTTTTTTGTAAAATATCATTTTCGTTGTCAATAACTAAATCACTCTTAGGAAAAAAAATGATCACCCAAACGTACCTCAAGTTTAGGTTCAGCTTCTTGTAAAAATCTAGTCCTTAAACAAGAAAGCCCAATTAGTATTAATCAAGCCAGAAGACTTGTCCTTAGATTCTCTAGCAAGATAAAATTCCCTGAAAAGAGAGTGGGATAAGTAAGTAAACTTAGGATTTCATGTAATTTAGCAAAATATTCCATTATGTATTTTGCATAAGCAGTGCCATACACTGTCACAAGTTGCCAAACAAAACCATCTTATTTGTTTCTAATAGTAGTTATAACATGATAAGTTCTGTTAATGCACCCAATAACCTCAAACAAATCAACTTTGAAACCTACTAAAATCACCAGTAGTGTTCTGAGTAGGAAAAATATGCCAAGAAAATTTAATGCAACTACTAATGATAGATAGGAAACTATCATAAATCTTCTCTCTCTCTTAATCATTTGAAAACCAATAAAATTTGGTTTAAACTTAGAAAATAGATCACACAGAAACAGTGTTTATCATTTTGGTCCAGACCTCTAATGTTCCAAAAAATCTCTATCGTGATATTTAAAGGATTTCAATATACATCTGATGTAAGGTTTTTAGCGCTAAAACCGGCACCCTCAGGTACGTCAGATCTCGATCAAAACGCATGCGAATTACTCGTTGCACCATGACAAATTTTCTGATAAGTTTCTACACTACGTGGCAGTTTTCACTTTAGAACCCTGTTCAAGAATTCATCCGATTAACCAGTTAACTTGCCGATTAATCCCTACTCATAGGGTCACCGAGTAGCCGATTACCCGATAAATTGTCCGATTAATTAATTAAATGGCCGATTAACTTGCCGATTAGCCTATTAATCCCCTACTCACTAGCCGACCGAGCAGCTACCTGTTAACGATTTCCTCAACAATGCTTTAGAACATGGAAAAATTTTATACAACAACATGACAAATTTATCAGATTTCGCATGGTAAATATGAAGCGTTCGCTGGGAAATGCTAAAATATGACGTCAGATTTTTATCATTTAGGTATTTGAAAGGATGTGTTGAACCAGAAGTTCTATTTTAAGAAGATATCTTCTAGGATCCCCCCCTTTTCTATATTAGTAGTAGAGAAAAAATTATTAACTCTCTGCTCAGGGCCTTTTTGATTCTAATGATTTTCACACAAATTTTAATGGATTGGAATCCTTAGGAGTTTTTCCTACGTTGGTAGTTTGATTCGTTGGATCAAATCTTATAGAGAATATCCCTTTGTTGGCTATCTGTACTGGACTTGTCTAACGTTCCCACCATCACACTACAGTAATCCCTTCTGATCAATGCCAAGTCATCTTGATTTAAAAAGCTTAATCATATTGGATTAATATCTCATTTCAAATTCCTTCTCGGAATCCAATTCGAATTCAAAGTGAAAATTTCAAGTTGCACAAAGTTGCTGGAAAAATGTTCATCATTTAGCAAATATTCCAAAACAATTTATTGTTAAGGGAAATCCACTTCACTACAATGCTAAGGTGGACAGAAGCAACTATTACAGAGCAAATCAGCATTTAAAAATGCTTTCCCAGTTAGGAAAATTCCAAATGGATTCAAATAAATCCCAAGCTTATGGTGGCAGTGCACCACTTCCCCTAGTATTTGTTTTCACCAGTGGCACATTTTTGCAAAAGGTAATTATTGAAAAAGAAAATGTAAAAGGCTATTGTTAAATGAAAACAGAAAAGTTTTCATAAGAAAAAGAAGAGGTGAGAGAGAGGGAGAGCCCCTGCCCCACTTGGGTTTCGGCCCACCCGGACCAACCGGCCCAACCCACCAGGCCTGATAGCACTACGGTTTGGATATTCGATCCGAGGGGCCTCTGGCCTGATAGCACTAACCATCACGTGGGCATAGTATGGGCGTTCTGCATCGTATACATCAGCCGAAGCTTAATAGACGTCAGCGACTGAGCGGCGCGCGCCGAGTTGGACTGCGTAAGATCCTGCCTTGTTGAAGGAGGTAGCTAGGTCTGCTCACCGGCCGTGTACGCAACGTGCAGGAGTCCCCGGGGAGATGGCCCATGACCCCTGGGGGCATAGGTTTAGTCCGGCGTGCTGGCCTCTCTATTAAGCCTAGGTAGGGTTGCGGCGTATTGTTTGGCCGAGGCTGGGCATGACCCAGGAAAGTGTGTCCGTCCAGAGTTAATCGAGCGTGGTGGGTAAGTTGGTGCACCCCTGCAGGGAAGAAAACATCTATCGATAGCCTGTCCTACGGTAACAGACACTTGGAGTTGTATCCCGATCGATACAACTAGAACTGGATACTCGTGATGAGAGCTGGATGGTAATGTGTTTTGGAATGTGTTGACACTTGGATAGTGTGGCTATGGGATTGCTTTCTCGCAGGGAGTCGAGAAAGGATCTCTGGCCAAGGTTGAAAACATCACTGCTACTTTACTTTATGCTACTCTACTCCCTCCTGTTGCTGCAAGATGGTGGTTTCTAGAAGATGCTAGTCTTCGATAGGCTAGGCTTTCCCCTTCCCTTCTGGCATTCTACAGTTTAGTCCACAGATACAACCCATTCCTTTGATACAGATGCATACTTAGTTTATATCTGATGTAAGTCTTGCGAGTACTTTGGATGAGTACTCACGGTTGCTTTGCTACTTCTTTTCCCCCATACCCGTTTGTTTCGACCAGATGACAGATCCCAGGAGCCAGACGACGCCATTGATGACTACTACTACCCGGAGGATGCCTACTACTACGTGAAGACCGCTGACGACTAGGAGTCGTTAAGAGGCTCCTAGGCAGGAGGCCTTGCCTTTTCGATCATTGTTGCTTTTGTGCTAGCCTTCTTAAGGCAATCTTGTTTAACTCATGTCTGTACTCAGATATTGTTGCTTCCGCTGACTCTTGTGTGTTCGAGCTTATGTATTCGAGCCCTCGAGGCCCCTGACTTGTAATATAAAGCTTGTATTATTTTAATTTGTGTCTAGAGTTGTGTTGTGATATCTTCCCGTGAGTCCTTGATCTTGATCGTACACATTTGCGTGTATGATTAGTGTACGATTGAATCGAGGGCGTCACAAGTTGGTATCAGAGCCGACTGCCTGTAGGAATCCCCCTACCACACTCCTTGGCCGAAGTCGAGTCTAGACATTACAAAACTTTTCACTAACATGGCTGTGTGCCTTACGGGCCCACGTCGCCATTTGGGTGGTATTAGGATCTTTTATTCCCCGTCTATACTCTGGGACTCCGATCTCTCTCCTATTCGGGTTAAAATGGTTTTACTAAATCTAACTTTAGGTTCTCAATAATACTTTCTCCCAGAGAGCCCCTCATTCCAGATGATCGCCTGCTACACCAGAAGATTCCGAAGATACTCTCTGATGTTCTCTCAAGACTTTGTGCCCGTTGCTTTTGTAATTCCCTACCACTAAAATATCCTTATGGATAAATACATACACCCGTCGTTCTTACTTTTATTCCAAGTTGAGCTTGTTATTACAAGATACCTTTAACTTCTCTCTATTGCTCCGAGAAATCTTTGTGCTTACTGCCTTGTAGTTCCTTGTCGCCTGAATACACCTACAACTTAATCCTCACACTCACCGAGGATTTGTTTCTCCCCAGTTGTTCATGTGTTCACAAAGTCTTAGAAATGCTATTCAATCTTTCGAAAATCCTCAGGAACCTATGGCTCTTGAAATTCTTGCTTGCTTTCATTATGGTCAATCCCATAAGTCTAGTAATCTTATTGGCATCCTTTGCCACTATCATTTTGAGTCTGTTAATTCTATGTGTGTGCGAATGCACGCAATCATCAGTTGATCCTTATAAATTATCTTCCCGGCTTAGACGTCATTTTGAACATGAGCGGGATCTCGACCAATCATATTGCCATCGATTGTACCCCTAAGGCTATTCAACTTACCCATCCCTAATCAGAGCATTTCTTCTGATCCCTTGTCTTGGAATTCATAATTCCTTTGCATTTGAGCCTTGAGTTAGTCAGTTGTTTCTATAATCCGATGCACTTGCATTCCTTCTTCCTTTGATAGAGTACCGATACTCACATCGGATCCCTTGTGGACCACCAGACCCCTTTTTCGGATTTTATCCGACAATGTCCTTCATATTCAGTAATCTTGTAGCCTTTCCTCGGATACATAATGCCTTTGGTAAGTTGTATCCTCCGCTTTCTCAAGCATGCTCTACTACCGAGCTTGTGTTACTTACTCTCGAAATTTATGATATATGTTCCTAAGATGCCCCGATGGGTTGAACCTATGCCTTCCCTAAGCTGTGTGAACTCGGAAGTTATACGAGTTATACTCTACTGGCTTTTCGTCAGATAAAATTTCAATACTACAACTTCATCAAGAGCGAGAAGTAAAATGAAAGATTATGCATTGTAGAAGTGGGAGTCGACCCTGAACCTTTGTGTTCATGCCCATGGACACGGTGTGGAACTTATCATGAAAGCTTCTTGCAAGGATATTTAATCATTTGAATAATTCTTCCGGTATCGTAAGTTGGATCCCTTGCAGTTATGGTCTCGACCATATGTCCTCCTTGATCTCATTCACTAGGTAAGTTAAAATTACTTATCCTCTACAAATCATTTCCCCCGTCCAACCTCTATTCCTATTTACCTTCTGGCATTACACCTAGTACTTGATACTGGGAAGCTTTATACCCCATCACATCATTCCTAGCCTGATCGGCTATATTTTATCGTGTCAACTTTTAACTGTGCTACCTGGTCCTTCTTCCTGGAGCAAAAATTTCGAGGTGAGCTAATCTTACGTCGATCTTCCTTGTCATAACAATTGTCCTTGAATGACAAGCTTGATTTCAAGTTTGTGTCGTACCTATGGTTTCAATAACTTCTCGCTTCATCATTCCGTGGAGTTGATGTCATCACCGATCGGTTACATCTTCTTGAAACCTCTCGACAAATGTGTCGTGATCATCATCAACATTTTGACCCCTTCCAGGATATCAATTGAATTCATGATGAGAAGTACCATCCTTGCCCTCGATGATTTGTGTTATCATCGACCACTTTATTGCTATCCGTTCAACACAAACTTGTTCGTGTTTCTAGCAACCCTATTGCTTTCAAGTTAATGGTCGATATTTCATTCTTAGACTACTGGTTGTTGAATCACCTTTCTAACATTGATCATGCTACCTAAGACCATATTTTGGGTGCACTTTTCAACCAATGCTTAATTGTGTATGTTTTCCTCGAGCATACATCCTTATATCATTTGATCCGACAAATGTTATCTCCTTGTTCACATAAGTGTGGAAATCCATGTTTTGAAAATCTCAATGAATTGTCGCTGCGTCAATCAGCCACCTCCTCACCTCTCCTTCATTTAATGATGAACTCTTGTTTCAGAACTCGCTTCCATAGTACATTTCCCGAGAATGTTACAATGTCGTCTCGTCAATTGTGTTGCACCTTCTCTTCTCAAGCATCCTGAGTCTGAGGCATCCTGGCACCAATCAGATCTGATCTCGGTCAGATATGATGGTTGGAATATATTTCCAAGAGTTATTACATTGGTCCTTATATATTGGTAAGGTGATGTCATGCCTATCACACCTGGCCGGAGGACTTGTTGATATAGATTCCTTTTCAGCAAGGTTATCCCTTCTTCCATGAGGGAATTGTAAGACCTATTCTACAAGTTATTCTTGATGGATCCTTTGTGTCTCCAAAGTCTGATCTTCACCTGTTGACCATGTCAATGCTATCTCGAAGCATGTCTATGGTATTCCGATTTTCAACAAGAACATTGAAGCTAATGCTAAATGTTTCATGCTCAATTATCCAAACACCGTTGTATGTGTAATATCATGAGCTTCCTCCCCCTCACTTAACTGGTTTTCTACCTTCTATCCGGTCTTGGGTATCATACTCTGCTTGATCTTGGGAAGGATATACCCCTGAAATATGTGTTTAAACACATTTTCCTTTCCATTATTCTGTTTAATCTGATAATCACATTTTCCTTTCTATTGTTCTGTTTAACCTTCTTGAGGTTTATATGATTTTAGCAGCAATACGTCACTGCTTTTATAAGCACCTCAGTGTACAACTCTGTCAGTAAGACCCCGTTACTATTGTTGTTGACATTCCAGTAACCACCGATGGACGAGAACTTTGCCTATTAGTCCGCCTTGTTCAACAAGCAGGAAGATGGTTCTTTTCATCCCTCGCCCTTGGTACCGACGTTGTTGCCGACATAACTGGCAGGCTACCCTCTGACATGCCTTGCTATCATGACCATGCAAGATGTCACCGCTCCTCCTACTTTCAACCCACATGGTGGGCCCATAACCCACAGTTCCGAGGATCGAAACTTGACTCTTCTGTACACCCCCTGATCCCAAGGTTGTTCCTTGCGCGTGGCCTCGTATGGAAATTCACGAGCCACTTCAGAGAGATCATCAATTCGGGTATCAAACACGATACTTGTTCAAGTTGCTTTGAACCCCTTTCATGCCCTTCTTCAGGCATCAAACTATAGCTTGCCCGCTCGAAACTTCCATTTTGCACCTTCTTACTTTGCTCTCGATGATTTCTTAAGTTTCAACTCGAGAGTTACTTTCCGCCACCTTTCATGCTGTTATCTACCAGATAAGCAACATTGTCGCGGTCCGTTTTTTCCCCGAAGTTACCCCTTGTCGTACGTACGATGGAGTTCCCGAAGAAAGGATGCAGATTTCATCATGATGACCCGAAGCAAAGAAATGAAGACATCAACGTAATGGATCAACCTCTACGAGAAGAGCAACTAGCAATGAGAACACTCGCTAGAATTTCTTAACTAGAATCCCCCCTTACGCCTCTTAAATCTCGGGACGAGATTTCTTGTAGTGGAGGAGATTTGTAACGTCCCCAGCATCACACTACAGTAATCCCTTATGATCAATGCCAAGTCATCTTGATTTACAATGCTTAATCATATTGGATTAATATCTCATTTCAAATTCCTTCTCTGAATCCAATTCGAATTCAAAGTGAAAATTTCAAGTTACACAAAGTTGCTGGAAAAATGTTCATCATTTAGCAAATATTCCAAAACAATTTATTGTTAAGGAAAAACCACTTCACTACAATCCTAAGGTGGACAGAAGCAACTATTACAGAGCAAATCAGCATTTTAAAATGCCTTCCCAGTTAGAAAAATTCCAAATGGATTCAAATAAATCCCAAGCTTATGGTGGCAGTGCACCACTTCCCCTAGTATTTGTTTTCACCAGTGGCACATTTTTACAAAAGGTAATTATTGCAAAAGAAAATGTAAAAGGCTATTGTTAAATGAAAACAGAAAAGTTTTCGTAAGAAAAAGAAGAGGTGAGAGAGAGGGAGAGCCCTTGCCCCACTTGGGCTTCGGCCCACCCGGACCAACCGGCCCAACCCACCAGGCCGGCCCACCTCTCCCTCCTTATCCCCAACCCCCACCGAACCCTAACCCCGCTACCCACTCCCCACTCACTCCCCCACGTTTCCCTCGCTCCTCTGCCCCCCGTCCCGATCCATATCGAGGGGCGGCAACCCCGGCGACCGCGCCCCGTGCCCTCTCCCACGACGCCGGTGCCCGTTCCCGGCGCTGCCCCGCCGCCGCTGCGGCTCACGGCCTTGACACGCCGGGCCTCATCGCCGTCGTCTCCCCGCCTCGCCCCCGACACCCACGGCGCCCCAAGGCCGACGTCGCCGCGCGGAGCCCCCCTATTGCCGGACTTCCTCGTCCACGTCGCTCGCCCCCCTCATCTCGCCCTCATCGGCTCCGTCGAGCCTCACCGACCCCCTACTCTGCAACGGGGGGTCAGCCCTTCTTTCCTTCTCGTTCCACGTCGACCAAACGCCATCGTCGCGCCCTGACCGCGACCCGTCGCACCGCCCGCGCCCGTGGCTCGCCTCCCCTGCTTCGCCTGCTCGCGGCCACCACCACCGTCGCCGCGACCGCGCGCTACCCACCTCGCTGCGGCCTGCGCACATCGCGTCTCGCGCGCCCCTCTGCTGTGCGCACCGCTTGCACCGTCATCGCCCTGTGGCCGCGACCACCCCGCCGCTGCTTCCCGCTCGCCCCGCCTACACATCGTCCGCGCCCGCCCGCTTCTCCCCGCGAAGGCTCCGGCCCGCACGCATGGCCTCGTCCCCGCTAGCTGCTGCCTCTGCCCGCCGCTGCCCGCCTGACGCCTCCGCTGCCTCCGCCCGCTGCTTGCGCCGGCAGCCGCGCTCCCAGCCGCCCTTTCCTCGTCGT
>NC_041382.1:203567960-203586371 GCF_002162155.2 Triticum dicoccoides
TGCCTGCGCCGCGGCCGCCCTGCTCGTCGGCGCTCCCGCGCCCGATCTCGCCCCTGTCGGGCGCCCGCTCCTGGCACCCGCGCCCGTTCGCGCCCCCGCGCACCAAACCCGCTAGGCCTCCCTAGGGCCTTTGACAAATGGGCCCAGCCCCAGAACATTTTTGTAAAAATAATAATAATAATAATAATAAATAATAATAATAAAATTAATTAATTAATTAAAGAGTTAATTAACTTAATTAATTTTGAACAATTAAACTAAATTAATTAACCTAATTAATCCTGTTTAATTAACCTAAACCCTAATTAACCTAAACAGAGAATGACAGGTGGGCCCCACGGGGCCCACACGTCAGGTTGACCAGGTCAACGGTCAACGTTGACTGCTGATGTCATGCTGACATCATGATGACATCAGCAAACACTATTCTGGATAATGTTGAATTAAATACTTAAATAAATCCTAAAAATGATTTTAATCTTTTATAATTAATATAAAATAAATCGTAGCTCGGATGAAAAAACTTTGTACATGAAAGTTGCTCAGAATGACAAGACGAATCCGGATACGCATCCCGTTCGTCCGCCACGCATCCCTAGCATAGCGAACACGCAACTTTTCCCCTCTGATTCATTTGTCCGAAAACGCGAAACACTGGGGATATTTTCCCGGATGTTCCCCCCCTTCACCGGTATCACCTCTAGCTCTGCATGTTGTCCTGTTATGCATTGTTTGATCTGTATTTACTGTTTCTTCCCCCTCTTCTCTCCGGTAGACCCCGAGACCGATGCCGCCCCTGTGGTCGACTACGTCGACGACGACCCCACCTTGCCAGAGCAACCAGGCAAGCAAACCCCCCTTGAGCATTTCGATATCACCCATATCTTTCCCTCTCATGCTTGCATTAGAACTGCTACTGCTTTCTGTATGATCCTACTCTGATGCATAGCCTGTTGTTGTTACCTGCTTTCATACCTTACCTGCTTATCCTAAACTGCTTAGTATAGGTTGGTTAGAGATCCATCAGTGACCCCACCTTGTCCCAGTTGCCTCGCTTTATGTTCGATGACTCGATCAACGTGATCGACGTCCAGGCCCCGACCCCGCACATCACCCCCCTAGTTGTACGACTCTGCAGAGTTACCATCGAGTGCCGAGGGTGGAACCTCTTTCATCACTCCTGATGAGACCTCTGTAGTGTAGCTATACGGTCAAGGTCATCGAGGGTGATTTCCTCCTTAACCACTTTCGTTACGGCTCTGTCGTGCAACCCATCAAATGTGAACCTCGAGGGTGGATCCTCTTACGTTCACCTTGATGATAACATCGAGTGGGATTCATCGGGGGTGATCCTCGGGTTTTCCCCTTGGTGTTAGACACACAATTACTATGGTTACTATGACTTTGCACTGAGCCATGTTACTAAAGACGGGTCGGCCCTGAGGGTACCCGCGCGAGCTTAATAGCGAGTGATGTGGAGTCAGGTTGACCTGGAAGGTGCCTGCGAGATACTTACGAGGCGTGGCCAGGCATTCTTAGCCCTTGCCGCAAGTACTCGAGACGGGGCGAGGGGGTTACATCGATTGTGAGTCTATGCTCGTTACCGCGTGCTCCTAATCCACTACGGTTTGGATATTTGATCCGAGGGGCCTCTGGCCTGATAGCACTAACCATCACGTGGGCATAGTATGGGCGTTCTGTGTCGTATACATCAGCCGAAGCTTAATAGACGTCAGCGACTGAGCGCGCACGCCGGGTTGGATTGCGTAAGCTCCTGCCTTGTTGAAGGAGGTAGCTAGGTCTGCTCACCGGCCGCGTACGCAACATGCAGGAGTTCCCGGGGAGATGGCCCATGACCCCTGGGGGCATAGGTTTAGTCCGGCGTGCTGGCCTCTCTATTAAGCCTAGGTCGGGTTGCGGCGTATTGTTTGGCCGAGGCCGGGCATGACCCAGGAAAGTGTGTCCGGCCGGAGTTAATCGAGCATGGTGGGTAAGTTGGTGCACCCCTGCAGGGAAGAAAACATCTATCGATAGCCTGTCCTACGGTAACGGACACTTGGAGTTGTGTCCCGATCGATACAACTAGAACTGGATACTCGTGATGAGAACTGGATGGTGATGAGTTTTGGAATGTGTTGACACTTGGATAGTATGGCTCTGGGATTGCTTTCTCGCAGGGAGTCGAGAAAGGATCTCTGGCCGAGGTTGAAAACATTACTACTACTTTACTTTACGCTACTCTACTCACTCCTGTTGCTGCAAGATGGTGGTTTCTAGAAGATGCTAGTCTTCGATAGGCTAGGCTTTCCCCTTCCCTTCTAGCATTCTGCAGTTTAGTCCACAGATACAACCTGTCGGTGTCAAAACCGGCGGATCTCGGGTAGGGGGTCCCGTATTGTGCGTCTAGGCCGGATGGTAACAAGAGGCAGGGGACACAATGTTTTACCCAGGTTCGGGCCCTCTTGATGGAGGTAAAACCCTACGTCCTGCTTGATTGATATTGATGATATGGGTATTACAAGAGTTGATCTACCACGAGATCGGAGAGGCTAAACCCTAAAAGCTAGCCTATGGTATGATTGTTGTATCTGATCTATCGACTAGCCTGGCCTCGGTTTATATAATGCACCAGAGGCCTAGGATAACAAGAATCCTAGCCGAATACGCCGGTGGGGAGGAGTCCTTGTCTTGATCGCCAAGTCTTGTGGAATCTTCCTTGTATGCGGCAGCTGTCCGAACTGGCCCATGAGTATACGGCCATGGGGGTCCTCGGCCCAATCTAACAGATCGGGAGACGACGTGGTGAGTACCCCCTAGTCCAGGACACCGTCAGTAGCCCCCTGAACCGGTCTTCAAGTTAGGGACACTCCTTGATTCTTCCGAACCGTTCTTCATCTTCGGTCGTCGGTCTTGAAAATTGGTTCAACAAATCTTCTTATCTTCAATCTTGAGGATCGCCGAAATGCATTCGACGAGTTTACACGTCGGGTATCCGAGGAGCCCCTTTAAGTTTCCGGCCTTTATCAATGCCTTGTTATTTTTATGCCACACCTCGGGTTTGAAGTTGTTCCCGGGCGGCAGCGTCCTCTTGTGTCCGAGCTCCAATGTCGGACTGCATTCGAGGTATCTTTTGCAGCCGAGCACCAACGCCGGACCGCTTCCCAGCTCTAATGCTGGAATGTATCCGAGCTCCAACGCCAGACTATGTATCCAAGCTCCAACGCCGGACTGTATCCGAGCTCCAACGCCAGACTGTATCCGAGCTCCAACGCCGGACTATATCTGAGCTACAACGCCGGACTGTATCTGAGGTGTCGTAAATCACCTTGGTTCAAAGAAGTTTGAAGGAGTTTAGCCGAGCTTAATGCCGGAAATGCCCTCTGTGGATCCAGCCACTAGCGCCCGAGCTTTATGCCGGACTGCTTCCGAGGTGGTGCACCACCCTGAATGTGGGCCGATTTTTGTCAATATTTTTGATTGGTGCAATTTATTCTCTGCCAAGATATATAGCCAATAGCCCTCAAGGTGTGTATCGGTTTAAAACCCGAGATGCACTTGAAGGATGACGTAAGACTACTGATCCCAGTAGCCGCTGAGACTCAGGTTGATTTGTAAAATCGGCCTAAGGATCAAGTCCAAGCTCGGCAGGATACTTTGGGACACAAAAAGCGGCGTGCTCAGTCCTCGAGACTCAGGTTGGGTGCGGCCGACCAACCTGAGGATCAAAATCTCCTCGGAACTGTATTGCACTTAAAATTTTCTGCATTGGATAGGCAATGCAGTAGCCCCCGAGACACTGGTCGGGTGGCAATACTAGATCAGAGGATCGATGTGCCCCTTTAATATTTGTAAATAATAAGCCCGAAGCCCAGTAGCCCCCGAGCCTTAATGCGGGCACGGGTGGCCGAATTAAGGATCAATATCCATAGTAAAATCACAAATTATGTGTAATGACTATATGTATCCAAGTGAAGGAGATATGCCCTAGAGGCAATAATAAAGTTATTATTTATTTCCTTATATCATGATAAATGTTTATTATTCATGCTAGAATTGTATTAACCGGAAACATAATACACGTGTGAATACATAGACAAACATAGTGTCACTAGTATGCCTCTACTTGACTAGCTCGTTGATCAAAGATGGTTATGTTTCCTAACCATAGACATGAGTTGTCATTTGATTAACGGGATCACATCATTAGGAGAATGATGTGATTGACTTGATCCTTTTCATTAGCTTAGCACTTGATCGTTTAGTTTGTTGCTATTGCTTTCTTCATGACTTATACATGTTCCTATGACTATGAGATTATGCAACTCCCATTTACCGGAGGAACACTTTGTGTGCTACCAAACGTCACAACGTAACTGGGTGATTATAAAGGTGCTCTACAGGTGTCTCCGAAGGTACTTGTTGGGTTGGCGTATTTTGAGATTAGGATTTGTCACTCCGATTGTCGGAGAGGTATCTCTGGGCCCTCTCGGTAATGCACATCACATAAGCCTTGCAAACATTGCAACTAATAAGTTAGGTGCGGGATGATGTATTACGGAACGAGTAAAGAGACTTGCCGATAACGAGATTGAACTAGGTATTGAGATACCGACGATCAAATCTCGGGCAAGTAACATACCGATGACAAAGGGAACAACATATGTTGTTATGCGGTCTGATCGATAAAAGATCTTCGTAGAATATGTGGGAGCCAATATGAGCATCTAGGTTCCGCTATTGGTTATTGACCGGAGACGTGTCTCGGTCATGTCTACATTGTTCTCGAACCCGTAAGGTCCGCACGCTTAACGTTATGATGACAGTTTCATTATGAGTTTATATATTTTGATGTACCGAATGTTGTTCGGAGTCCCGGATATGATCACGGACATGACGAGGAGTCTCGAAATGGTCGAGACATAAAGATCGATATATTGGACGGCTATATTCGGACACCGGAAGTGTTTCGGGTGATTTCGGAGAAAACCGGAGTGCCGGAAGGGTTACCGGAACCCCCCGGGGAAGTATTGGGCCTTAGTGGGCCTAAGGGGAGAGAGAGGGCAGCAGACCAAGAGGTGGCGTGCCCCCTCCCATGGGGAGTCCAAATTGGACTAGGGGAGGGGGCGCGGCCCCTCTTTCCCTCTCCCTCTCCCTCTCTTTCCTTCCCCATTCCCTCTTCCTAGTTGGACTAGGAAAGGGGAGTCCTACTCCTACTAGGAGGAGGACTCCCCCCTCCTTGGCGCGCCTCAAGGGCCGGCCGGCCTCCCCCTTGCTCCTTTATATATAGGGGCAGGGGGGCATCTCTAGACACACAAGTTGATCTTCGTGATCGTTCTCTTAGCCGTGTGCGGTGCCCCCCTCCACCATAATCCTCGATAATATTGTAGCAGTGCTTAGGCGAAGCCCTGCGACGGTAGAACATCAAGATCTTCACCACGCCATCGTGCTGACGGAACTCTTCACCGACACTTTGTTGGATCGGAGTCCGGGGATCGTCATCGAGCTGAACGTGTGCTAGAACTCGGAGGTGTCGTAGTTTCGGTGCTTGATCGGTCGGGCCGTGAAGACGTACGACTACATCAACCGCGTTGTGCTAACGCTTCCGCTTCCGGTCTACGAGGGTACGTAGACAACACTCTCCCCTCTCGTTGCTATGCATCACCATGATCTTGCGTGTGCGTAGGAATTTTTTTGAAATTACTACGTTCCCCAACAGTGGCATCTGAGCCTAGGTTTTATGCGTTGATGTTGTGCATGAGTAGAATACAAGTGAGTTGTGGGCGATATAAGTCATACTGCTTACCAGCATGTCATACTTTGGTTCGGCGGTATTGTTGGATGAAGCGGCCCGGACCGACATTACGCGTACGCTTATGTGAGACTGGTTCTACCGACATGCTTTGCACACAGGTGGCTGGCGGGTGTCAGTTTCTCCAACTTTAGTTGAACCAAGTGTGGCTACGCCCGGTCCTTGCGAAGTTTAAAACAGCACCAACTTGACAAACTATCGTTGTGGTTTTGATGCGTAGGTAAGAACGGTTCTTGCTAAGCCCGTAGCAGCCACGTAAAACTTGCAACAACAAAGTAGAGGACGTCTAACTTGTTTTTGCAGGGCATGTTGTGATGTGATATGGTCAATACATGATGCTAAATTTTATTGTATGAGATGATCATGTTTTGTAACCGAGTTATCGGCAACTGGCAGGATCCATATGGTTGTCACTTTATTGTAAGCAATGCAATTGCGCTGTAATGCTTTACTTTATCACTAAGCGGTAGCGATAGTCGTGGAAGCATAAGATTGGCGAGACGACAACGATGCTACGATGGTGATCAAGGTGTCGCGCCGGTGACGATGGTGATCATGATGGTGTTTCGAAGATGGAGATCACAAGCACAAGATGATGATGGCCATATCATATCACTTCTATTGATTACATGTGATGTTTATCTTTTATGCATCTTATCTTGCTTTGATTGACGGTAGCATTATAAGATGATCCCTCACTAAATTATCAAATTATAAGTGTTCTCCCTGAGTATGCACCGTTGCGAAAGTTCTTCGTGCTGAGACACCACGTGATGATCGGGTGTGATAGGCTCTACGTTCAAATACAACGGGTGAAAAATAGTTGCACATGCGGAATACTCAGGTTTAACTTGACGAGCCTAGCATATAACAGATATGGCCTCGGAACACGGAGACCGAAAGGTCGAGCGTGAATCATATTGTAGATATGATCAACATATTGATGTTCACCATTGAAAACTACTCCATCTCACGTGATGATCGGACATGGTTTAGTTGATTCGGATCATGTGATCACTTAAGAGGATTAGAGGGATATCTTTCTAAGTGGGAGTTCTTAAGTAATATGATTAATTGAACTTAAATTTATCATGAACTTAGTACCTGATAGTATCTTGCTTGTCTATGTTTAATTGTAGATAGATGGCTCGTGTTGTTGTTCCGTTGAATTTTAATGCGTTCCTTGAGAAAGCAAAGTTGAAAGATGATGGTAGCAATTACACGGACTGGGTCCGTAACTTGAGGATTATCCTCATTGCTGCACAGAATAATTACGTCCTGGAAGCACCGCTGGGTGCCAGGCCTGCTGCTGGAGCAACACCAGATGTTATGAACGTCTGGCAGAGCAAAGCTGATGACTACTCGATAGTTCAGTGTGCCATGCTTTACGGCTTAGAATTGGGACTTCAACGACGTTTTGAACGTCCTGGAGCATATGAGATGTTCCAGGAGTTGAAGTTAATATTTCAAGCAAATGCCCGGATTGAGAGATATCAAGTCTCCAATAAGTTCTATAGCTGCAAGATGGAGGAGAATAGTTCTGTCAGTGAACATATACTCAAAATGTCTGGGTATCATAATCACTTGACTCAACTGGGGGTTAATCTTCCTGTTGATAGTGTCATTGACAGAGTTCTTAAATCACTGCCACCAAGCTACAAAAGCTTTGTGATGAACTATAATATGCAAGGGATGAATAAGACTATTCCCGAGCTCTTCGCAATGCTAAAATCCGCGGAGGTAGAAATCAAGAAGGAGCATCAAGTGTTGACGGTCAATAAGACCGCTAGTTTCAAGAAAAAGGGCAAGGGGAAGAAGAAGGGGAACTTCAAAAAGAACAACAAGCAAGTTGTTGATCAGGAGAAGAAACGCAAGTCTGGACCTAAGCCTGAAACTGAGTGCTTCTACTGCAAGTAGACTGGTCACTGGAAGCGGAACTGTCCCAAGTATTTGGCGGATAAGAAGGATGGCAAAGTGAACAAAGGTATATGTGATATACATGTTATTGATGTGTACCTTACTAATGCTCGCAGTAGCACCTGGGTATTTGATGCTGGTTCTGTTGCTAACATTTGCAACTCGAAACAGGGGCTATGGATCAAGCGAAGATTGGCTAAGGACGAGGTGATGATGCGCGTGGGAAAAGGTTCCAAAGTCGATGTGATCGCGGTCGGCACGCTACCTCTACATCTACCTTCGGGATTAGTATTAGACCTAAATAATTGTTGAGCCAGAGCATTATATCTGGATCTTGTTTGATGTGAGACGGTTATTCATTTAAATCAAAGAATACTGGTTGTTCTATTTATATGAGTAATATCTTTTATGGTCATGCACCCTTGAAGAGTGGTCTATTTTTGATGAATCTCGATAGTAGTGATACACATATTCATAATGTTGAAATCAAAAGATGCAGAGTTGATAATGATAGTGCAACTTATTTGTGGCACTGCCGTTTAGGTCATATCGGTATAAAGCACATGAAGAAACTCCATACTGATGGACTTTTGGAACCACTTGATTATGAATCACTTGGTACTTGCGAACCGTGCCTCATGGGTAAGATGACTAAAACGCCGTTCTCCGGTACTATGGAGAGAGCAACGGATTTGTTGGAAATCATACATACAGATGTATGTGGTCCAATGAATGTTGAGGCTCATGGCGGATATCGTTATTTTCTCACCTTCACAGATGATTTAAGCAGATATGGGTATATCTACTTAATGAAACATAAGTCTGAAACATTTGAAAAGTTCAAAGTATTTCAGAGTGAAGTTGAAAATCATCGTAACAAGAAAATAAAGTTTCTACGATCTGATCGTGGAGGAGAATATTTGAGTTACGAGTTTGGTCTACATTTGAAACAATGCGGAATAGTTTCGCAACTCACGCCACCCGGAACACCACAGCGCAATGGTGTGTCCGAACATCGTAATCGTACTTTATTAGATATGGTGCAATCTATGATGTCTCTTACTAATTTACCGTTATCATTTTGGGGTTATGCTTTAGAGACGGCTGCATTCACGTTAAATAGGACACCATCGAAATCCGTTGAGACGACGCCTTATGAACTGTGGTTTGGCAAGAAACCAAAGTTGTCGTTTCTGAAAGTTTGGGGCTGCGATGCTTATGTGAAAAAGCTTCAACCTGATAAGCTCGAACCCAAATCGGAGAATTGTGTCTTCATAGGATACCCAAAGGAGACTGTTGGGTACACCTTCTATCATAGATCCGAAGGCAAGACTTTTGTTGCTAAATTCGGAGTTTTTCTGGAGAAGGAGTTTCTCTCGAAAGAAGTGAGTGGGAGGAAAGTAGAACTTGATGAGGTAACTGTACCTGCTCCCTTATTGGAAAGTAGTACATCACAGAAACTGGTTTCTGTGACACCTACACCAATTAGTGAGGAAGTTAATGATGATGATCATGAAACTTCAGAACAAATTACTACTGAACCTCGTAGATCAACCAGAGTAAGATCCGCACCAGAGTGGTACGGTAATCCTGTTCTGGAAGTCATGCTACTAGATCATGATGAACCTACGAACTATGAAAAAGCGATGGTGAGCCCAGATTCCGCAAAATGGCTTGAAGCCATGAAATCTGAGATGGGATCCATGTATGAGAACAAAGTGTGGACTTTGGTTGACTTGCCCAATGATCAGCAAGCAATTGAGAATAAATGGATCTTCAAGAAGAAGACTGACGCTGATGGTAATGTTACTGTCTGCAAAGCTCGACTTGTCGCAAAAGGTTTTCGACAAGTTCAAGGGATTGACTACGACGAGACCTTCTCACCAGTAGCGATGCTTAAGTCTGTCCGAATCATGTTAGCAATTGCCGCATTTTATGATTATGAAATTTGGCAGATGGATGTCAAAACTGCATTCCTTGATGGATTTCTGGAAGAAGAGTTGTATATGATGTAGCCGGAAGGTTTTGTCGATCCAAAGGGAGCTAACAAAGTGTGCAAGCTCCAGCGATCCATTTATGGACTGGTGCAAGCCTCTCGGAGTTGGAATAAACGCTTTGATAGTGTGATCAAAGCATTTGGTTTTATACAAACTTTTGGAGAAGCCTGTATTTACAAGAAAGTGAGTGGGAGCTCTGTAGCATTTCTGATATTATATATGGATGACATATTGCTAATCGGAAATGATATAGAATTTCTGGATAACATAAAGGGATACTTGAATAAGAGTTTTTCAATGAAAGACCTCGGTGAAGCTGCTTACATATTGGGCATTAAGATCTATAGAGATAGATCAAAACGCTTAATTGGACTTTCACAAAGCACATACCTTGACAAGGTTTTGAAGAAGTTCAAAATGGATCAAGCAAAGAAAGGGTTCTTACCTTTGTTACAAGGTGTGAAATTGAGTAACACTCAATGTCCGACCACCGCAGAAGATAGAGAGAAAATGAAAGATGTTCCCTATGCTTCTGCCATAGGCTCTATCATGTATGCAATGCTGTGTACCAGAACTGATGTGTGCCTTGCTATAAGTCTAGCAGGGAGGCACCAAAGTAATCCAGGAGTGGATCACTGGACAACGGTCAAGAACATCCTGAAATACCTGAAAAGGACTAAGGATATGTTTCTCATATATGGAGGTGACAAAGAGCTCATCGTAAATGGTTACGTTGATGCAAGCTTTGACACTGACCCGGACGATTCTAAATCGCAAACCGGATACGTGTTTTTACTGAACGGTGGAGCTGTCAGTTGGTGCAGTTCTAAATAAAGCGTCATGGTGGGATCTACATGTGAAGCAGAGTACATAGCTGCTTCGGAAGTAGCAAATGAAGGAGTCTGGATGAAGGAGTTCATATCCGATCTAGGTGTCATACCTAGTGCATCGGGTCCAATGAAAATCTTTTGTGATACTACTGGTGCAATTGCCTAGGCTAAGGAATCCAGATTTCACAAGAGAACCAAGCACATCAAGAGACGCTTCAATTCCATTCGGGATTTAGTCCAAGTGGGAGACATAGAAAATTGCAAGATGCATACGGATCTGAATGTTGCAGACCTGCTGACTAAGCCTCTTCCACGAGCAAAACATGATCAGCACCAAGGCCCCATGGGTGTTAGAATCATTACTGTGTAATCTAGATTATTGACTCTAGTGCAAGTGGGAGACTGAAGGAAATATGCCCTAGAGGCAATAATAAAGTTATTATTTATTTCCTTATATCATGATAAATGTTTATTATTCATGCTAGAATTGTATTAACCGGAAACATAATACACATGTGAATACATAGACGAACATAGTGTCACCAGTATGCCTCTACTTGACTAGCTCGTTGATCAAAGATGGTTATGTTTCCTAACCATAGACATGAGTTGTCATTTGATTAACGGGATCACATCATTAGGAGAATGATGTGATTGACTTGACCCTTTTCGTTAGCTTAGCACTTGATCATTTAGTTTGTTGCTATTGCTTTCTTCATGACTTATACATGTTCCTATGACTATGAGATTATGCAACTCCCGTTTACCAGAGGAACACTTTGTGTGCTACCAAACATCACAACGTAACTGGGTGATTATAAAGGTGCTCTACAGGTGTCTCCGAAGGTACTTGTTGGGTTGGCGTATTTCGAGATTAGGATTTGTCACTCCAATTGTCGGAGAGGTATCTCTGGGCCCTCTCGGTAATGCACATCACATAAGCCTTGCAAGCATTGCAACTAATAAGTTAGTTACGGGATGATGTATTACGGAACGAGTAAAGATACTTGCCGGTAACGAGATTGAACTAGGTATTGAGATACCAACGATCAAATCTCGGGCAAGTAACATACCGATGACAAAGGGAACAACGTATGTTGTTATGCGGTCTGACCGATAAAAGATTTTCGTAGAATATGTGGGAGCCAATATGAGCATCCAGGTTCCGCTATTGGTTATTGACCGGAGACGTGTCTCGGTCATGTCTACATTGTTCTCGAACCCATAGGGTCTGCACGCTTAACGTTACGATGACAGTTTCATTATGAGTTTATATATTTTGATGTACCGAATGTTGTTCGGAGTCCTAAATATGATCAGGGACATGACGAGGAGTCTCGAAATGGTCGAGACATAAAGATCGATATATTGGACGGCTATATTCGGACACCGGAAGTGTTTCGGGTGATTTCGGAGAAAACCAGAGTGCTGGAAGGGTTACCGGAACCCCCCGGGGAAGTATTCGGCCTTAGTGGGCCTAAGGGGAGAGAGAGGGCAACAGCCCAAGAGGTGGCGTGCCCCTCCCATGGGGAGTCCGAATTGGAATAGGGGAGGGGGGCGCGGCCCCTCTTTCCCTCTCCCTCTCCCTCTCTTTCCTTCGCCCTTCGCTCTTCCTAGTTGGACTAGGAAAGGGGAGTCCTACTCCTACTAGGAGGAGGACTCCCCCTCCTTGGCGCGCCTCAAGGGCCGGCCGGCCTCCCCCCTTGCTCCTTTATATACAGGGGCAGGGGGGCACCTCTAGACACACAAGTTGATCTTCGTGATCGTTCTCTTAGCCATGTGCGGTGCCCCCCTCCACCATAATCCTCGATAATATTGTAGCGGTGCTTAGGCGAAGCCCTGCGACGGTAGAACATCAAGATCGTCACCACGCCATCGTGCTGACGGAACTCTTCCCCGACACTTTGCTGGATCGGAGTCCGGGGATCGTCATCGAGCTGAACGTGTGCTAGAACTCGGAGGTGTCGTAGTTTCTGTGCTTGATCGGTCGGGCCGTGAAGACGTACGACTACATCAACCGCGTTGTGCTAATGCTTCCGCTTCTGGTCTACGAGGGTACGTAGACAACACTCTCCCCTCTCGTTTCTATGCATCACCATGATCTTGCGTGTGCGTAG
The DNA here is from genome assembly GCF_002162155.2 of Triticum dicoccoides. NCBI lineage: Eukaryota > Viridiplantae > Streptophyta > Magnoliopsida > Poales > Poaceae > Triticum > Triticum dicoccoides. The sequence goes on from NC_041382.1 coordinate 203,580,631, forward strand.
GAATTTTTTTGAAATTACTACGTTCCCTGACACCAAGTACTTTACGTCATTAATGCTAGGATCCGCATTGTACAAAACTTTGTTGACCGACCATCAGCTTCCACCTCCTCGGCTAGTAGCCGAGGAGTGTTTGTCCTACTTTATAATGCCTTTATGAGGGCAAAGATTTACGACAAATAAGGCAATCTGGCCATATGGTTTTATAAACAAAGGTACGCAGAGAGATATGTTATATTACTGTTTAACATAAGAAATGTCTTCCAAAGAAAATAGTCCTGCTATCGGTTTCTTTCTTTGGGTTGTCCTGCTAAGCAAGATCATGAAACTTCAGCTCTAATGTAAGAGAAAAATATCGAGGATTTACTTTGGGAGGACAGTTAATAGCCCCCGGTAGTGTTCGGCGACAGTCGAGGTCAAGCCGTAAACACTTCGGCCATTGTTATGAATGGCCCGTCATTTAACACAGTCATCGGATCACTGACCAGTTTACGCTTATTGTGACAGTCAGTTTTCGGCTTTCTCCACTGAGGTGCTTAACCATGTGAGCTGGAAGCACAATCGCAGTGGTTCTCCCTTTGCACGCCTAGCCGAACAAAGCGGAACATAGGAAGCAAGTGCAGGAGCCGGGCAACCCAACTATTGAGCGAAGACACAATTCGAAACCGATGCATATATAGCAATATCCGAGAGTGTTTTTTCCGAATCTCTAAAGGTGTCCGGCGTTGCACTGCAAGACTTGTGCTGAAAACATACAAATAGTTTAAAAGTGCCAAAAGCTTGGAAAACCAAAAAATGTCAGTAAAAACATGACGTCCGAACATGATCAAGTGTTCGGTGCCAATCCGAAAATTGGTCTTAGAAAAAAAAGAGTGCTTCTGTCGTGCTTTAACGTGACACATCCTATCTCAAGACTCCAAGCGGGTCAACCTACGGCTTCAACCTCCTATCCCGAAGGCGGAGTACTTCTCATTAGGCCAGTTTAGCAAACTAAACTCTAGCGGCTTTGAGAGAGAAATTCGGCTCCCTGGCTAGTGACCACACGCTCGTGTGGAAAAAATGAGTGATAGATAATAATAATAATAAAACTTTGCAACGACTAAGAAGAAGAACACTTATCATAAAACGGCTCATATAAATTTAAGAGCCCCCAAGTGACTTGGGTAAAATAATGATTGCATGTACCGAAGTACTTATACTATATCTATGTTCAACCGAACTTTAAATGCGTATTAACCGACCTTCGGCTTCTCCCTCTTCGGTCAAGGACCGAAAAGTGTCATGTACTCCATCTGTCGAGAATATCGACGTTGTTTCCAATAACCAGGCAATCAGGCCATAAGGCTGTAACAGACAAAGCGCGCTCAGGGAACTTATGCTATATTACTGCGAAGTGTAAGAAGCATCTTCGAAGAAAATAGTACCCCCACCGATACCTTTCTTCGGTGCTCATTGTTATTATGAGACTTGTGCAATAGATTTTTTGTACTCATGAGTTTCGTTGTGTGCCGACCATCATTGAAAACTATAAGAGCGCTAGCTTTCAGCTTCACCCAGTCTGAGGTCCGGCTCGGATGACCCGATCGTGACAATCACAGAGGTGCTCCCTTTACTCCCTAGCCGAACAATTGGGAACGTAGGGGTAAACACAGGAGCGAGGCAACCCATCTTGCAAATCACTTAAGTCAATATGGTGCATATTGTGGCGTAATACACGAACAAGGAACGAAGCCGTACAAGTATAATCATATGCAAGAGGAAAAGCTTCATGAAGGAAGCCCCCAAATGAATTGGGTATTTGAATTTATGCGTCACAAACAAAGTTTGGACAAGGAAATTTTTTACAAGCAACTTTTTCCAAAAAAGTATAATGCTTGGTAGAACCGAACACAAGTTAGGAATTAAAGCTTTGAGCATGAAAGCGACTTAGCTGGTTAATGTGTTCGGTATTGATGACGCGGTCCGAGCTTGATGCGGGGTGAGGTTCCATCCCCCAAGCCGGTCCCGAGGTGGCGGAGCAGAGAGCTCAACACGCCGAAGTGGTGACATAGCATGGTCAATGCAGAACGGCAGAGTGACGCCGAAGTCCCCGGATCATTTTCCTGTGCAAAAAAAATAGTGCAAACCGGAGATAATAGTAATAATGATAATTAAAAAAATCGTTGCATAATAAATAATTTATGCAAAGTGAGTAATAAAAGAAATATGGCCTGGCGCCGAAGTCAATATCGATGCAGGGCGTCGGCGTGATGCGGTAAAGGCGTGGCAAAGCCTGAATTCGCAGGTCGGTCCGAGCTCCGGATGCGGCGTTCGCCGGACTATGTACGGAAACTGACCGAACCACCATGCGACTGTCGTTGATGCGGCCACCATTTAATAGACCTGTGTACATATGATGGACAAACCAGAGTAATAATTCCTTGGGAAAAATGAACCCAAACAAGCAAAAAAATACTGGGATTAATAGCACCTGGTTTATTTGTTGTATCAATCCGAAGGAAGGTGATTCCCAAAATTAGGACTCGATCCGCACACCCATTGTGTGATGGGCGATAAAATGACGGCATGGCGATGCTGGCAAAGGTTGGCTCGCCGAGGCAAAGCCCTCGGCCCAGCTAACGTGACGGAGCTGGTCGGCTAGTGATGCCGAAGTGTCCGGAGTAGGTTGATGAAGAGATGGCGAAGCCGCCGGTCCAGCCGAGATGTCGAAGCCTCGATGTCAACCGATGAGTCGAAGTAGGTCGGCGTGATGGAAACCAGCTTGAAGAAGCAATAGTGTGGCCCTGCCGATGCAGGTCGTGACGTGGTCGATGCCGGCTTGATGATGATTTATCCTTCGTGATGCCGGACTCTTGTTCGGCTTGCCGAGATGATGATCCAAAGAAGTTGAGCTCGGCTCAACAAAGTGACGACGTGTCTAGCGCAGGTTGGCAGCCGTGGAGCAATATTGCCAGACTAGTTTGACACCAGCATGATGTTGAAGATCATGTTTAAAAGATCTTAAAGTTAGTGGGATGTGTTCGGGAACAAAACATAATGTTCCATACAAAACTTCCTTCAAAAGGGATGTCCGAAATCCCATTCATAAAAAAGACGAACTCGGGTCGGATTCATTTTCATGCAAAAAACAGATCCGAAAAGTGATGCACTAATCGGAAGGTTACCGGAGTTTGGACGGTCGGATCGAGTTGAAATTTTGAGAGGTGATAGATATAGGAATTCCGCAGCCGGTCAACGGTTGGATCTTCCAAAGGACGTCCGAGCTAGAAGCTGGACACCACGCGCTAAACTTATCCAGATTCCCGTCCAGATTTGACAGGGCTCCGGTATATCATGGATTGCCAGAGATTTCTCCATCGGAACTCGACGAAATTTTCCAGGGTTGTTGTAGAATCAATTCCGCACAATTCCACCAAAGCGATCGTCAAAGCGATGAGGAGGTGGTGGCGGCAGAAACGAGTTCGCTGTCCAGAAAAACAGCACAGTCGCTTGGGGGCAATGTTGATGTTGAGCCCCCGAGCTCCATGGATGATTCCTCCATGATCTTGATTGAGATCGGAGTTGATGTTTGATGAAGGCCCTCGTCCGAACATGGTGATCCGTACACGGGGCGCAGTTCTTGGTCGAACCAAGGTGACCAGTCGAGCTGATGACGAAGATGCCGAAGTCACAATTGATCTGCAGGCGAGACATCGATCCTTTTGTCGATCACACAGCGGAACTCTCAATGAAAGCACCAATGTCGGTGTCAAAACCGACGGATCTCGGGTAGGGGGTCCCGAACTGTGCGTCTAGGCCGGATGGTAACAGCAGGCAGGGGACAAAATGTTTTACCCAGGTTCGGGCCCTCTTGATGGAGGTAAAACCCTACGTCCTTTGATTGATATTGATGATATGGGTATTACAAGAGTTGATCTACCACAAGATTGGAGAGGCTAAACCCTAAAAGCTAGCCTATGGTATGATTGTTGTATCTGATCTATCGACTAGCCTGGCCTCGGTTTATATAATGCACCAGAGGCCTAGGATAACAAGAGTCCTAGCCGAATACGCCGGTGGGGAGGAGTCCTTGTCTTGATCGTCAAGTCTTGTGGAATCTTCCTTGTATGCGGCAGCTGTATGAACTGGCCCATGAGTATACGGCCATGGGGGTCCTCGGCCCAATCTAACAGATCGGGAGATGACGTGGTGAGTACCCCCTAGTCCAGGACACCGTCACAACCCATTCCTTTGATACAGATGCATACTTAGTTTAGATCTGATATAAGTCTTGCGAGTACTTTGGATGAGTACTCACGATTGCTTTGCTACTTCTTTTCCCCCCATACCTGTTTGTTTCGACCAGATGACAGATCCTAGGAGCCAGACGACGCCACTGATGACTACTACTACCCGGAGAATGCCTACTACTACGTGAAGACCGCCAACGACTAGGAGTAGTTAGGAGGCTCCCAGGCAGGAGGCCTTGCCTTTTCGATCATTGTTGCTTTTGTGCTAGCCTTCTTATGGCAATCTTGTTTAACTCATGTCTGTACTCAGATATTGTTGCTTCCGCTAACTCTTGTGTATTCGAGCTTATGTATTCGAGCCCTCGAGGCCCCTGACTTGTAATATAAAGCTTGTATTATTTTAATTTGTGTCTAGAGTTGTGTTGTGATATCTTCCCATGAGTCCTTGATCTTGATCGTACACATTTGCATGTATGATTAGTGTATGATTGAATCGAGGGCGTCACAACTTGGTATTGGGCTGCCCCAATTCAGGTGTTTGGATGTACTCTGTGAAGGAAATATGCCCTAGAGGCAATAACAAAGTTGTTATTTTATATTTCCTTATTCATGATAAATGTTTATTATTCATGTTAGAATTGTATCGATCGGAAACCCAAATAGATGTGTGAATACATAGACAGACACTATGTCCCTAGTGAGCCTCTACTTGACTAGCTCGTTGATCAAAGATGGTTAAGGTTTCCTAACCATGGACATGAGTTGTCATTTAATAACAGGATCAACTCATTAGGAGAATGTTGTGACAGACATGACCCATCCATTAGCTTAGCATATTGATCTTTAGTTTTATTGCTATTGCTTTATTCATGTCAAATACATATTCCTTCGACTATGAGATTATGCAACTCACGGATACCGGAGGAATACCTTGTGTGCTATCAAACATCACAACATAACTGGGTGATTATAAAGATGCTCTATAGGTATCTCCGAAGGTGTTTGTTAGGTTGGCATAGATTGAGATTAGGACTTGTCACTCCGAGTATCGGAGAGGTATCTCTGGGCCCTCTCGGTAATGCACATCATAAGAAGCCTTGCAAGCAAAGTGACTAATGAGTTAGTTACAAGATGATGTATTATGGATACCGACGATCGAATCTCGTGCAAGTAACATACGATGGACAAAGGGAATAACATATATTGTCATACGGTTCGACCGATAAAGATCTTCGTAGAATATGTAGGAACCAATAAGAGCATCAATGTTCTACTGTTGGTTATTGACCGGATTGGTATCTCGGTCATGTCTACATAGTTCTCGAACACGTAGGGTCTGCACGCTTAACCTTCGATGACGATTTAGTATTATACGAGTTATATGATTTGGTGACCGAATGTTGTTCGGAGTCCCGGATGAGATCACGGACATGACGAGGAGTCTCGAAATGATCGAGAGGTAAAGATTGATATATAGAATGATAGTATTCAGACACCGAAAGTGTTCCGAAGTGT
>NC_041382.1:203586573-203612375 GCF_002162155.2 Triticum dicoccoides
ATGGGACATATGGGCCATAGAAGGGGAGCACACCAGCCCACAAGGGGTGGCCCCCCCAAGGAAGGAGGCCGAGTGGGAGAAGGGAAAGAGGGGGTTCGGCCTCCCCTTTCCTTCCACTACAAAAAAAACATCCGTGACATTTTGGGCCGAACAAAAAAATCTGTCATTCTTATGACACTTCTATGACGATAATTGTGACAAAACCCGGTATTATCATAGATGTGGTGGGCTCCTAATTCTATGACAAAAAATCATGATAGAAAAAGGGCTTTTCATCCTGGGCGGGCCGGAGACGAAACTGCATGACATTCTTTGGGCCGTCTGATGACCCACAAGCATAGGGGATCTATCGTAGTCCTTTCGATAAGTAAGAGTATCGAACCCAACGAGGAGCTGAAGGAAATGATAAGCGGTTTCCAGCAAGGTATTCTCTGCAAGTACTAAAATAAGTGGTAACAGATAGTTTTGTGATAAGATAATTTGTAACGAGCAACAAGTAACAAAAGTAAAAAAGGTGCAGCAAGGTGGCCCAATCCTTTTTGTAGCAAAGGACAAGCCTGGACAAACTCTTTATGATTTAAAGCGCTCCCGAGGACACATGGGAATATCGTGAAGCTAGTTTTCATCACGCTCATATGATTCGCGTTCGGTACTTTGATAATTTGGTATGTGGGTGGACCGGTGCTTGGGTGCTGCCCTTACTTGGACAAGCATCCCACTTATGATTAACCTCTATTGCAAGCATCCACAAATACAAAGTATTAAGGTAAACCTAACCATAGTGTCGTGGAATTGTCACGGCAGATGTCCTTAGTGTCAGGACTTAGTCGCGAGGCCAACGCATCTATGTGGTAGCTTGAGAGGGGTTGAGCGGGACGAGAGACACGATGTTTTTACCCAGGTTCGGCCCCTCACGGTGGAGGTAAAAGCCTACATCCTGCTTCATTGATATTGATGATGATGATCACGGTTACAAGTGTGCTCTATCTCGAGAGCTATTGTCTAAACCTAACTTGTCCAACTTGTGGAACTTGTGAATCTTGTCTCCCCTGGGGAGCCCTGCCCCTCCTTATATATGTTGAAAGGGCGGTTTACATGACTAGTCCTAGTTGGATTAGGATTACTCTATTACAAGTGGAGTCCTAGTCTTGCTTCCTTTGTAAGGGAATATTCCTTGTTCTTTCCTCATAAACCGGCCCACCGTTAAGCGTGAACCGGCCTTCTGGGCCATGGGCCTCGTCATCCATCTGACCCGCCCGCCGGGTTACTAATGAACCGCCAAGACCGGGCAGGTAGCCCGTGAACCGCCAAGCTCCGGGCGGGTTACCAGTGAGTCATCCAGTCTGGCCGGTTTATACTTCCGGCTGGTTTACGCCATGGGGTATATCCCCGACATTAGCCCCCAGTTTAATTTGGATTTATCCATGTTAAACTGATCCTGTAAAACAAACACAAGAGCAAATTTGACAGATTATGCTCCGGGTTAAGAATTCTTGTAGACCGGCATCTGATGATCCTTAAGTCCTTGTCATTTCCTCCTTCTAGAAAATCCGGGTTAACAAGCCAGCTTCATACTCAATTTGTTGACATTGGTTTCTCACAGAGAAATATTGTGAAGAATAATCCACTTGAGTCGGCTTCCAAAGCGCCGGTTTAAGAAATATGGGTCTTGAAATACTTATCTGATATTCAGCCGGTTTGAAGATGTAAAACTTGCCGGTTTAATATTACCAAAATGGCCGGTTTATAAATATTGATGGCACCGGGTCATAATTGTTGTCGACACCGGGTCATGTAATTGATCTTTTTGCTCAAAACTGATAAAATGAAGATGTTCCTCCTTTATATGCATAATACATGTAGCCCCCAAGTCTTAAGAGGAGAACATAGTGATAACTTAACACTTGCTCCAATAAGTGTTTCAACCTTGAAGAAATCCGGTTTGTTCATCTCAATTATATAAACTGAATACTCCATATATGTAGCCCCCAAGTGCCGGGTTGTCATGCTTGCAGCAACCTGGGACTTGTAATTGCTTATAAAAACTTCAATCAGTGTAACCCCCAAGGGCCGGGTCATTATGCAATAATGAGCAGGAACTTTGTAAATATAATTATGTAGATTTTAGCAGTGATGTGTAGCCCTCAAGGGCCGGCTTAGTAAGATAATACTGAACCGGGACTTGATATATACTTCAATGAAAATAACATCTTATAATGTAGCTTCCATCATAGGGCTTGAACCCACGTCCACAAGGTTAAGAGCTTTGTGCTTTACCAACTGAGCAATGGATCCTTCAATATTATGGACGAAAATTTGTGTACCTTGAATTGTTGATAGGAGCAATTGGTAGCCCCCAAGGGCCGGCTCATTATAATATGATGAGTCGGGTCTTCAATAAGACTAGTAAAAATGACTTTGCATTAGCCCCCAAGTGTCATGATGCATGCTTGCAGCGACATGAGACTTGCATGTAATCTCGATTTGAATAATGTAGCCCCCAAGTGCCGGGTTGTAAGCCTGCAGCGACTCGGGACTATTCCTTCAATTGTAGAATAAATCATATCCTTTGATAAAATAATAGCCATTGCGCTAAAGCGACTTTGAAGACCTCAATAATACCGGTTATTAATGATCATAATAAAATCCAGCCATGTTGGCTATTCAAGATAATATAATCCGGTATGAAAACCTTATTCATTCAATATCATAATGAATATTCAGCCAAGTTTGGCTATTTGAATAATATAACCCAATGATTTATAAGCGCATGATTCAAATGATGCAATCCAAATATATACTGGCAACTTACAGTCCAAAGCCGGGCCGGGTTAACAAACACTGGATAATTTCTCATCATATACTGGCGACTTATCGTCTTAAAACCAAGCCGGTTTAATAAACACCGGATAATTTATCATCATACTGGCAACTTTATAGTCGAAAGCCAGGTCGGGTTAGTAAACGCCGGTGATTTATAATCATGCTTTATTCAACCTGTTTCTGCATTCAACAAGTTTAAAGTGTCCGGGCGGTTTACCGTCGGACGGGTCATAATACCCAACATATAACCCAGGTTTATAACCAAGGCTGCACTTAAGAATAATCAAATATGAAATATATCATACCTGTGACATTGAATCACATCGTTGGTTTACCAACTTTTTGTAATAGGGGTAATAACCCAGATTTTGAGTACTGATAACTCCTTCCATATTGTGTCGGTTTATGATAAAACCATACCAGGTTGTGATAAACACCGGTTTAACCACATATAATACTGGCGACTCGTAGTCAAACCAGACCGGGCTGATAGTCTCCGGATTATAACTTGATCGTGTACTGACAACTTGTAGTTGAAAGCCGAGCTGGGTTGATAAACACCGGTTTACTCCATAATAGGATGGTAACAGAAAATCAAACCGAGCAGATAGCCTCCGGATTAAGATTTGACCGTGTTCCGCCAATTTGTAATTGACGGTCGAACCGGATTAACAATGTCGGTTTAAAAACGCAACAGAAGTAAAAGTTCTTTAGCAAAAAAGAAAGAATTCAAGCAAAGGCAAAAATAAAACCATTGCAAATGAGGCTTTGAGCCGATCAAGAGGCATTACCATGGTCGGACATGACCAAGCCCCCCAAAAGGCGTAGCTATGATTCGAGTCAGCCAGGTCCCCAAATGATGCTTTGGCATTACGCCGATCAAGAGGCGTAGCTATGGTTCGGGTTCGACCAAGCCCCCAAGTGATGCTGTGGCACTAGGCCGATCAAGAGGCGTGACTATGGTTCAGACGTGACCACAAGTCCCCAAGTGATATTGTGGCTTTTCGCCGATCAAGAGGTGTAGCGATGGTTCGGGTTCGACCAAAGCCCCCAAGTGATGCTGTGGCACTAGGCCAATCAAGAGGCGTGACTATGGTTCAGACGCGACCACAAGTCCCCAAGTGATGTTGTGGCTTTCCGCCTACCAAATGGCGTTGCTATGGTTCGGACGCGACCAAGCCCCCAAGTGATATTGTGGCATTGCGCCGATCAAGAGGTGTGAGTATGGTTCAGATACGACCAAAGCCCCCAAGTGATCAAGAATATGATAAGCAATAAGGCATGATACCCATGTTTGAACCGCGCATCATGGCAGCAGGTCCTCTTTGGCACCCTTTAACTTTTTGCAAGAGATAAATCCTTCTTGAACCGGATGTTAAACCGGATATTGAGAGCTTCAAAGCTTCGTGGAAGACATCTTTCCCTTGAACCGGATTGTAAACCAGAATAATTTCTGATGACCCAGAAATTTTCTGACGGCTTCTTAAACTTGAACTTGCGAGAAGTTAATTCCTTTTTGAACCGGAAATTTTTAAACCGGATATTGAGAGTTTCAAAGCTCTGTAAGAGATAAATTTACCTTGAGCTGGATGTTTGAGCTGGATTCGAGAGCTTCAAAGCTTTGCGGGAGAGAGATGCCTCTTGAACCGGATTTTAAACCGGAATCTTAATTTTGGACCGGCAAAATTCTGACGGTCTTTAAATTTTCATCAATATGGCGGTGGCCTCCGGAACCGGGTTATCATTCTCTCCAATGACCCAGAGTTCCCGAGTCATGTCATTGTAGTCCCCGAGTCTCAAGACGACTCGAGGAGTTGGCTTGAGATTCTCCATATTTAACCGTGATGTAAACCGGTATGAGTCATTCAACAACCAAGTAATATAACTTGTCCTGCATTGAAGAACTTGCAAGCCAGAGTAATTGCTCTTTTAAAGAAAGCAATATACAATATAAAAATATACTGGATGGATTTCACCTGATAGGTTAGGCCGGAAAACATCCACCACAGAGTTGATGATCACCATGGTGAAGCTGAAATCAATCATGGGCGAGTCGGCCATGCGAGCAGACGGATGAACCGGCCGCAGCGTTGTAAACCGGTGTGGGCGTGTAAATCGGCCATATGTTGATGTAGACCGGACTGCGGGGGACAGCGGCATGTGCGCGTATCCGTCGAGCAACATGAAACGGAAAGACTCCAGTGTAGAAATATGCTGGTGCGTGCTTCACATCCATTGATTTATTTTCCAGATGAACACGGATATCAATACTAGATAATGTTGGATGTATTCTGATGCAGCCTTTAGTATGTACACAGGACCAACAAAGCGGCAGATATAACAGCGGCGGTCCGAACCCATAGTAGCTGGGGAAGTGGGCGGCTCAGCGTTGTAGCAAGGGTGCCTCGAGATGAGGACACGGGCGCGGCGATGCGGGAGACGGCAGGGCCGCGAGCGTGAAGCAAGCGGACGACTCAGCGTGCACAGACAGCAGCAGTCAGAGGACTCGGCGCGGCGGTCCTCAATGGAGGCGGGCCACGGCGGCTTAACTGAGGCCTGACCGATTTGGAAGCAGCTGCTCAGAGCTTCGACTCGTCGTGGGAAGTGGTGAACGCAGAATTGTGTCTGACATGTCCTGGATACTGAAAATCTGATATATCCGAGCAACTTTGAAGAAACTCTACTATTAGCCTTGGGATCCGTGTGGCTATTTATTCCTTGATTGATCTTTTGACTACTAGTATTGTTATCTGTCAGTATGGATTGGACCCTTCGTCACGTGATCCCTTTCTTTTTTCCCTTAATCTCACGTAGGAGTGGATGTATAAGTCTCCTCATATAGTCTTCGGTGGGCATCGTAAATCCGACTAGGCCTCGAATCAGACTCCGGTACTCGTGCGGGTATTACTTCAAGTAGTATTTGGTAGTACTATTGCAGAACGACCTGACTGATTGACAAATCGCTCTGCCCAAAAAAAAATCTTCATGGTATTGCTTTATCCTGACACAACGTACGACGGTTCAGGGTGAGTTTGGCGCCGCAGAATCGTCCGAGTCCGTGTGCACACCAGGGTCCTTCTCTAGGTTGTGGCCGGCTTTGAACAGAACCATCCGAGTCGAGTTGAGTTTTGACTTTTGCCTTTGGCTGTGCGCGTGCGGATCCGAATGGCAGTGTGACTTCCTGATAACTAGTAGTACTACTTGCGACCATATAGCAGACCATCTCAGATTGGCAACTTGCGGCTGTCCATGGAAACAATCTGTCGGGTGAAACATCAGGGCGCCTCCGGCGGCCGTTTGCAGCCTCTAGCTCTTGTCTTGGCCCTGTAGAATTAATCACAACTCTGATCATAAACAATGAACACGTCGGCTTAGCCAAATGACTGTCCCACGCCGGGTCTTGCACAATTCTTTCGCGCCGGTCCTTCTTTATCCGGCTGATCGCAAATTTCTCAAAACCCTAAGAACAGATCCCTCCAAGAACTCAACACCATCATGCGCAGGCCCCACGGTGGGCGCCAACTGTCGTGGAATTGTCACAGCAGATGTCCTTAGTGTCAGGACTTAGTCGCGAGGCCAACACATCTATGTGGTAGCTTGAGAGGGGTTGAGCGGGACGAGAGACGCGATGTTTTTACCCAGGTTCGGCCCCTCACAGTGAAGGTAAAAGCCTACATCCTGCTTCATTGATATTGATGATGATGATCACGGTTACAAGTGTGCTCTATCTCGAGAGCTATTGTCTAAACCTAACTTGTCCAACTTGTGAATCTTGTCTCCCCTGGGGAGCCCTGCCCCTCCTTATATATGTTGAAAGGGCGGTTTACATGACTAGTCCTAGTTGGATTAGGATTACTCTATTACAAGTGGAGTCCTAGTCTTGCTTCCTTTGTAAGGCAATATTCCTTGTGCTTTCCTCATAAACCGGCCCACCATTAAGCGTGAACCGGCCTTCTGGGCCATGGGCCTCGTCATCCATTTGACCCGCCCACCGGGTTACTAGTGAACCGCCAAGCTCCGGGCGGGTTACCAGTGAGTCATCCAGTCTGGCCGGTTTATACTTCCGGCCGGTTTACGCCACGGGGTATATCCCCGACACATAGCATGAAACATACGGATCCAAATCAGCCCCTTACGAAGAAACACATAAACTAGGGTTTAAGTTTCTGTCACTCTAGCAACCCATCATCTACTTATTACTTCCCAATGCCTTCCTCTAGGCCCAATTAATGGTGAAGTGTCATGTAGTCGACGTTCACATAACACCACTAGAGGAGAGACAACATACATCTCATCAAAATATCGAACGAATACCAAATTCACATGACTACTAATAGCAAGACTTCTCTCATGTCCCCAGGAACAAAAGTAACTACTCACAAAGCATAAACATGTTCATAATCAGAGGGGTATTAATGTGCATATAGGATCTGAACATATGATCTTCCACCAATTAAACCAACTAGCATCTACTACAAGGAGTAATTAACACTACTAGCAACCTACTAGCACCAATCCCGGACTTGGAGATAAGAATTGGATACAAGAGATGAACTAGGGTTTTGAGATGAGATGGTGCTGATGAAGATGTTGATGGAGATTGCCCTCTCCCAATGAGAGGAGCGTTGGTGATGACAATGGCGATGATTTCCCCCTCCGAGAGGGAAGTAACCCCGGCAGAACAGCCCTGCCAGAACCCTAGATTGGCTCCGCCAAGGTTCCGCTTCATGGTGGCGGAGTTTCGTCCGAGAAGATGGCTTATGATTTTTTCCCATTGAAAGAGTCCATATAGCAGAAGATGGTCACCGAAGGGCCACCAGGGGGCCCACGAGGTAGGGGGCGCGCCCAGGGGGATAGGGCATGCCCCCACCCTCATGGGAAGGGTGTGCCCCCCTGGTGAAGTTCTTGCGCTTAATGTTTTTTATATATTTGGAAAACATCATCCGTGAAGTTTCAGGACTTTGGAGTTGTGCAGAATAGGTCTCTAATATTTTCTCCTTTTCTAGCCAGAATCCCACCTGTCGGCATTCTCCCTCTTTATGTAAACCTTGTAAAATAAGAGAGAATAGGCATAAGTATTGTTACATAATGTGTAATAACAGCCCATAATGCAATAAATATTGATATAAAAGCATGATGCAAAATGGACGTATCAACTCCCCCAAGCTTAGACCTCGCTTGTCCTCAAGCGAAAAACCGAAATTGAAAAATATGTCCACATGTTTAGAGATGAAGGTGTCGAACAAAGTAGAGGACGTCTAACTTGTTTTTGCAGGGCATGTTGTGATGTGATATGGTCAAGACGTGATGCTATATTTTATTGTATGAGATGATCATGTTTTGTAACCGAGTTATCGGCAACTGGCAGGAGCCATATGGTTGTCGCTTTGTTGTATGCAATGCAATCGCCCTGTAATGCTTTACTTTATCACTAAGCGGTAGCGATAGTCGTAGAAGCATAAGATTGGCGAGACGACAACGATGCTACGATGGAGATCAAGGTGTCGCGCTGGTGACGATGGTGATCATGACGGTGCTTCGGAGATGGAGATCACAAGCACAAGATAATGATGGCCATGTCATATCACTTATATTGATTGCATGTGATGTTTATCTTTTATGCATCTTATCTTGCTTTGATTGACGGTAGCATTATAAGATGATCTCTCACTTGTTGGGGAACGTAGTAATTTCAAAAAAATTCCTACGCACACGCAAGATCATGGTGATGCATAGCAACGAGATGGGAGAGTGTTGTCTACATACCCTCGTAGACCGAAGCGGAAGCGTTGATGCAACATAGAGGAAGTAGTCGTATGTCTTCCCGGTCCAACCGATCCAAGCACCGTTACTCCGGTACCTCCGAGTTCTTGGCACATGTTCAGCTCGATGACGCTCCCCGGACTCCGATCCAGCAAAGCTTCGGGGAGGAGTTCCGTCAGCACGACGGCGTGGTGACGATCTTGATGTTCAACCATCGCAGGGCTTCGCCTAAGCACTGCTACAATATGACCGAGGTGGAATATGGTGGAGGGGGGCACCGCACACGGCTAAAGAACGATCACGAAGATCAACTTGTGTGTCTATGGGGTGCCCCTGCCCCCGTATATAAAGGAGTGGAGGAGGGGAGGGCCGGCCCTCTCTATGGCGCGCCCTAGGGGAGTCCTACTCCCACCGGGAGTAGGATTCCCCTTTTCCTAGTCCAACTAGGAGTCCTTTCATGTAGTAGGAGTAGGAGACAAGGAAGGGGAAGGGAGAAGGGAAGGAAGGAGGGGGCGCAGCCCCTCCCCCTAGTCCAATTCGGACTAGGCCTTGGGGAGCGCGCAGCCTGCCCTAGGCAGCCCCTCTCTCTTTTCCGTATGGCCCAATAAGGCCCAACACTTCTCCCCCCGTATTCCCGTAACTCCCCGGTACTCCGAAAAATACCCAAATCACTCAGAACCTTTATGATGTCCGAATATAGTCGTCCAATATATCGATCTTTACGTCTCAACCATTTCGAGACTCCTCGTCATGTCCCCGATCTCATCCGAGACTCCGAACTCCTTCGGTACATCAAAACTCATAAACTCATAATATAACTGTCATCTTAACCTTACGCGTGCGGACCCTACGGTTTGAGAACAATGTAGACATGACCGAGACACGTCTCCAGTCAATAACCAATAGCGGGACCTGGATGCCCATATTGGCTCCTACATATTCTATGAAGATCTTTATCGGTCAGACCGCATAACAACATACGTTGTTCCCTTTGTCATCGGTATGTTACTTGCCTGAGATTCGATCGTCGGTATCCAATACCTAGTTCAATCTCGTTACCAGCAAGTCTCTTTACTCGTTCCGTAATACATCATCCCGCAACTAACTCATTAGTTGCAATGCTTGCAAGGCTTAAGTGATGTGCATTACCGAGAGGGCCCAGAGATACCTCTCCGACATTCGGAGTGACAAATCCTAATTTCGAAATACGCCAACCCAACATGTACCTTTGGAGACACCTGTAGAGCTCCTTTATAATCACCCAGTTACGTTGTGACGTTTGGTACCACACAAAGTGTTCCTCCGGCAAACGGGAGTTGCATAATCTCATAGTCGTAGGAACATGTATAAGTCATGAAGAAAGCAATAGCAACATACTAAACGATCGGGTGCTAAGCTAATGGAATGGGTCATGTCAATCAGATCATTCAACTAATGATGTGATCCCGTTAATCAAATAACAACTCTTTGTCCATGGTTAGGAAACATAACCATCTTTGATTAACGATCTAGTCAAGTATAGGCATACTAGTGACACTCTGTTTGTCTATGTATTCACACATGTATTATGTTTCCGGTTAATACAATTCTAGCATGAATAATAAACATTTATCATGATATAAGGAAATAAATAATAACTTTATTATTGCCTCTAGGGCATATTTCCTTTAGTCTCCCACTTGCACTAGAGTCAATAATCTAGATCACATCACCATGTGATTTAACATCAATAGTTCACATCTTTATGTGATTGGTTCACATCTCCATGTGACTAACACCCAAAGGGTTTACTAGATTCAATAATCTAGTTCACATCGCTATGTGATTAAGACCCAAAAAGTGATCATGTTTTGCTTGTGAGAGAAGTTTAGTCAACTGGTCTGCCACATTCAGATCCGCATGTATTTTGCAAATTTCTATGTCAACAATGCTCTGCATGGAGCTACTCTAGCTAATTGCTCCCACTTTCAATATGTATCCAGATTGAGACTTAGAGTCATCTGGATCAGTGTCAAAACTTGCATCGATAACCCTTTACGACGAACCTTTTGTCACCTCCGTAATCGAGAAACATATCCTTATTCCATTAAGGATAATTTTGACCGCTGTCCATTGATCTACTCCTAGATCACTATTGTACTCCCTCTCTTAACACAGTGTATGGTATACAATAGATCTGGTACACATCATGGCATACTTTATAGAACCTATGACTGAGGCATAGCGAATGACTTTCATTCTCTTTCTATCTTCTGCCGTGGTCGGGCTTTGAGTCTTACTCAACTTCACACCTTGTAACACAGGCAAGAAACTTTTTCTTTGACTGTTCCATTTTGAACTACTTTAAAATCTTGTCAAGGTATGTACTCATTGAAAAAACTTATCAAGCGTCTTGATCTATCTCTATAGATCTTGATACTCAATATGTAAGCAGCTTCACCGAGGTCTTTCTTTGAAAAACTCCTTTCAAACACTCCTTTATGCTTTGCAGAATAATTCTACATTATTTCCGATCAACAATATGTCATTCACATATACTTATCAGAAATGTTGTAGTGCTCCCACTCACTTTCTTGTAAATACAGGCTTCATCGCAAGTCTGTATAAAACTATATGATTTGATCAACTCATCAAAGTGTATATTCCAACTCCGAGATGTTTGCACCAGTCCATAGATGGATCGCTGGAGCTTGCATATTTTGTTAGCACCTTTAGGATTGACAAAACCTTCTGGTTGCATCATATACAACTCTTCTTTAAATCCATTAAGGAATGTAATTTTGTTTATCCATTTGCCAGATTTCATAAAATGCGGCAATTGCTAACATGATTTGGACAGACTTAAGCATCGCTATGAGTGAGAAAATTTCATCGTAGTCAACACCTTGAACTTTGTCAAAAACTTTTTTCGACAAGTCTAGCTTTGTAGATAATAACACTACTATCAGCGTCCGTCTTCCTCTTGAAGATCCATTTATTTTCTATGGCTTGCGGATCATCGGGCAAATCCATCAAAGTCCATACTTTGTTCTCATACATGGATCATATCTCAGATTTCATGGCCTCAAACCATTTCGCGGAATCTGGGCTCATCATCGCTTCCTCATAGTTCGTAAGCTCGTCATGGTCAAGTAACATAACCTCCAGAACAGGATTACCGTACCACTCTGGTGCGGATATCACTCTGGTTTACCTACGAGGTTCGGTAGTAACTTGATCTGAAGTTACATGATCATCATCATTAGCTTCCTCACTAATTGGTGTAGTAGTCACAGCAACAGATTTTTGTGATGAATTACTTTCCAATAAGGGAGCAGGTACAGTTACCTCATCAAGTTCTAGTTTCCTCCCACTCACTTCTTTCGAGAGAAACTCCTTCTCTAGAAAGGATCCATTCAAAACAACGAAATTCTTGCCTTCGGATCTGTGATAGAAGGTGTATCCAACATTTTCTTTTGGGTATCCTATGAAGACGCACTTCTCCGATTTGGGTTTGAGCTTATCAGGTTGAAACTTTTTCACATAAGCATTGCAACCCCAAACTTTAAGAAACGACGGCTTAGGTTTCTTGCCAAACCATAGTTCATACGGTGTCGTCTCAACGGATTTGGATGGTGCCTTATTTAACGTGAAATGCAGCTGTCTCTAATGCATAACCCCAAAACGATAGTGGTAGATCGGTAAGAGACATCATAGATCGTACCATATCTAATAAAGTACGGTTATGACGTTCGGACACACCATTACACTGTGGTGTTCCAGGTGGCGTGAGTAGTGAAACTATTTCACATTGTTTTCAACTGAAGGCCAAACTCATAACTCAAATATTTTACTTCTGCGATCATATCATAGAAACTTTAATTTTTGTTACGATGATTCTCCACTTCACTCTGAAATTCTTTAATCTTTTCAAATGTTTCAGACTTGTGTTTCATCAAGTAGATATACTCATATCTGCTCAAATCATCTGTGAAGATCAGAAAATAATGATACCTGCTGTGAGCCTCAACACTCATCGGATCGCATACATCAGTATGTATTATTTCCAATAAGTCAGTTGCTCGCTCCATTGTTTCGAAGAACGGCGTTTTAGTCATCTTGCCCATGAGGCATGGTTCGCAAGCATCAACTGATTCATAATCAAGTGATTCCAAAATCCCATCAGCATGGAGTTTCTTCATGCGCTTTACACCAATATGACCTAAACGGCAGTGCCACAAATAAGTTGCACTATCATTATTAACTTCGCATCTTTTGGTTTCAATATTATGAATATGTGTATCACTATGATCGAGATCCAATGAACTATTTTCATTGTGTGTGTAACCATATAAGGTTTTATTCATGTAAACATAACAACAATTTATTCTCTTACTTAAATGAATAACCGTATCACAATAAACATGATCAAATCATATTCATGCTCAATGCAAACACCAAATAACACTTATTTAGTTTCAACACTAATCCCGAAAGTACAGGGAGTGTGCGATGATGATCATATCAATCTTGGAACTATTTTCAACATACATCATCGCTTCACCCTTAACTAGTTTCTGTTTACTCTGCAACTCCCGTTACGAGTTACTAATCTTAGCAACTGAACTAGTATCAAATACTGAGGGGTTGCTATAAACACTAGTAAACTATACATCAATAACATGTATATCAAATATACTTATGTTCACTTTTCCATCCTTCTTATCCGCCAATCACTTGGGGTAGTCCCGCTTCCAGTGACCAGTCCCTTTGCAGTAGAAGCACTTAGTCTCAGGCTTAGGACCAGACTTGGGCTTCTTCACTTGAGCAGCAACTTGCTTGCTGTTCTTCTTGAAGTTCCCCTTTTTCCCTTTGCCCTTTTCTTGAAACTAGTGGTCTTGTCTACCATTAACACTTGATGTTTTTTTCTCGATTTCTACCTTCGTCAATTTCAGCATTACGAAGAGCTTGGGAATCGTTTCCGTTATCCCTTGCATATCATAGTTCATCACGAAGTTCTACTAACTTGATGATGGTGACTAGAGAATTCTGTCAATCACTATCTTATCTGGAAGATTAACTCCCACTTTATTCAAGTGATTGTAGTACCCAGACAATCTGAGCACATGCTCACTAGTTGAGCGATTCTCCTCCATATTTTAGCTATAGAACTTGTTGGAGACTTCATATCTCTCAACTCGGGTATTTGCTTGAAATATTATCTTCAACTCCTGGAACATCTCATATGGTCCATGACGTTCAAAACGTCTTTAAAGTCCCGATTCTAAGCCATTAAGCATGGTGCACTAAACTATCAAGTAGTCATCATATTGAGCTAGCCAAACGTTCATAACGTCTGCATCTGCTCCTGCAATAGGTCTGTCACCTAGCGGTGCATCAAGGACATAATTCTTCTGTGCAGCAATGAGGATAAACCTCAGATCACGGATCCAATCCGCATCATTGCTACTAACATCTTTCAATACAATTTTCTCTAGGAACATATTAAAATAAACACAGGGAAGCAACAACGCGAGCTATTGATCTACAATATGATTTACAAAATACTACCAGGACTAAGTTCATGATAAATTTAAGTTCAATTAATCATATTACTTAAGAACTCCCACTTAGATAGACATCCCTCTAATCCTCTAAGTGATCACGTGATCCAAATCAACTAAACCATGTCCGATCATCACGTGAGATGGAGCAGTTTCATTGGTGAACATCACTATGTTGATCATATCTACTATATGATTCACGCTCGACCTTTCGGTCTCCGTGTTCCGAGGCCATATCTGTATATGCTTGGTTCGTCAAGTATAACCTGAGTATTCCGCGTGTGCAACTGTTTTGCACCCGTTGTATTTGAACGTAGAGCCTATCACACCCGATCATCACGTGGTGTCTCAGCACGAAGAACTTTCGCAACGGTGCATACTCAGGGAGAACACTTCTTGATAATTAGTGAGAGATCATCTTAAAATGCTACCGTCAAACTAAGCAAAATAAGATGTATAAAAGATAAACATCATATGCAATCAAAATATGTGACATGATATGGCCATCATCATCTTGCGCCTTTGATTTCCATCTCCAAAGTACTGTCTGATCTCTATCGTCACCGGCATGACACCATGATCTCCATCATCTTGATCTATATCAATGTGTCGTCACGTGGTTGTCTTGCCAACAATTGCTCTTGCAACTATTGCCATCGCATAGCGATAAAGTAAAGCAATTATTTGGCGCTTGCATCTTATGCAATAAAGAGACAACCATAAGGCTTTTGCCAGTTGCCGATAACTTCAACAAAACATGATCATCTCATACAACAACTTATATCTCATCACGTTTTGACCATATCACATCACAACATGCCCTGCAAAAACAAGTTAGACGTCCTCTACTTTGTTGTTGCAAGTTTTACGTGGCTGCTACAGGCTTAAGCAAGAACCAATCTTACCTACGCATCAAAACCACAACGATAGTTTGTCAAGTTGGTGCTATTTTAACCTTCGCAAGGACTGGGCGTAGCCACACTCGGTTCAACTAAAGTTGGAGAAACTGACACCCGCCAGCCACCTGTGTGCAAAGCACGGCGGTAGAACCAGTCTCGCGTAAGCGTACGCGTAATGTCGGTCCGGGCCGCTTCATCCAACAATACCGCCGAACCAAAGTATGACATGCTGGTAAGCAGTATGACTTATATCGCCCACAACTCACTTGTGTTCTACTCGTGCATATACCATCAAACCATAAAAACCTGGCTCTGATGCCATTGTTGGGGAACGTAGTAATTTCAAAAAAATTCCTACGCACACGCAAGATCATGGTGATGCATAGCAACGAGATGGGAGAGTGTTGTCTACGTACCCTCGTAGACCGAAGCGGAAGCGTTGATGCAACATAGAGGAAGTAGTCGTACGTCTTCCCGGTCCAACCGATCCAAGCACCATTACTCCGGTACCTCCGAGTTCTTGGCACACGTTCAGCTCGATGACGCTCCCCGGGCTCCGATCCAGCAAAGCTTCGGGGAGGAGTTCCGTCAGCACGATGGCATGGTGACGATCTTGATGTTCAACCGTCGTAGGGCTTCGCCTAAGCACTGCTACAATATGACCGAGGTGGAATATGGTGGAGAGGGGCACCACACACGGCTAAGGAACGATCATGAAGATCAACTTGTGTGTTTATGGGGTGCCTCCTGCCCCCGTATATAAAGGAGTGGAGGAGGGGAGGGCTGGCCCTCTCTATGGCGCGCCCTAGGGAGTCCTACTCCCACCGGGAGTAGGATTCCCCCTTTCCTAGTCCAACTAGGAGTCCTTCCATGTAGTAGGAGTAGGAGACAAAGAAGGGGAAGGGAGAAGGGAAGGAAGGAGGGGGCGCAGCCCCTCCCCCTAGTCCAATTCGGACTAGGCCTTGGGGGGGCGCGCGGCCTGCCCTAGGCAGCCCCTCTCTCTTTCCCGTATGGCCCAATAAGGCCCAACACTTCTCCCCCCGTCTTTCCGTAACTCCCCGGTACTCCGAAAAATATCCGAATCACTCGGAACCTTTCTGATGTCCGAATATAGTCGTCCAATATATCAATCTTTACGTCTCGACCATTTCGAGACTCCTCGTCATGTCCCCGATCTCATCCGAGACTCCGAACTCCTTCGGTACATCAAAACTCATAAACTCATAATATAACTGTCATCGAAACCTTAAGCGTGCGGACCCTACGGTTCGAGAACAATGTAGACATGACCGAGACACGTCTCCGGTCAATAACCAATAGCGGGACCTGGATGCCCATATTGGCTCCTACATATTCTACGAAGATCTTTATCAGTCAGACCGCATAACAACATACGTTGTTCCCTTTGTCATCGGTATGTTACTTGCCTGAGATTCGATCGTCGGTATCCAATACCTAGTTCAATCTCATTACCGGCAAGTCTCTTTACTCGTTCCGTAATACATCATCCCGCAACTAACTCATTAGTTGTAATGCTTGCAAGGCTTAAGTGATGTGCATTACCGACAGGGCCCAGAGATACCTCTCCGACATTCGGAGTGACAAATCCTAATCTCGAAATATGCCAACCCAACATGTACCTTTGGAGACACCTGTAGAGCTCCTTTATAATCACCCAGTTACGTTGTGACGTTTGGTAGCACACAAAGTGTTCCTCCGGCAAACGGGAGTTGCATAATCTCATAGTCATAGGAACATGTATAAGTCATGAAGAAAGCAATAGCAACATACTAAACGATCGGGTGCTAAGCTAATGGAATGGGTCATGTCAATCAGATCATTCAACTAATGATGTGATCCCGTTAATCAAATGACAACTCTTTGTCCATGGTTAGGAAACATAACCATCTTTGATTAACGAGCTAGTCAAGTAGAGGCATACTAGTGACACTCTGTTTGTCAATGTATTCACACATGTATTATGTTTCCGGTTAATACAATTCTAGCATGAATAATAAACATTTATCATGATATAAGGAAATAAATAATAACTTTATTATTGCCTCTAGGGCATATTTCCTTCATCACTAAATTTCAAGATAAAAGTGTTCTCCCTGAGTATGCACCGTTGCCAAAGTTCGTCGTGCCCAGACACCATGTGATGATCGGGTGTGATAAGCTCTACGTCCATCTACAACGGGTGCAAGCCAGTTTTGCACACATAGAATACTCAGGTTAAACTTGACGAGCCTAGCATATGCAGATATGGCCTCGGAACACTGAGACCGAAAGGTCGAGCGTGAATCATATAGTAGATATGATCAACATAAAGATGTTCACCATTGAAAGCTACTCCATTTCACGTGATGATCGGTTATGGTTTAGTTGATTTGGATCACGTGATCACTCAGAGGACTAGAGGGATGTCTATCTAAGTGGGAGTTCTTAAGTAATATGATTAATTGAACTCAAATTTATCATTAACTTAGTCCTGGTAGTATTAGCATATCTATGTTGTAGATCAATAGCTCGCGTTGTTGCTTCCCTGTGTTTATTTTGATATGTTCCTAGATAAAACTAAGTTGAAAGATGTTAGTAGCAATGATGCGGATTGGATCCATGATCTGAGGTTTATCCTCATTGCTGCACAGAAGAATTATGTCCTTGATGCACAGCTAGGTGACAGACCTATTGCAGGAGCAAATGCAGACGTTATGAACGTTTGGCTAGCTCAATATGATGACTACTTGATAGTTTAGTGCACCATGCTTAACGGCTTAGAATCGGGACTTCAAAGACGTTTTGAACGTCATGGACCATATGAGATGTTCCAGGAGTTGAAGTTAATATTTCAAGCAAATACCCGAGTTGAGAGATATGAAGTCTCTAACAAGTTCTATAGCTAAAAGATGGAGGAGAATCACTCAAGCAGTGAGCATGTGCTCAGACTGTCTGGGTACTACAATCGCTTGAAGCAAGTGAGAGTTAATCTTCCAGATAAAATAGTGATTGAAAGAATTCTCTAGTCACCATCACCAAGTTAGTAGAACTTCGTGATGAACTATAATATGCAAGGGATAACAGAAACAATTCCCAAGCTCTTCGTGATGCTAAAATCGATGAAGGTAGAAATCAAGAAAAACATCAAGTGTTGATGGTAGACAAGACCACTAGTTTCAAGAAAAGGGCAAAGGGAAGAAGGGGAACTTCAAGAAGAACGACAAGCAAGTTGCTGCTCAAGTGAAGAAGCCCAAGTCTGGACCTAAGCCTGAGACTAAGTGCTTCTACTGCAAAGGGACTGGTCACTGGAAGCGGAACTGCCCTAAGTATTTGGCAGATAAGAAGGATGGCAAAGTGAACAAAGGTATATTGGATATACATGTTATTGATGTGTACTCTACTAGTGTTCGTAGCAACTCCTCGGTATTTGATACTGGTTCAGTTGCTAAAAGTAGTAACTCGAAACAGGAGTTGCAGAATGAACAGAGACTAGTTAAGGGTGAAGTGACGATGTGTCTTGGAAGTGGTTCCAAGATTGATATGATCATCATCGCACACTCCCTATACTTTCGGGATTAGTGTTGAACCTAAATAAGTGTTATTTGGTGTTTGCGTTGAGCATGAATATGATTTGATCATGTTTATTGCAATACAGTTATTCATTTAAGTAAGAGAATAAATTGTTGTTCTGTTTACATGAATAAAACCTTATATGGTTACACACCCAATGAAAATGGTTCGTTGGATCTCGATCGTAGTGATACACATTTTCATAATATTGAAGCCAAAAGATGCAAAGTTAATAATGATAGTGCAACTTATTTATGGCACTGCCATTTAGGTCATATTGGTGTAAAGCGCATGAAGAAACTCCATGCTGATGGACTTTTGGAATCACTTGATGCTTGCGTACCATGCCTCATGGGCAAGATGACTAAGACTCCGTTCTCCGGAACAATTGAGCGAGCAACTGACTTATTGGAAATAATACATACTGATGTATGCAGTCCAATGAGTGTTGAGGCTCGCGGCGGGTATCGTTATTTTCTGACCTTCACAGATGATTTGAGCAAATATGGGTATATCTACTTAATGAAATAGAAGTCCGAAACAATTGAAAAGTTCATACAATTTCAGAGTGAAGTGGAAAATCATCGTAACAAGAAAAATAAAGTTTCTACGATCTGATCATGGAGAAGAGTATTTGAGTTACGAATTTGGTCTTCAGTTAAAACAATGTGAAATAGTTTCACTACTCACGCCACCTGGAACACCACAGCATAATGGTGTGTCCGAACGTCATAACCGTACTTTATTGGATATAGTGCAATCTATGATGTTTCTTACCGATTTACCACTATCGTTTTATGAGTTATGCATTAAAGACAGCTGCATTCACGTTAAAAAGGGCACCATCTAAGTCCGTTGAGACGACACAATCTGAACTGTGGTTTGGCAAAAAACTAAAGTTGTCGTTTCTTAAAGTTTGGGGTTGGGATGCTTATATGAAAAAGTTTCATCCTAATAAGCTCAAACCCAAATCGGAGAAATATGTCTTCATAGGATACCCAAAGGAGACTGTTGGGTACAACTTCTATCACAGATCCGAAGGCAAGACATTCGTTGCTAAGAATGGATCCTTTCTAGAGAAGGGTTTTCTCTCGAAAGAAGTGAGTGGGAGGAAAGTAGAACTTGATGAGTTAGCTATACCTGCTCCCTTATTGGAACGTAGTTCATCACAAAAATTTGTTCCTGTAACTACTACACCAATTAGCGAGGAAGCTAATGATGATGATCATATAACTTCAGATCAAGTTACTACCGAACCTCGTAGGTAAACCAGAGTGAGATCCGCACCAGAGTGGTACGGTAATCCTGTTCTGGAGGTCATGCTACTTGACCATGACGAACCTACGAACTATGGGGAAGCGATGATGAGCCCAGATTCCGCGAAATGGCTTGAGGCCATGAAATCTGAGATGGGATCCATATATGAGAACAAAGTGTGGACTTTGGTTGACTTGCCCGATGACCAGCAAGCCATAGAAAATAAATGGATCTTCAAGAGGAAGACGGACGCTGATAGTAGTGTTACTATCTACAAAGCTAGAATTGTCGCAAAAGGTTTTCGACAAGTTCAAGGTGTTGACTACGATGAGAGTTTCTCACTCGTATCTATGCTTAAGTCTGTCTGAATCAAGTTAGCAATAGCCGCATTTTATGAAATCTGGAAAATGGATAAACAAAACTACATTTCTTAATGGATTTATTAAAGAAGAGTTGTATATGATGCAACCAGAAGGTTTTGTCAATCCTAAAGGTGCTAACAAAATATGCAAGCTCCAGCGATCCATCTATGGACTGGTGCAAGCATCTCGGAGTTGGAATATACGCTTTGATAAGTTGATCAAAGCATATAGTTTTATACAGACTTGCGGTGAAGCCTGTATTTACAAGAAAGTGAGTGGGAGCACTACAGCATTTCTGATAAGTATATGTAAATGACATATTGTTGATCGGAAATAATGTAGAATTATTCAGCAAAGCATAAAGGAGTATTTGAAAGGAGTTTTTCGAAGAAGGACCTCGGTGAAGCTGCTTACATATTGAGCATCAAGATCTATAGAGATAGATCAAAATGCTTGATAAGTTTTTTCAATGAGTACATACCTTGACAAGATTTTGAAGTAGTTCAAAATGGAACAATCAAAGAAAGAGTTCTTGCCTGTGTTACAAGGTGTGAAATTGAGTAAGACTCAAAACCCGACCACGGTAGAAGATAGAAAGAGAATGAAAGTCATTCCATATGCCTCAGCCATAGGTTCTATAAAGTATGCCATGTTGTGTACCAGATCTATTGTATACCCTACACTGATTTTGGCAAGGGAGTACAATAGTGATCTAGGAGTAGATCACTGGACAACGGTCAAAATTATCCTTAGTTGAATAAGGATATGTTTCTCGATTATGGAGGTGAAAAAAGGTTCGTCGTAAAGGGTTACATCGATGCAAACTTTGACACTGATCCAGATAATTCTAAGTCTCAATCTGGATGCATATTGAAAGTGGGAGCAATTAGCTAGAGTAGCTCCATGTAGAGCATTGTTGACATAGAAATTTGCAAAATACATGGATCTGAATATGAAAGACCCGTTGACTAAGATTCTCTCACAAGCAAAACATGATCACACCTTAGTACTCTTTGGGTGTTAATCACATATCAATGTGAACGAGATTACTGAATCTAGTAAACCCTTTCGGTGTTGGTCACATGGCGATGTGAACTATGGGTGTTAATCACATGATGATGTGAACTATCGATGTTAATCACATGGTGATGTGATCTAAATTATTGACTCTAGTGCAAGTGGGAGACTGAAGGAAATATGCCCTAGAGGCAATAATAAAGTTATTATTTATTTCCTTATTTCATGATAAATGTTTATTATTCATGCTAGAATTGTATTAACCGGAAACATAATACATGTGTGAATACATAGACAAACAAAGTGTCACTAGTATGCCTCTACTTGACTAGCTCGTTAATTAAAGATGGTTATGTTTCCTAACCATAGACATGAGTTGTCATTTGATTAACGGGATCACATCATTAGGAGAATGATGTGATTGACATGACCCATTCCGTTAAGCTTAGCACCCGATCGTTTAGTATGTTGCTATTGCTTTCTTCATGACTTATACATGTTCCTATGACTATGAGATTATGCAACTCCTGTTTACCGGAGGAACACTTTGTGTGCTACCAAACGTCACAACATAACTGGGTGATTATAAAGGTGCTCTACAGGTGTCTCCGAAGGTACTTGTTGGGTTGGCGTATTTCGAGATTAGGATTTGTCACTCCGAATGTCGGAGAGGTATCTTTGGGCCCTCTCGGTAATGCACATCACCTGAGCCTTGCAAGCATTGCAACTAATGAGTTAGTTGCGGGATGATGTATTACGGAACGAGAAAAGAGACTTGCCAGTAATGAGATTGAACTAGGTATTGAGATACCGACGATCGAATCTCGGGCAAGTAAAATACCGATGACAAAGGGAACAACGTATGTTGTTATGCGGTCTGACCGATAAAGATCTTCGAAGAATATGTAGGAGCCAATATGAGCATCCAGGTTCCGCTATTGGTTATTGACCGGAGACGTGTCTCGGTCATGTCTACATTGTTCTCGAACCCGTAGGGTCCGCACGCTTAAGGTTTCGATGACATTTATATTATGAGTTTATAAGTTTTGATGTACCGAAGGTTGTTCGGAGTCCCGGATGTGATCACGGACATAACGAGGAGTCTCGAAATGGTCGAGACATAAAGATCGATATATTGGACGGCTATATTCGGACACCGGAAGTGTTCCGGGTAATTTCAGAGAAAACCGGAGTGCCGGAGGGTTACCGGAACCCCCTCGGGAGAAGTAATGGGCATTATGGGCCTTAGTGGAGAGAGAGGGGCGGCCAGGGTGGGCCGCGCCCCCCCTCCCCCTCTGGTCCGAATTGGACTAGGAGAAGGGGGGCGGCGCCCCCCTTTCCTTCTCCCTCTCCTCCTTCCTTTCCCCTCCTAGTAGGAGTAGGAAAGAGGGGAGTCCTACTCCTACTAGGAGGAGGACTCCTCCTCCTTGGCGCGCCCACAAGGGCCGGCCGGCCTCCCCCCTTGCTCCTTTATATACGGGGGCAGGGGGGCACCTCTAGACACACAAGTTGATCTTGGTGATCGTTCTCTTAGCCGTGTGCGGTGCCCCCCTCCACCATAATCCTTGATAATATTGTAGCGGTGCTTAGGCGAAGCCCTGCGACGGTAGAACATCAAGATCGTCACCACGCCGTCGTGCTGACGGAACTCATCCCCGACACTTTGCTGGATCGGAGTCCGGGGATCGTCATCGAGCTGAACGTGTGCTAAAACTCGGAGGTGCCGTAGTTTCGGGGCTTGATTGGTCGGGCCGTGAAGACGTACGACTACATCAACTGCGTTGTCATAACGCTTCCGCTGTCGGTCTACGAGGGTACGTAGACAACACTCTCCCCTCTCGTTGCTATGCATCACCATGATCTTGCGTGTGCGTAGGAATTTTTTTGAAATTACTACGTTCCCCAACAGGTCAGCCCACCGACTGCGGCGCCGGCGGCGAAGGCGGCGGGGTCTTCGGCTTCGGCCATGGCGGGGGCGGAAGGCGGGGGCGGCGAATGGGCGGCCACAGTTTTACATCACTTGTATCCCGTGATGTAAATTTGCATCACAAAGTTTTCAATTTTACATCTCCGGGAGGCAGTGATGTAATTTTTTTACATATGGACCATCTGTTGGAGCAGCGCTTTTTGTCTTGAAGCTCCAAAAGTTGGTTATTTTTACATATGGACCATCTATTGGAGATGCTCTAATTATGCATCCCTCCTTAATTTATTAAATTATAAGTAAAACTATAATAAAGTGAAACTACGATAGCCCATATCTTTAATCAAATATGGATTTATACAATGATGACAAAGCACATTAGTTGCATAATTTTATTAAATCTATCATGTTATGGTGGTAAGTATCTCCCAATGAACGGCAAATGATTGACTTGGAACATGTTTATACATGTTTGATAAATTTTAATTCTGCCTTGGTTGTATTGAAGTTTGTAGGTTATCAACATATTTATGTTTTCTCAATAACATTACTACTAAAAATGCATGATTGTGGTTTCTATGCGCACTAGAGTGGTTGCTCCCAGTCTTTTCCAGACATTTTCCTATACTAAGCAGAAATACTAATTGTGCATCGAAAAATCCTTGTACCAAAGTTTATGTCATAAAGTGTCCACTATGCCTACCTAGTCATGACTGAGTAAGGTCATTCCAAGTAAATTTTCATTGGCACAAAACTTAAAAATCACAAATTGTTTTCAATGACCAACCTTTTATTGTGTTGTAATACATTTGAAGTCTATGAACTTACGATTGTGGTAAAGTGGAGCATAAATGAAATTTAAGGCCCACCAAAAAGATGGAGAAGTCCAGCCAAATTTTAGAAAAATGAGAAAATGCCATCTCCTTTGCCAAAACAATAAGCTCAATAAAAGAAAGAGGGGAAACCTCTTAAACTATCATGGGGGCAATAGAAGAAAAATGTATTACATCACATTAAGAAACTGCTTGCATTGCACGAGACATTTTAGTCCCATACCACCGAGGGAGAGGCACGACTACCAGCTTATAAGGAAACCCTCCAGTACTTTCCAAATACTAGAACCACATGAAGACTAGTGATACAAGCGCGCGCGCCCACACACACACATATGGCGTGTGTGCCCGTGTGTATATCCGCGACTAGACTTAGGATGCTTGGTGTGACGACTGTCGATTCCTTGTTACTAACTACTTTTTTTGTTATACTAGCCAGTACATGGTGCAATGATCACCAATTTTTCTTAACCTTTTGAGTGCCACAATATGGAAGGCTTTGAGGAGAGCCAGCAAAAATATGATTGCCATTGCAGGTCATGCTCATCGCAGAACTAGGTGTCCTTTAGAGGTGAATCTAGGGCATATTTGCGGTTGTTGACGAGGTTGGCCGGAAGACAGGTGTGACGGTGTTGGATCTCCTTGTGGCGAGTGCGAACGCTCACCGGGACCGGGGGCACGTGCATGCGGTCAACCGAGATGCAGGTTGTCACCATCAGCAACAACTCGCAGCTTGAGGGGTGGGATCTCCCAAATAATCCTCACTGGATTGGCAACCTCCGAGACTACATTGCCAAGAATGCTAGTGTCACTGGGACGCTCTCGAGATACCTCAGCTACTCCGGCACATTCACCGCCCTCGACACTCTCTCCTTGGCAAACAATTGGCTCACCGGCGAGGTTCTGATGATGTTCTCAAGCCGAACCCTCACTCACTTGGATCTGAGTGATAACTTCCTCTGGGGGCATTGGACTTCATTGCGAAACTTCCGGAACATATTTTTTCCACATCGAAGACCTCCAGAAAAATATTCTTCCCATTTCCCCAAAGTGGGGGGGGGGGCAGCGCCCCCTTGGTGTTCACATTGCCAACAACGCTAGCGTCACAGGGATGCTCTCGCGTTTCCTCAGCTACTCCGACACGTTCACCGTCCTCAACACTCTCTACTTGCCGGACAACCTGCTCACCGGCATTTTCTGGCGATGTTCTCAAGCCGACCCCTCACTCGCTTGGATATGAGCGGTAACTTCCTCTCCGGCCCGTTGGACTTCGTCGCAAAACTTCCAGAACTCCAAGAACTTCGACTCGACCGGAACGTCTTCAACGGGCCGTTACCCAACTTCAACGAACTATGGAGTCTCTAGGTGGTTATTGGACTATCATTCTCTATTTGATCAAAGGTTTGTTGTATTCTAGCATTCAAACTTCAAAATTATTCTTTTATCATCTACCTACTCGAGGATGAGCAATGATTAAGCTTGGGGATGTTGATACGTCTCAAATATATCTGTAATTTTTGAAGTATTCATGCTATATTTACATAATTCATATATAATTTGTCATATTGTTTACATAAAAGATACTGGGGTATGTCTGACACTTTTTTCCCGCCGGATGAAAAAGTCACCACAATGTTTCAACGTAAGTTACGAGGTTTGTGGTGTGTAAATTACCATGCAAACATAGAAATTAAGGTGGGGGAGGGTATGTTTCAACATTTTATTCTTCTCTTGGGTTAAAGTTACCATAATGTTTGTATATAAGTTATCAGATCTGTGGTGCATAAAATTACCATAATGTTACAAAGTAA
>NC_041382.1:203612627-203685128 GCF_002162155.2 Triticum dicoccoides
ATGTTATTCACACCGAAGTTACCGATGGTGTGCGTTTCCATAAAAAATATTCCCTGGTCAAAAGATACCACAATGTATTGTATGTAACCTATAAGGTATGCGGTGTGTATATTACCATACTATTCACACATAAGTTATTGTGTAGTTTCACTGTTACTTTCACACATAAGGCCTCGCGATGCGCATCTCAGCCGTCCTACTGCATGTGTAGTTTCACTGTTACTTTCGTTCAGCAAAAAATCCATGCCTTGTTACTTGAGTTTCTTGACCTTTTTTCTCCTGCTATACCGTTGTTTTGAGTGGTGATGCCAAGAAGGAGGAGCGGACACCTACGCCATGTGTCCACTAGTGGAGGAAGGAAGGCAAGAGCTGTATTACGTTAGTGCTCTAGCATTATGGCTTAGTGCTAGAATATAAAAGGTCTACAGACCTCACTCTTAATTATCCACCATCTCTTGATGTGTAACTGAAGTTTTTTTTAGAAAAGGAGGATGACCCCCGGCCTCTGCATCTAGAAGATGCATACGGCCACTTTATTGATTATTCTCGAGGACCTTACAAAGTATTACAACAATATGTCTGAATCCGCCATCTTGGCAACATATGCCACCACTCCTATCCATATGATGAAAAGAGGTGCTACCTAAGCCTATCATAAAAAGCCAGAAACCCCAGCCGAGCCACATACCGGGTCTGGGGCATAAACTGGTCTGATGCACTCACATGTGTCATCGCCGCCATCTTCCGCATGTCCGTCTTCAGAGCAGATATTGAGGCTTCTACCTTGTCAGGCCACTCTGCCATCGACGCCACCATGACGCCACACAACTGCCCCCACCTGCGCGAGTCCATCACCGCGCATCGGGCGCCGAGTCTCCACTGCACCACGCCGCCGAGATCCGCTGTCAACAATGTGTAGGATGAAGCACCGCTCCACCAAAAAAGGCACCCACTGGTCCCTCGATCCTCGGCTGTTGTCACCGACCCCATACTGAGCCCGCCACCACACTGCCCTCAAGGCGACGCCTTCAAGAAGGTCACGGCGCCAAGGACGTCGCCGCCGCCGACCGGAGTTAGGTTTTCACCCGAGAAGCAAGGTGGTGGGGTGTGGAGGGGCAGACTTCGACCGACGTCTCCATGAAGAAATCGGCGCCCGACCACCAGAATCACCCGCAACCTAGAGGCAGGCCAGACGCCTGCACAGCCAGGGACCATCGAGGGTGAAACGCACCGAGCAGGGGAAGATGGCCAGCAGCCAGGGTGTAACTGAAGTTGTACGAGCTGTATATAAATAGCTGAATTCTATTGAGAAGTATCACGGCAAACAACATCTTTTTACTTGGTAATCAGAGCTCGACCCTTTTCCTCACCATGTCCACCGCCCCTGCTTCCAGTGATGGCACCTCCGGCGCGATGGCCTCGTCCGGCTCCACCTCCATTGCTGCCATCGCCAACTTGATCACCATCCGCCTCACGAGCGAGAATTTTCTTCTGTGGAAAACTCAGGCCGTCCCCGTCCTTTGCGCGCAGGGCTCCTTCGGCTATGTCGATGGCTCTAATCCTGCTCCACCGGAGACCATCACCGAGGGCACCGGCGACGCTGCCCGTGTCGTGGCCAATCCGGCGTTCCTTCGCTGGTATCAACAGGACCAGGTGGTCCTCATCGCCCTGCTATCCTCCATGACTGAGGACATCATCGGGTAATTGACCCAGCTCCACACCTCTCGCGTCGTCTGGGATGCGCTGCACACGATGTTTTCCTCGCAAAATCGTGCACGCGTGATGCAAATCCGCTACATGCTCTCCAACCAGAAGAAGAAGGACCTATCTGCTGCTGCATACTACAACAAGATGAAGGGCTACGCCCATGCTATGGCGTCCGTTGGCAAGCCCATCTCCGATGAGGAGGTTCTCGGCTACATGCTCGCTGGTCTGGGCTCAGAATATGAGCCCCTTGTTGCTTCAATCACGGCGCGTGATGAGGCAGTGAGCCTCGCTAGTTTCTATGCGTATTTGCTTAGCGTCGAGCTTCGTCTTGAGCAGCAGACTTCAATCGGCGAGATCTTCTCCGCCAATGCAGCAGCTCGCGGTGGAGGTCGTGGTGGCCAGGGGCAGGGCCGTGGCCGTGGAGGCCGCAGCCGCAACAAACCCACCTGCCAAGTCTGCCAGAAGTATGGGCATGATGCATTGAGGTGTAGGCAACGTTTCAACCATGCGTATCAGGCTGAGGATAACCGCGAGCGCTTCGGCAACGCCAGAAACGCCGGCAACACCGAGCGCTTCGGCAACCCTGCCAACACCGGCGGCCATGGCGGCTATTCCGTCGACACCAACTGGTACCTCGACTCTGGAGCAACGAATCACCTCACCAGCGACCTTGATCGCCTCACTGTCCATGATCGCTACAACAGCAAGGATAAGGTCCATGTAGCCAACGGAGCAGGTTTGCAAATCTCTCACGTTGGTCAATCTATGCTTACTGGCTCACACAAACCCCACCACCTAAAAAATGTCCTTCACGTTCCAGGCTTGCACAAACATCTTATTTCAACTCATAAACTTGTTTCTGATAACCGTGCTTTTGCCGAGATGTATCCTGACTTTTTTCGTGTGAAGGATCAAGTCACGAGGAGGGTCCTTCTGCAAGGTAGGAGCCACAGCGGTCTCTACCCGGTGCCAAGCTCCCATGTGTCTTCATCGTTCGGGCAGTCCAGTCGGCACGTCCTCTCCGTTGTCAAGCTCACCTCTGATCATTGGCACAAGAGGCTCGGCCATCCTTCATCTAGCATCGTCGATTCCGTCATTAGGTTGAATAAACTTGCTTGTGCACCGTCTCGTGAGTCTTTAGTATGTGATGCTTGCCAACGTGGTAAAGTTCATCAACTTCCGTATAATAATTCCTCTCATGTAACCAACTCTCCGCTTGAGCTAGTTCACACCGATGTGTGGGGGCCGGCTCGTACTTCTGTTGGCGGATTTAAGTATTACGTGAGTTTCTTGGATGATTTTAGTCGCTTTACTTGGATTTATCTGATTAAGCGAAAATCTGATGTTGAAAACATATTTTATGTTTTTCAAAACCATGTTGAGCGACTTCTTAACACCAAAATTCACGCGGTGCAGTCAGACTGGGGGGGGGGGGTGAATATCGTCGCCTCCATCGATATTTTTTTCGTGTCGGCATCGCTCACCGTGTTACTTGCCCGCACACCTCCCAGCAAAATGGCATCGCAGAACGAAAGCACCGACACATAGTCGAAACAGGCATTGCCCTACTTGCACACTCATCGCTTCCCCTTCGTTTTTGGGATGAAGCTTTCCTCACTGCCTGCTACCTCATCAATCGCATGCCGAGCGGCACCATTCAAAACTTCACACCCGTTGCCATGCTATTCCATGAAAAGCCCGATTATTCTCGTCTACGTGTTTTTGGCTGCGCGTGTTGGCCTAACCCGAGACCGTACAACAATCATAAACTTGATTTTCGGTCTCGCCAATGTGTTTTTCTCGGATATAGTAGCATGCACAAGGGTTATAAATGTTTGGATCGATCCACAGGTCGGGTCTATATCTCACGCGATGTCATCTTCAATGAACATGTCTTCCCATTTGCTAACTCAATTCTAACAACACCCATTCAACCCGTAACTACACCTATCCCTCTGTCTCATTCCCAGCCAGTAGCACAGGTTGATTACGTAAGAGATTTTGCTTCCTCTTTGTTGGATACTAGCGGGTAGTGCGCGGCGGCACGCCGCGCCACATGAATTTATAAGCTATTTAGTTTCTTTGTAATTCTTGGTAACTCGGCCCAAGACTTGACTCATTGCAAAATAGTTCATACAAGGAAAGGAAAGGGTACATCTGGTTGGTACATAAGTGATTTAAATCATGTAGTGATAGTGGTACTGGATGTAGAATTACCATGGTAAGTGATGGAGAATTTGGATGGATATCGTATAGTGGAGTTAAGCTAGGATAGGTGATAAGGCATCTTGAAATGCGAGATTTTATTACATAAAACAAGAGATACATTTCATACAGTGGTAACTGCATTTCAATAGTAAGGACCAAATTTGCTAATCTGGTGATGTTTTATGATTCCAATCATTTTCATGGCCACCTTCCAGATAAGTGTTAGCGACGAAGCGGTAAAGAGCTTGTGCAAGCTCATGTAATGACTAATAAAAATAATACGAAATTCTTCAAAATTAAATTTGAAGTCATATAATCCTCAAATTAAACATAAAATTTAATTAACACATCATAAAACCTGAATAAAATATCACATTGGTTTAATTCAATGCAAAAAAATGACAATTTTAGTATATGGTATTTTCGGCAATTTATATATAAAACAGTGCAAAAACATAAAATATAAACTTAAAATGTCCTTTTTTCAGAAAATAACTTAAAATGTACTGGAAGACAGAAAAATGCCAGAAATATTTTAGTCCAAAATACCCACGGCAACCTATTAGAGAGTCCAGTGCAGTAGCTAAAACCAGAAAAATAAATCATCTATACTGGGCTGAGATTACTTGGGCCAGAGCCCATCGACAGAAATGGCCCATTAACGCCTGAAGGCCTGCTCATTTTCTTATGTTGTGCTCGTTGGAGGATGAGATTAGACAACAACATATAATTAGATTGACAAACACTGTGTTAGTAGTTTCAAACAATTATCACATGAGCATATATCTTGCAAATAGAATGTTCAATGAAATGTTGATCCAATACTGGCACACACCTATGTGCATGTGCGTATAGAACTGAAAAGGAAACTATCTGATCTTAATACAATAACTTAGAATACCCGCTAGCCAAGCAGTTTCATCAGCCAGATGCTCGTTCTATCTGCATGGACATATACTGAAGCAGAATGTCAAAATGATGACATAATGCGAATCTTGTTAAAAAAACAATGCATGAGCAATTGTCATTTTTATCATCTATCACAGATCACAACTACTAAATAAAACTTTACTTAATCCCCTTACGCTTCATTACCTTAGATCATCCTCTCAATAATGTACATATGTACACAAATTAGAATGATCAAGCTTTACACGTCAGTTTCTTTTACACAACTTATTATTTAAAAGCAAAGGGCGCATATACTCGCGCATTCTAACTGGCATATTAGTTCTATGAATTTAGAAAACTAAGTTTCTTGTTGTTTGAAAACAGATAATGCAAAAGCAGGGTGGTCCATATCTAGGGGAGACGTATGCAGAAATTAGAGAAGAGTCGCCACCAGGTCCGATACAAGTGGAATTACATGATCTGTTTGAAGATGATCATACATGCTTAAGGTACAACCATAGCTAGCGAAACAATGGCCTGCTTTATTACAGTTCCTCTTAGGAGAAGTAAAACGACACACTTCAAAGTTTTGCTTCAGATATTCCTTGATCTCCTCTTCTAAGCCTAGGTAGAGAGCAGAGAGGCCACATTCATCATTGTTTACCCCCTTCTTCAGCAGCACTGAATCTGTTTCAAGGCCAATAGGTCTGGCTCCTTTATCCATTCCTAGCTAGGCACCCCATATAACAGCCTGATCTCCATGTAAGTGCTCCACATACTTTTACCTCTCCTTTATGATTCCTGATGACTGCACCCCAACCGCCAGCGTTCGGTTCAGGGTGGAATGTGCCATCAATATTACTCTTCAGTTCATTCTCCATGGGAGGGAGCCATCTGATGTGTACCCTCTCCAGTTTGTTCTGTAGGTTGTTTTAAATCTTACTTCAAATGTCAGCCAAAGAATGTTCGTTTTAGTTATCACCTAATAAACCTGTGAGAGCATATTAATTCAATTAGTACATAATAAATTGGTGGGGGCATATTAATTTAATTAGTACCTCAATTCATCTAGCTGTTCAATGAGATTAAAATAGTTGATTTGATCAGCTAGGGAGAGAAGCAAACTGTCATCAAAATAACCCATATATTTGACGAAATCACTACTGATTTGTTTTCATATAAATTGATTAGCCCAGATGATGTATTTATGCAAAACTTAAGAAGACGTCTAGGGCTGGGCAACATTCACCAAGCACCAGAGTCCATCAGCCTTGCTAGGAAGATACAGGAGCTTCCATCAAAAGGCTTGAAACCTGCAAAGTAATGTACAACCAAGCTCTATCTCATGCATAAGCTTTGTCAGTGTCACTACAAAAACACTATTTACATAGTACTTCCTACCATTATATCAAGAATACAGAATGTGTCCTTGCACTCCCATGTTCTTCACTGTCCGAGGTTTTTCAAGTGCAGGAAGCGTTGCCTGCAATGTTCACAAGCAATAGTTCAGACGATTGGTAATGCTATATATAAAAAATTATAGGTAATTATTGGAGAAGCTTGTAGAATGAAATGAACTTGTAGAAACAGAGAGCAGATGCGTTGTCATTTGGGATCAATAAAATTTTATTTCTTGTTCTGTTTGCTGGTTTGCAATTAAAGGTCTTCATTTTTCACTTCTCAAAATGACTCATATTGGAATACCGGACCCAAATTTATTTTCTTGCATCCATGGCTCTACAAATCTTGCGTCGAATAAACACAAGTAGAAGTTAATGCTAGAAAAAGAAATCCATAGACTAACTCTACTGAACTTGAAGAACTCGTGAAAAGTTAATTTTTCGAAATTCAGGTAGAGCAGGAACAAACCAGTGTACAGGGCCGCCTTCTGCCCCGTCGACGCCTGCTCGCACAGGCAGGCACCGGGCACGCGGAACATGTCCAATGAGGCAAGGCTGCACGTACCCATGGCATGGAGTGGTCAGAGTAGCCATATTTTGCATAAAAACTGAACTGATATATAATGCAAACACTAAATATGTAATTAATTAAGTCGATTAATTGTCGGTTCTTACCACTCAATCACTGCAAAATTCTGTCCTACAAAATAAATCCCATATAATAAAATATAAACAACATGAGATCAACTTTTTCTTGACAGTAAGAAACAACAGAATCATCAGATCAATCAAACTTATCCCAATCAATTTTTTTTACTGAAACCACATAGAAACCTTGGAATTTTCAGAAACAAATTAGGCACACCACTCATCCATCCCGGAAACTGTGTTCGATTGTAAACTTTAAGCAGGAGTCTGCACCCAACCATGAAGCTCACAACACATCATTCAGAGAACACGACCGATTTGGATGGATAATATGGGGATTTAGCCTCACAGGTGGGAGCAGCGTGTCATGCGATTGGAGTAAAGTACTGCTCGGATATGGGTTACCTCCGTGACATCCAAGATGAACCGGACCTTGAGCAGCCACATCACCGGCCCCTTGCCGTGACGACTGGATGCCCGTGGTCGCCTCCAACCGCTCCCGCCGCCGCTGCCAGGCCAACGTCTCCTTGGGCCACTGCAGACTGCACCATGCCCGCTCCTCCCCACATCCATCTCGCACCTCTCCATCACTGAGGCGGGGAGATGGGGAACTGGGGCGCCTCCACGCCTCGGCAACGACCCTAGCCTAGCCAAAGCGAGCGCATCCGCAAAGAAGACAAGGGGATGGGGATGCGGCGGGAGGGGGCACAGAGAGATGAGAAGAGAGTCCGTCTGATGCCCTTTTATATTAGATATTAGGAAAGGGTGGCGCAGCGGTGACACGGGATTGGACTCGAGGCTTCGAGAGAGACAAGAAAAATATATGTGAAATCGCAACGCAGGACACGTACAACCCACATGGCCCGGTCAAAGTGCTAACCTCTTAAGAAAACACGCGTGAAAAATGTTACAGGCTCAAGATGAAAAAAGAGATATGATCGAAGGTACTCCATGCGTCACACGCGTCAAGTCCACACGATGGGATAGAACGTGGCAAGGGAAAGGAACGAAGCACTTCCGTCACACAATCGCCCGGTCCGTCCTCGTCTGGTTCATCCAACACCACGCAGTCGGACACCGTGGCGTCGCACGCATTGCCACCATCTCCTGTTATGGCTGCTCCGACGCCGGCCGTCAGGGCCGGTCCTGAGTTTTCGGGGGCCCGGGGCGAATCTAGAACCCGGGGCTCTTTAGTATTAACAGGGACATAATAACCAATATGTCTATATATGAGATGTATCAAACATTATTTCATGTGCACTGAAAGGCAGTACTCATATCAAATTACATATGCACATCTTAGAAATTTCTTACAACATTCTGCGATGCATCATTATCAATCTCATCTAGTAATTGTAGTTTCTGGATGAATGCCTTTTACTAGGTGACATGAGGTGCTGAAATTTAAAGAAATAATTGGTAATTCAAAACTAGCTGGAACATACAAAAATACTAAATCAGTTAATAAAATCTTACCGATTGTAAAGTCGAGCGCTCACAAATTACAAGTGCATAAAGCCCAATAATATGTCACTTAACAGTGTCCAGTCAGTCGATGATCGTCAATGTCCTGTTGTAATAATCATAACACGGTTATGATCTGTAACTTTGTAGAAATCACTAAGGCATAGGCTTGTAGCCTACCTTTTCTGCTGGATTCGTGTGTGGCCGCGTGGACAGCGGAGACTGCCGATTGCCACTGGCCGTTCCCGTGCCCTCCTCGCTGCTGTTTGATCTGTTCCTAGCGGCCGCAGCGGCTGCAGGCTCTACGAGGACGAGAGGTGATGGAGTCAAGCTTAGGGATAAGTCCATGCGGTTGTCAAAGGCGATGGCGTCGCTAGGTGATCTGGGATTAGGTAAAACAGAAGGCAATCAGACCAATCAGGCGAGAAATCATTCTGTCCCGTGCCATCTGCGAGCGTCGTGCAACTCGTACGCGCGTGATGGGGGCTGGAATCTTGGACGTTCAGTTATATCCAATTGCTATTTTGACCAGGCCAGGTTCAACACGACAACACATACAACATTGCATTATTTTTCTTCTCTAACAGGCTTAATCTATATTAAGTGCATGTACCTGGGGCCCCTCTGTTCTGGGGGCCCGGGGCGGTCGCCCCCCTGCCCCCCATCAGGACCGGGCCTGCCGGCCGTTCGGTGTCATTGAAGTCCCGGTTCTAAGCCGTAAAGCATGGGACACTGAACTATTGAGTAGTCATCAGCTTTGCTTTGCCAGACGTTCTTAACGTCGTCAGTTGCATCTGCAGCAGGCCTGGCACCCAGCGGTGCTTCCAGGACGTAATTCTTCTGTGCAGCAATGAGGATAATCCTCAAGTTACGGACCCAATCCGTGTAATTGATACCATCATCTTTCAGCTTTGCTTTCTCAAGGAACGCATTAAAATTTAACGGAACAACATCACGGGCCATCTATCTACAATCAACATAGACAAGCAAGATACTATCAGGTACTAAGTTCATGATAAATTTAAGTTCAATTAATCATATTACTTAAGAACTCCCACTTAGATAGACATCCCTCTAATCATCTAAGTGATCACGTGATCCAAATCAACTAAATCATAACCGATCATCACGTGAAATGGAGTAGTTTTCAATGGTGAACATCACTATGTTGATCATATCTACTATATGATTCACGCTCGACCTTTCGGTCTCAGTGCTCCGAGGCCATATCTGCATATGCTAGGCTCGTCAAGTTTAACCTGAGTATTCTACATGTGCAAAACTGGCTTGCACCCGTTGTAGATGGACATAGAGCTTATCACACCTGATCATCACGTGGTGTCTGGGCACGACGAACTTTGGCAACGGTGCATACTCAGGGAGAACACTTTTATCTTGAAATTTAGTGAGAGATCATCTTATAATGCTGTCGTCAATCAAAGCAAGATAAGATGCATAAAAGATAAACATCACATGCAATCAATATAAGTGATATGATATGGCCATCATCATCTTGTGCTTGTGATCTCCATCTCCGAAGCACCGTCATGATCACCATCGTCACCAGCGCGACACCTTGATCTCCATCGTAGCATCGTTGTCGTCTCGCCAATCTTATGCTTCTACGACTATCGCAACCGCTTAGTGATAAAGTAAAGCATTACAGGGCGATTGCATTGCATACAATAAAGCGACAACCATATGGCTCCTGCCAGTTGCCGATAACTCGGTTACAAAACATGATCATCTCATACAATAAAATTTAGCATCATGTCTTGACCATATCGCATCACAATATGCCCTGCAAAAACAAGTTAGACGTCCTCTACTTTGTTGTTGCAAGTTTTACGTGGCTGCTACTGGGCTTAGCAAGAACCATTCTTACCTACGCATCAAAACCACAACGATAGTTTATCAAGTTGGTGCTGATTTAACCTTCGCAAGGACCGGGCGTAGCCACACTCGGTTCAACCAAAGTTGGAGAAACTGACACCCACCACCCACCTGTGTGCAAAGCACGTTGGTAGAACCAGTCTCGCGTAAGCGTACGTGTAATGTCGGTCCGGGCCGCTTCATCCAACAATACCGCCGAACCAAAGTATGACATGCTGGTAAGCAGTATGACTTATATCGCCCACAACTCACTTGTGTTCTACTCCTGCATATGACATCTACACATAAAACCAGGCTCGGATATCACTGTTGGGGAACGTAGTAATTTTAAAAAAAATCCTACGCACACGCAAGATCATGGCGATGCATAGCAACGAGAGGGGAGAGTGTTGTCCACGTACCCTCGTAGACCGAAAGCGGAAGCGTTAGCACAACGCGGTTGATGTAGTCGTACGTCTTCATGATCCGACCGATCAAGTACCGAATGTACGGCACCTCCGAGTTCAGCACACGTTTAGCCCGATGACGTCCCTCAAACTCCGATCCAGCCAAGTGTATCGACCATTTCGAGACTCCTCGTCATGTCCGTGATCACATTCGGGACTCCGAACAACCTTCGGTACATCAAAACTCATAAACTCATAATATAACCGTCTTCGAAAATTTAAGCGTGCGGACCCTACGGGTTCGAGAACTATGTAGACATGACCGAGACACGTCTCCGGTCAATAACCAATAGCGGAACCTGGATGCTCATATTGGATCCTACATATTCTACGACATACGTTGTTCCCTTTGTCATCGGTATGTTACTTGCCCGAGATTCGATCGTCGGTATCTCAATACCTAGTTCAATCTCGTTACCGACAAGTCTCTTTACTCGTTACCGAGATTCTTTTGCTATATGGACTCTTTCGATGGGAAAAAAATCATAAGCCATCTTCTCGGACGAAACTCCGCTGCCACGAGGCGGAACCTTGGCGGAGCCAATCTAGGGTTCTGGTGGGGCTGTTCTGCCGGGGTTACTTCCCTACCGGAGGGGGAAATCACCGTCATCGTCATCACCAACGCTCCTCTCATTGGGAGAGGGCAATCTCCATCAACATCTTCATCAGCACCATCTCATCTCAAAACCCTAGTTCATCTCTTGTATCCAATTCTTGTCTCCAAGTCCGGGATTGGTGCTAGTAGGTTGCTAGTAGTGTTAATTACTCCTTGTAGTTGATGCTAGGTTGTTTAATTGGTGGAAGATCATATGTTCAGATCCTATATGCACATTAATACCCCTCTGATTATGAACATGTTTATACTATTTGAGTAGTTACGTTTGTTCTTGAGGACATGGGAGAAGTCTTGCTATTAGTAGTCATGTGAATTTGGTATTCGTTCGATATTTTGATGAGATGTATGTTGTCTCTCCTCTAGTGGTGTTATGTGAACGTCGACTACATGACACTTCACCATTAATTGGGCCTAGAGGAAGGCATTGGGAAGTAATAAGTAGATGATGGGTTGTTAGAGTGATAGAAGCTTAAACCCTAGTTTATGCGTTGCTTCGTAAGGGGCTGATTTGGATCCGTATGTTTCATACTATGGTTAGGTTTACCTTAATACTTTTGTTGTATTTGTGGATGCTTGCAATAGAGGTTAATCATAAGTGGGATGCTTGTCCAAGTAAGGGCAGCACCCAAGCACCGGTCCAGCCACATACCAAATTATCAAAGTACCAAACGCGAATCATATGAGCGTGATGAAAACTAGCTTCACGATATTCACATGTGTCCTCGGGAGCGCTTTACATCATAAAGAGTTTGTCCAGGCTTGTCCTTGGCTACAAAAAGGATTGGGCCACCTTGCTGCACCTTATTTACTTTTGTTACTTGTTGCTCGTTACAAATTATCTTATCAAAAAACTATCTGTTACCACTTATTTTAGTACTTGCAGAGAATACCTTGCTGGAAACCGCTTATCATTTCCTTCTGCTCCTCGTTGGGTTCGACACTCTTACTTATCGAAAGGACTACGATAGATCCCTTATACTTGTGGGTCATCAAGACTCTTTTCTAGCACCGTTGTCGGGGCGTGAAGCGCCTTTGCTAAGGAAAAATTTATATAGTGTGCTGAAATTTACTGTCACTTGTTACTATGGAAAGTAATCCTCTGAGGGGCTTGTTCGGGGTATCTTCACCCTGACCAGTAGAGCAAAGAGTTGCTCCTCAACCTACTGAACCTACTGAAAATGAAAATGCTTGCTTTGAAATTCCTTTGGGTATGGTAGAAAAACTTGAAGGAAATATGCCCTAGAGGCAATAATAAAGTTATTATTTATTTCCTTATAGCATGATAAATGTTTATTATTCATGCTAGAATTGTATTAACCGGAAACATAATACATGTGTGAATACATAGACAAACAGAGTGTCACTAGTATGCCTCTACTTGACTAGCTCGTTAATCAAAGATGGTTATGTTTCCTAACCATGAACAAAGAGTTGTTATTTGATTAACGGGATCACATCATTAGGTGAATGATCTGATTGACATGACCCATTCCATTAGCTTAGCACCCGATCGTTTAGTATGTTGCTATTGCTTTCTTCATGACTTATACATGTTCCTACGACTATGAGATTATGCAACTCCCGTTTGCCGGAGGAACACTTTGTGTGCTACCAAACGTCACAACGTAAATGGGTGATTATAAAGGTGCTCTACAGGTGTCTCCAAAGGTACATGTTGGGTTGGCGTATTTCGAGATTAGGATTTGTCACTCCGATTGTCGAAGAGGTATCTCTGGGCCCTCTCGGTAATACACATCACATAAGCCTTGCAAGCATTGCAACTAATGAGTTAGTTGCGAGATGATGTATTACGGAACGAGTAAAGAGACTTGCCGGTAACGAGATTGAACTAGGTATTGAGATACCGACGATCGAATCTCGGGCAAGTAACATACCGATGACAAAGGGAACAACGTATGTTGTTATGCGGTCTGACCGATAAAGATCTTCGTAGAATATGTAGAAGCCAATATGAGCATCCAGGTTCTGCTATTGGTTATTGACCGGAGACGTGTCTCGGTCATGTCTACATTGTTCTCGAACCCGTAGGGTCCGCACGCTTAAGGTTTCGATGACAGTTATATTACGAGTTTATGAGTTTTGATGTACCGAAGTTAGTTCAGAGTCCCGGATGTGA
The DNA here is from genome assembly GCF_002162155.2 of Triticum dicoccoides. Lineage (NCBI taxonomy): Eukaryota > Viridiplantae > Streptophyta > Magnoliopsida > Poales > Poaceae > Triticum > Triticum dicoccoides. The sequence continues at coordinate 203,626,038 of NC_041382.1, forward strand.
TCACAGACATGACAAGGAGTCTCGAAATGGTCGAGACATAAAGATTGATATATTGGACGGCTATATTCGGACACCGGAAGTGTTCCGGGTGATTTCGGAGAAAACCGGAGAGCCGGAGGGTTACCGGAACCCCCCGGGAGAAGTAATGGGCCATATGGGCCTTAGTGGAGAGAGAGAGAGGGGCGGCCAGAGGTGGGCTGCGCGCCTCCTCCCCCCTGGTCCGAATTGGACTAGGAGAGGGGGGCGGCGCCCCCCCCCCCTTTCCCACTCCCTCCCCACTTCTTTCCCCCTCCTAGTAGGAGTCCTACTCCTACTAGGAGGAGGGCTCCTCCTGGCGCGCCTATAGGGGCCGGCCGGCCTCCTCCCCTTGATCCTTTATATACGGGGGCAGGGGGCACCCCTAGAGACACAAGTTGATCCGTGTGATCATATTCTTAGCCGTGTGCGGTGCCCCCTTCCACCATAGTCCTCGATAATATTGTAGCGGTGCTTAGGCGAAGCCCTGCGATGGTATTACATCAAGATCATCACCACGCCGTCGTGCTGACGGAACTCTTCCCCGACACTTTGCTAGATCGGAGTCCGGGGATCGTCATCGAGCTGAACGTGTGCTAGAACTCGGAGGTGCCATAGTTTCGGTGCTTGATCGGTCCGGCCGTGGAGACATACGATTACATCAACCAAACGCTTCCGTTGTCGATCTACAAGGGTACGTAGATCACACTCTCCCCTCTCGTTGCTATGCATCACCATGATCTTGCGTGTGCGTAGGAAAATTTTGAAATTACTACGTTCCACAACAGTGGCATCCGAGCCTAGGTTTTATATGTTGATGTTATATGCACGAGTAGAACACAAGTGAGTTGTGGGTGATATAAGTCATACTGCTTACCAGCATGTCATACTTTGGTTCGGCGGTATTGTTGGACGAAGCGGCCCGGACCGACATTACGCGTACGCTTACGCGAGACCGATTCTCCCCACGTGCTTTGCACATAGGTGGCTTGCGGGTGACAGTTTCTCCAACTTTAGTTGAACCGAGTGTGGCTACGCCCGGTCCTTGCGAAGGTTAAAACAGCACCAACTTGACAAACTATCGTTGTGGTTTTGATGCGTAGGTAAGATTGGTTCTTGCTTAAGCCCGTAGCAGCCACGTAAAACTTGCAACAACAAAGTAGAGGACGTCTAACTTGTTTTTGCAGGGCATATTGTGATGCGATATGGTCAAGACATGATGCTGAATTTTATTGTATGAGATGATCATGTTTTGTAACCGAGTTATCGGCAACTGGCAGGAGCCATATGGTTGTCGCTTTATTGTATGCAATGCAATCACGCTGTAATGCTTTACTTTATCACTAAGCGGTAGCGATAGTCGTGGAAGCATAAGACTGGCGAGACGACAACGATGCTACGATGGAGATCAAGGTGTCGCGCCGGTGACGATGGTGATCACGACGGTGCTTAGAAGATGGAGATCACAAGCACAAGATGATGATGGCCATATCATATCACTTATATTGATTGCATGTGATGTTTATCTTTTATGCATCTTATCTTGCTTTGATTGACGGTAGCATTATAAGATGATCTCTCTATAATTATCAAGAAGTGTTCTCCCTTAGTATGCACCGTTGCGAAAGTTCTTCGTGCTGAGACACCACGTGATGATCGGGTGTGATAGGCTCTACGTTCAAATACAACGGGTGCAAAACAGTTGCACACGTGGAATACTCAGGTTATACTTGACGAGCCAAGCATATACAGATATGGCCTCGGAACACGGAGACCGAAAGGTCGAGCGTGAATCATATAGTAGATATGATCAACATAATGATGTTCACCAATGAAACTACTCCATCTCACGTGATGATCGGACATGGTTTAGTTGATTTGGATCACGTAATCACTTAGACGATTAGAGGGATGTCTATCTAAGTGGGAGTTCTTTAAGTAAATTAATTGAACCTAAATTTATCATGAAACTTAGTACCTGATAGTATCTTGCTTGTTTATGCTTGATTGTAGATAGATGGCTCGTGCTGTTGTTCTGTTGAATTTTAATGCGTTCCTTGAGAAAGCAAACTTGAAAGATGATGGTAGCAATTACACGGACTGGGTCCGTAACTTGAGGATTATCCTCATTGCTGCACAGAAGAATTACGTCCTGGAAGCACCGCTGGGTGCCAGGCCTGCTGCTGGAGCAACACCAGATGTTATGAACGTCTGGCAGAGCAAAGCTGATGACTACTCGATAGTTCAGTGTGCCATGCTTTACGGCTTAGAATCGGGACTTCAACGATGTTTTGAACGTCATGGAGCATATGAGATGTTCCAGGAGTTGAAGTTAATATTTCAAGCAAATGCCTGGATTGAGAGATATGAAGTCTCCAATAAATTCTATAGCTGCAAGATGGAGGAGAACAGTTCTGTCAGTGAGCATATACTTAAAATGTCTGGGTATAATAATCACTTGATTCAATTGGGAGTTAATCTTCCAGATGATTGCGTCATTGACAGAAGTCTCCAATCACTGCCATCAAGCTACAAGAGCTTCGTGATGAACTATAATATGCAAGGGATGAATAAGACTATTCCCGAGCTCTTCGCAATGCTGAAAGCTGCGGGGGTAGAAATCAAGAAGGAGCATCAAGTGTTGATGGTCAACAAGACCACTAGTTTCAAGAAAAAGGGCAAAGGGAAGAAGAAGGGGAACTTCCAAAAGAATAGCAAGCAAGTTGCTACTCAAGAGAAGAAACCCAAACCTGGACCTAAGCCTGAAACTGAGTGCTTCTACTGCAAGCAGACTGGTCACTCGAAGCGAAACTGCCCCAAGTATTTGGCGGATAAGAAGGATGGCAAGGTGAACAAAGGTATATGTGATATACATGTTATTGATGTGTACCTTACCAATGCCCGCAGTAGCACCTGGGTATTTGATACTGGTTCTGTTGCTAATATTTGCAACTCGAAACAGGGACTACGGATTAAGCGAAGATTGGCTAAGGACGAGGTGACGATGCGCGTGGGAAATGGTTCCAAAGTCGATGTGATCGCAGTCGGCACGCTACCTCTACATCTACCTTCGGGATTAATATTAGACCTAAATAATTGTTATTTGGTGCCAGCGTTAAGCATGAACATTATATCTGGATCTTGTTTGATGCGAGACGGTTATTCATTTAAATCTGAGAATAATGGTTGTTCTATTTATATGAGTAATATCTTTTATGGTCATGCACCCTTAAAGAGTGGTCTATTTTTATTGAATCTCGATAGTAGTGACACACATATTCATAGTGTTGAAGCCAAAAGATGCAGAGTTGATAATGATAGTGCAACTTATTTGTGGCACTGCCATTTAGGTCATATCGGTGTAAAGCGCATGAAGAAACTCCATACTGATGGACTTTTGGAACCACTTGATTATGAATCACTTGGTACTTGCGAACCGTGCCTCATGGGCAAGATGACTAAAACACCGTTCTCCGGTACTATGGAGAGAGCAACAGATTTGTTGGAAATCATACATACAGATGTATGTGGCCCGATGAATATTGAGGCTCGTGGCGGATATCGTTATTTTCTCACCTTCACAGATGACTTAAGCAGATATGGGTATATCTACTTAATGAAACATAAGTCTGAAACGTTTGAAAAGTTCAAAGAATTTCAGAGTGAAGTTGAAAATCATCGTAACAAGAAAATAAAGTTTCTATGATCTGATCGTGGAGGAGAATATTTGAGTTACGAGTTTGGTGTACATTTGAAACAATGCGGAATAGTTTCGTAACTCACGCCACCCGGAACACCACAGCGCAATGGTGTGTCCGAACGTTGTAATCGTACTTTACTAGATACGGTGCGATCTATGATGTCTCTTACTGATTTACCTCTATCGTTTTGGGGATACGCTCTAGAGACAGCCGCATTCACGTTAAATAGGGCACCATCAAAATCCGTTGAGACGACGCCTTATGAACTGTGGTTTGGCAAGAAACCAAAGTTGTCGTTTCTGAAAGTTTGGCGCTGCGATGCTTATGTGAAAAAGCTTCAACCTGATAAGCTCGAACCCAAATCGGAGAAATGTGTCTTCATAGGATATCCAAAGGAGACTATTGGATACACCTTCTATCACAGATCCGAAGGCAAGACTTTTGTTGCTAAGTTCAGAAACTTTCTGGAGAAGGAGTTTCTCTCGAAAGAAGTGAGTGGGAGGAAAGTAGAACTTGACGAGGTAACTGTACCTGCTCCCTTATTGGAAAGTAGTGCATCACAGAAAACTGTTTTAATGACACCTACACCAGTTAGTGAGGAAGCTAATGATGATGATCATGAAACTTCAGAACAAGATACTACTGAACCTCGTAGATCAACCAGAGTGAGATCCGCGCCAGAGTGGTACGGTAATCCTATTCTGGAAGTCATGCTACTAGACCATGATGAACCTACGAACTATGAAGAAGCGATGGTGAGCCCAGATTCCGCAAAATGGTTTGAAGCCATGAAATCTGAGATGGGATCCATGTATGAGAACAAAGTATGGACTTTGGTTGACTTGCCCGATGATCGCAAGCAATTGAGAATAAATGGATCTTCAAGAAGAATACTGACGCTGACGGTAATATTACTGTCTACAAAGCTCAACTTGTCGCAAAAGGTTTTCGGCAAGTTCAAGGGATTGACTACGATGAGACCTTCTCACCCGTAGCGATGCTTAAGTCTGTCCGAATCATGTTAGCAATTGCCGCATTTTTTGATTATGAAATTTGGCAGATGGATGTCAAAACTGCATTCCTGAATGGATTTCTGGAAGAAGAGTTGTATATGATGCAACCAGAAGGTTTTGTCGATCCAAAGGGAGCTAACAAAGTGTGCAAGCTCCAGCGATCCATTTATGGACTGGTGCAAGCCTCTCGGAGTTGGAATAAACGTTTTGATAGTGTGATCAAAGCATTTGGTTTTATACAGACTTTTGGAGAAGCCTGTATTTACAAGAAAGTGAGTGGGAGCTCTGTAGCATTTCTGATATTATATGTGGATGACATATTACTAATTGGAAATGATATAGAATTTCTGGATAGCATAAAGGGATACTTGAATAAGAGTTTTTCAATGAAAGACCTCGGTGAAGCTGCTTACATATTAGGCATTAAGATCTATAGAGATAGATCAAGACGCTTAATTGGACTTTCACAAACCACATACCTTGACAAAGTTTTGAAGATGTTTAAAATGGATCAAGCAAAGAAAGGATTCTTGCCTGTGTTACAAGGTGTGAAGTTGAGTAAGACTCAATGCCCGACCACTCCAGAAGATAGAGAGAATATGAAAGATGTTCCCTATGCTTCAGCCATAGGCTCTATCATGTATGCAATGCTGTGTACCAGACCTGATGTGTGCCTTGCTATAAGTCTAGCAGGGAGGTACCAAAGTAATCCAGGAGTGGATCACTGGACAGCGGTCAAGAACATCCTGAAATACCTGAAAAGGACTAAGGATATGTTTCTCATATATGGAGGTAACAAAGAGCTCATCGTAAAAGGTTACGTTGATGCAAGCTTTGACACTGATCCGGACGATTCTAAATCGTAAACCGGACACGTGTTTACATTAAACGGTGGAGCTGTAAGTTGGTGTAGTTCTAAACAAAGCGTTGTAGCGGGATCTACATGTGAAGCGGAGTACATAGCTGCTTCGGAAGCAGCAAATGAAGGAGTCTGGATGAAGGAGTTCATATCCGATCTAGGTGTCATACCTAGTGCATCGGGTCCAATGAAAATCTTTTGTGACAATACTGGTGCAATTGCCTTGGCAAAGGAATCCATATTTCACAAGAGAACCAAGCACATCAAGAGGCGCTTCAATTCCATCCGGGATCTAGTCCAGGTGGGAGACATAGAGATTTGCAAGATACATACGGATCTGAATGTTGCAGAACCGTTGACTAAGCCTCTTCCACGAGCAAAACATGATCAGCAGCAAGGCTCCATGGGTGTTAGAATCATTACTGTGTAATCTAGATTATTGACTCTAGTGCAAGTGGGAGACTGAAGGAAATATGCCCTAGAGGCAATAATAAAGTTATTATTTATTTCCTTATATCATGATAAATGTTTATTATTCATGCTAGAATTGTATTAACCGGAAACATAATACATGTGTGAATACATAGACAAACAGAGTGTCACTAGTATGCCTCTACTTGACTAGCTCGTTAATCAAAGATGGTTATGTTTCCTAACCATGAACAAAGAGTTGTTATTTGATTAACGGGATCACATCATTAGGTGAATGATCTGATTGACATGACCCATTCCATTAGCTTAGCACCCAATCGTTTAGTATGTTGCTATTGCTTTCTTCATGACTTATACATGTTCCTACGACTATGAGATTATGCAACTCCCGTTTGCCGGAGGAACACTTTGTGTGCTACCAAACGTCACAACGTAAATGGGTGATTATAAAGGTGCTCTACAGGTGTCTCCAAAGGTACATGTTGGGTTGGCGTATTTCGAGATTAGGATTTGTCACTCCGATTGTCGGAGAGGTATCTCTGGGCCCTCTCGGTAATACACATCACATAAGCCTTGCAAGCATTGCAACTAATGAGTTAGTTGCGAGATGATGTATTACGGAATGAGTAAAGAGACTTGCCGGTAACGAGATTGAACTAGGTATTGAGATACCGACGATCGAATCTCGGGCAAGTAACATACCGATGACAAAGGGAACAACGTATGTTGTTATGCGGTCTGACCGATAAAGATCTTCGTAGAATATGTAGGAGCCAATATGAGCATCCAGGTTCCGCTATTGGTTATTGACTGGAGACGTGTCTCGGTCATGTCTACATTGTTCTCGAACCCGTAGGGTTCGCACGCTTAAGGTTTCGATGACAGTTATATTATGAGTTTATGAGTTTTGATGTAAAGTTGGAGAAACTGACACCCGCCAGCCACCTGTGTGCAAAGCACGTCGATAGAACCAGTCTCGCGTAAGCGTATGCGTAATGTCGGTCCGGGCCGCTTCATCCAACAATACCGCCGAACCAAAGTATGACATGCTTGTAAGCAGTATGACTTATATCGCCCACAACTCACTTGTCTTCTACTCATGCATATAACATCAACACATAAAACCTAGGCTCGGATGCCACTATTGGGGAACGTAGTAATTTCAAAAAAATTCCTACGCACACGCAAGATCATGGTGATACATAGCAACAAGAGGGGAGAGTGTTGTCTACGTACCTTCGTAGACCGACAGTGGAAGTGTTATGACAACGCAGTTGATGTAGTCGTACGTCTTCACGACCCGACCGATCAAGCACCGAAACTACGGCACCTTCGAGTTTTAGCACACGTTCAGCTCGATGACGATCCCCGGACTCCGATCCAGCAAAGTGTCGGGGATGAGTTCCGTCAGCACGACGGCGTGGTGACGATCTTGATGTTCTATCGTCGCAGGGCTTCGCCTAAGCACCGCTACAATATTATCGAGGATTATGGTGGAGGGGGGCACCGCACACGGCTAAGAGAACGATCACCAAGATCAACTTGTGTGTCTAGAGGTGCCCCCTGCCCCCGTATATAAAGGAGCAAGGGGGGAGGCCGGCCGGCCCTTGTGGGCGCGCCAAGGAGGAGGAGTCCTCCTCCTAGTAGGAGTAGGACTCCCCTCTTTCCTACTCCTACTAGGAGGGGGAAAGGAAGGGGGAGAGGGAGAAGGAAAGGGGGGCGCCGCCCCCCTTCTCCTAGTCCAATTCGAACCAGAGGGGGAGGGGGCGCGCGGCCCACCCTGGCCGCCCCTCTCTCTCCACTAAGGCCCATAAGGCCCATTACTTCTCCCGGGGGTGTTCCGGTAACCCTCCGGCACTCCGGTTTTCTCCGAAATCACCTGGAACACTTCCGGTGTCCGAATATAGCCGTCCAATATATCGATCTCTATGTATCGACCATTTCGAGACTCCTCGTTATGTCTGTGATCACATCCAGGACTCCGAACAACCTTCGGTACATCAAAACTTATAAACTCATAATATAAATGTCATTGAAACCTTAAGCGTGCGGACCCTACGGGTTCGAGAACAATGTAGACATGACTGAGACATGTCTCCGGTCAATAATCAATAGCGAAACCTGGATGCTCATATTGGCTCCTACATATTCTTCGAAGATCTTTATCGGTCAGACTGCATAACACCATACGTTGTTCCCTTTGTTATCGGTATTTTACTTGCCCGAGATTCGATCGCCGGTATCTCAATACCTATTTCAATCTCGTTACCGGCAAGTCTCTTTAATTGTTCCGTAATACATCATCCCGCAACTAACTCATTAGTTGCAATGCTTGCAAGGCTTAGGTGATGTGCATGACCGAGAGGGCCCAGAGATACCTCTCCGACATTCGGAGTGACAAATCCTAATCTCAAAATACGCCAACCCAACAAGTACCTTCGGAGACACCTGTAGAGCACCTTTATAATCACCCAGTTATGTTGTGACGTTTGGTAGCACACAAAGTGTTCCTATGGTAAACGGGAGTTGCATAATCTCATAGTCATAGGAACATGTATAAGTCATGAAGAAAGCAATAGCAACATACTAAACGATCAGGTGCTGAGCTTAACGGAATGGGTCATGTCAATCACATCATTCTCCTAATGATGTGATCCCGTTAATCAAATGACAACTCATTTGTATGGTTAGGAAACATAACCATCTTTAATTAACGAGCTAGTCAAGTAGAGGCATACTAGTGACACTCTGTTTGTCTATGTATTCACACATGTATTATGTTTCCGGTTAATACAATTCTAGCATGAATAATAAACATTTATCATGAAATAAGGAAATAAATAATAACTTTATTATTGCCTCTAGGGCATATTTCCTTCATGACCCATGTCGCCGCCTCCGTTGCCGCCGTGGTGAACTCGTCCTCCGCCGCTGCCTCCATGCCGCCGCAGTCGGTGGGCCGACCCATGTCGCCGCCTCTACTGCCGCTGTGGAGAACTCACCCTCCGCCGCCGCGTCTATGCCGCCGCCCCCTGCCCGTCGCCCCAGATTCACGCGCCCCAGCCGGTCGCCACCGCACCGGCAGTTCCTACAAAGGCGACGAAGGCACGAGGTGGAGGCAAATGGCCGGCGAATCATGGCCGTCCAAAATCTCGAAGGCAACCGGGGTGGCTCGGGCCGCCGACTCGTAGCCACGGCCGGTGGCGTCCTCCAGCAGCCAAGGAGCCATTCCTCCACCTCCATCGCCGCCACCGCCGGCCGTGCAGGAAGATGTGGCCACTCCAACGGCCACCGCCTCCAACATGTTCGATGATATGTTGCAAAGGTAAAAACATTATTTTGTTCTCTCGTTTGTTGTTTCAAATTGAATGTGATGTTGAATGTTTGTACGTTCAATTGTAGTCTTGACGATGAAGCTTTTTTGCATGCCACAAATGTGGCAAATGATGATTATGTGTCGCACGAGTATGTGTCACAAGAATATGAAACCCAATATGATGATGGCAATCTTGACAAGGACGATAAGGGCTTTGTTGCGAAGGGAAGAAGTGGAAATTATACCAAGCGGAGGACGTGTTGATACGCACCACATGTAAGAAAGTCTCTCAAGATGCATCCGTTGGAAGCGACCAAATAGTAAGCACCTATTGTCAACGCATCAAGGATTACGTCGATGAGCGCAACACAAGTGGTCACTTCCGTTCGAGCGACTCTCTTTGACAACGTTGGTCCACCATCAATGTCGAATGCCAAAAGTGGGCTGGTTGCTTGTCAAATGTTGCTCGCATGAACCCAAGTGGTTGCGGTGATAGTGACTTGGTAAATATTTCCTCTTCGTGCGTGCTTTCTCAAATATTAGATTGTTCCACATTTTGATGATGACGTGTTGGTTGTTTTATTGTAGAAAATGATTGCCCAAGGATTGTTTCGAGAGAGGAACATGAAAGGCGAGAAGAAGAAAAGGAAAGGAAAAGCTTTCACTTTTCATCATTGCTACAAAGAGCTCAAGGATGAGGAGAAGTGGAAAACTAGAGAGACTTTTGATGCTTCGAAGAAGAAGAGTGTGGTGATTGAGGATGAAGAAGATGTCGCCAGTGAGGATAGGAGCCCCACTCCTCACTACGCGACAAAATCTTATAGGCCCGGTGGAAACAAGAAAGCAAAGGGAACCAAGGCCGGAGACAATGATCTCAAGGAAGGATTTGGTGCCATTGTCACGGCGAGGAAAGAGTATGCCGAAGAAAAAAGAATTTTGAAGCTCAAGGAAATAGAGGAGAGGAGTGCGGCCAAGCGGCGGAGGGTGATACGTCTCCAACGTATCTATAATTTTTGATTGCTCCATGCTATATTATCTACAGTTTTGGACTATATTGGGCTTTATTTTCCACTTTTATATTATTTTTGGGACTAACCTATTAATCGGAGGCCCAACCCAGAATTACTATTTTTTTTGCCTATTTCAATGTTTCAAAGAAACGGAATATCAAACGTAGTCCAAACGGAATGAAACTTTCGGGAACGTGATTTTCTCACCGAACGTGATCGAGGAGACTTGGACCCTACTCCAAGGAAGCCAAGAGGCGGTCACGAGGGTGGGGGGCGCGCCCCCTGCCTCGTGGGCCCCTCGGAGCTCCACCACGTACTCCTTCCTCCTATATATACCTACGTACCCCCAAACGATCAGAAACGGAGCAAAAAAACCTAATTCCACCGCCGCAACTTTCTGTATCCACGAGATCCCATCTTGGGGCATGTTCCGGAGCTCCGCCGGAGAGGGCCGTCATCACGGAGGGCTTCTACATCATCATAGCCTCTCCGATGAAGTGTGAGTAGTTTACCTCAGACCTTTGGGTCCATAGTTATTAGCTAGATGGCTTCTTCTCTCTTTTTGGATCTCAATACAATGTTCTCCCCCTCTCTCGTGGAGATCTATTCGATGTAATCTTCTTTTTGCGGTGTGTTTGTTGAGACCGATGAATTGAGGGTTTATGATCAAGTCTATCTATGAATAATATTTGAATCTTCTCTGAATTCTTTTATGTATGATTGGTTATCTTTGCAAGTCTCTTCGAATTATCAATTTGGTTTGGCCTACTAGATTGGTTTTTTTATTGCCACGGGAGAAGTGCTTAGCTTTGGGTTCAATCTTGCGGTGTCCTTTCCCAGTGACAGAAGGGGCAGCAAGGCACGTATTGTATTGTTGCCATCGAGGATAACAAGATGGGGTTTATATCATATTGCATGAATTTATCCCTCTACATCATGTCATCTTGCTTAAGGCGTTAATCTGTTTTTAACTTAATACTCTAGATGCATGCTGGATAGCGGTCGATGAGTGGAGTAATAGTAGTAGATGCAGGCAAGAGTCGGTCTACTTGTCACGGACGTGATGCCTATATACATGATCATACCTAGATATTCTCATAACTATGCTCAATTCTCTCATTTGCTCAACAGTAATTTGTTCACCCACCGTAGAAATACTTATGCTCTTGAGAGAAGCCACTAGTGAAACCTATGGCCCCCGGGTCTATTCTCATCATATCAATCTCCATAACTTTATTATTGCTTTGCTTTTTACTTTACCTTTTACTTTTTACTTTGCATCTCTATACCAAAAATACCAAAAATATTATCTATCATCTCTATCAGATCTCACTCTCGTAAGTGACCGTGAAGGGATTGACTACCCTAATCGCGTTGGTTGCGAGGAGCTATTGTTTTTGTGTAGGTACGAGGGACTCTCGCGTGGCCTCCTACTGGATTGATACCTTGGTTCTCAAAAACCAAGGGAAATACTTACGCTACTTTGCTGCATCATCCTCTCCTCTTCGGGGAAATCCAACGCAGTGCTCAAGAGGTAGCAAGAAGAATTTCTGGCGCCGTTGCCGGGGAGTCTGTGGAAAAGTCAACATACCAAGTACCCATCACAATCCCTATCTACCGAATTACATTAGTTGCCATTTGCCTCTCGTTTCCTCTCCCTCACTTCACCCTTGCCGTTTTATTCGCCCTCTCTTTTCCGTTTGCCTTTTTCTCGCTTGCCTTGTCGTCATGGCTAGTCTTATATCTTCTCCGTTGTCTCCCAAGAATGAAGTTCTAAATTTTAAACAAAGGGAGGGGGAAAATCTAAAAGATGCTTGGTATAGAATTTGCAATGCTCAAGACAGATCTACCAGGAAGCAATCTACTTCAGTTCTTCTTCGCAATTTTTATGTAGGTGCTAGTCCTGTATAGATATATCCTTGATACCATTACCAGAGGGAATTTCTTGGGTACCCATACTTTTGATTCTTATAATGCTATGATAGATTTATTTGGCTTACCACCTCTTTTGGTTAATGGAACTATGTTAACTTTGGAGCATGTTATGCAAAGGCTTGAAATTATTGAAAATAAAGTTGCTACCATCGAATCAATTGAAAATCTAGATAAAAAGATCCACAATCGAATTACCCAATATGGATCTAAGGTAGGAATGACTTTGAAAAATATTAAGGAAAAGGAACCCATAGTTAACGAGAAAATAAATCTAGATTCCACTAGAATCGATAAACTTGAGGGTATCATTACAAACTTGGGAACCGCTTTTTCTTCCGTAAAGAATACTCCAAGTCCTCCTACTAAAATTGCCAAGCTTATGTATGTTCCTCGTAATGAAACTGCGGATCTTAAATCTATAAGTATTCATCCCGATCTTTTTGCTATTATTAAGGAACCATTTGCTACCAGTGATTTTTTCGATCTTGTGCCTAAAAGTTTGATAATTACTAGAAAGAAGGAAATTCCTAAGGAAGGTAGATGCATCATTGAAGAATTTCCTATCTAAGATGGCAATACCTAGATCTATCCTCGCTTTTATGCCTAGCTAGGGGCGTTAAACGATAGCGCTTGTTGGGAGGCAACCCAATTTTATTATTAGTTTTTTTGTTTTTTCTTCTGTTTAGGAATAAATAATCCATCTACCTTCTGTTTAGATGTGGTTTTATGTTTTAATTAGTGTTTGTGCCAAGTTAGACCTATAAGATCTTCTTGGATGATAGTTATTTGATCTTACTGTAATTTCCAGAAACTTTGTGCTCAGTGCCCGAATTGTCAAAATCACCAGAACGTGATAAAATACTGATTCCAATTGCTTCTGATCAATAAACAAATTGTCTAGGTCGTCCTATTTTGGTAGATTTTTTGGAGTTCCAGAGGTTTGCGTTAGTTACAGATTACTACAGACTGTTCTGTTTTTGATAGATTCTGTTTTTCGTGTGTTGTTTGCTTATTTTGATGAATCTATGGCTAGTAAAATAGTTTATAATCCATAGAGAAGTTGGAATACAGTAGGTTTAACACCAATTTAAATAAAGAATGAGTTGAAGTGGTCTTTTGTTTTCTTTCGCTAACAGAGCTCACGAGATTTCTATTGAGTTTTGTGTTGTGAAGTTTTCAAGTTTTGGGTGAATTCTTTTGATGGATTATGGAACAAGGAGTGGCAAGAGCCTAAGCTTGGGGATGCCCATGGAACCCCCAAGATAATCTAAGGACACCAAAAATTCAAAGCTTGGGGATGCCCCGGAAGGCATCCCCTCTTTCATCTACTTCCATCTGTAATTTTACTTGGAGCTATATTTTTATTCACCACATGATATGTGTTTTGCTTGGAGCGTCTTGTATTATTTGAGTATTTGTTTGTTAGTGTGCCACAATCATCCTTGCTGTACACGCCTTTTTAGAAAGCCATACAAAAATTGGAAATTGATAGAATACTCTATGTGCTTCACTTATATCTTTTGAGCTATATAGTTTTGCTCTTGTGCTTCACTTATATCTTTTGAGCTTTATAATTTTGCTCTATGTGCTTCACTTATATCTTTTAGAGCACGGTGGTGGATTTGTTTTAAAGAAACTATTGATCTCTCATGCTTCACTTAGATTATTTTGAGAGTCTTTAATAGCATGGTAATTCGCTTAATAATAATATGCTTGGTATTCAAGATTTGTGAAACTTTCTTTTGAGTGCGTTGAATACTAAGAAAAGATTGATGCTTGATAATTGTTTTGAGATATGAAGATGGTGATATTAGAGTCATGCTAGTTGAGTAGTTGTGAATTTAAGAAATACTTGTGTTAAAGTTTGTGATTCCCATAGCATGCACGTATGGTGAACCGTTATGTGATGAAGTCGGAGCATGATTTATTTATTGATTGTCTTCCTTATGAGTGGCGGTCGGGGACGAGCGATGGTCTTTTCCTACCAATCTATCCCCCTAGGAGCATGCGCGTAATACTTTGCTTTCATAACTTCTAGATTTTTGCAATAAGTATATGAGTTCTTTATGACTAATGTTGAGTCCATGGATTATACGCACTTTTTCCCATCCTTCCACCATTGCTAGCCTCTCTAATACCGCGCACCTTTCGCCGGTATCATACACCCACCATATACCTTCCTCAAAACAGCCACCATACCTACCTATCATGGCATTTCCATAGCCATTCCGAGATATATGGCCATGCAACTTTCCACCGTTCCATTTATTATGACACGCTCCATCATTGTCATATTGCTAGCATGATCATGTAGTGGACATCGTATTTGTGGCAAAGCCACCGTTCATAATTCTTACATACATGTCACTCTTGATTCATTGCATATCCCGGTACACCGCCGGAGGCATTCATATAGAGTCATATTTTGTTTTAAGTATTGAGTTGTAATTGTTGAGTTGTAATAAAAATGAAAGTGTGATGATCATCATTTTTAGAGCATTGTCCCAAGTGAGGAAAATATGATGGAGACTATTATTCCCCCACAAGTCGGGATGAGACTCCGGACGAAAAATAAAAAAAAAAGAGAAAAGAGGCCATAAAAAAAGAGAAAAGGCCCAAATAAAAAAATTATAAAAAAATGAGAGAAAAAGAGAGAAGAGACAATGTTACTATCCTTTTACCACACTTGTGCTTCAAAGTAGCACCATGATCTTCATGATAGAGAGTCTCTCATTTTGTCACTTTCATATACTAGTGGAAATTTTTCATTATAGAACTTGGCTTGTATATTCCAATGATGGGCTTCCTCAATTTGCCCTAGGTCTTCGTGAGCAAGCGAGTTGGATGCACACCCACTTAGTTTCTTTTGTTGAGCTTTCATATACTTATAGCTCTAGTCCATCTGTTGCATGGAAATCCCTACTCACTCACATTGATATCTATTGATGGGCATCTCCATAGCCCGTTGATATGCCTAGTTGATGTGAGACTATCTTCCCCTCTTTTTTTGTCTTCTCCACAACCACCATTCAATTCCACATATAGTGCTATATCCATGGCTCACTCTCATGTATTGCGTGAAGATTGAAAAAGTTTTGAAAATGTTAAAGTATGAAACAATTTCTTGGCTTGTCATCAGGGTTGTGCATGATTTAAATACTTTGTGTGGTGAAGATAGAGTATAGCCAGACTATATGATTTTGTAGGGATAGCTTTCTTTGGCCATGTTATTTTGAGAAGACATAATTGCTTTGTTAGTATGCTTGAAGTATTATTATTTTTTATGTCAACATGAACTTTTGTCTTGAATTTTTTGGATCTGAATATTCATACCACAATTAAGAAGATTTACATTGAAATTATGCCAAGTAGCACTCCGCATCAAAAATTCTCTTTTTATCATTTACCTACTCGAGGACGAGCAGAAATTAAGCTTGGGGATGCCTAATACGTCTCCAACGTATCTATAATTTTTGATTGCTCCATGCTATATTATCTACTGTTTTGGACTATAGTGTGCTTTATTTTCCACTTTTATATTATTTTTGGGACTAACCTATTAACCGGAGGCCCAGCCCAGAATTGTTGTTTTTTTTGCATATTTCAGTGTTTCGAAGAAACGAAATATCAAACGAGTCCAAACGGAATGAAATCTTCGGGAACGTGATTTTATCACTGAACGTGATCCAGGAGACTTGGACCCTACTCCAAGGAAGCCAAGAGGCGGTCACGATGTGGGCCCCTCGGAGCTCCACCGACGTACTCCTTCCTCCTATATATACCTACGTACCCCCAAATGATCAGAAACGGAGCAAAAAACCTAATTCCACCGCCGCAACTTTCTGTATCCACGAGATCCCATCTTGGGCCTGTTCCGGAGCTCCTCCGGAGAGGGCCGTCATCACGGAGGGCTTCTACATCATCATAGCCTCTCCGATGAATTGCGAGTAGTTTACTTCAGACCTTCGGGTCCATAGTTATTAGCTATATGGCTTCTTCTCTCTTTTTGGATCTCAATACAATGTTCTCCCCCTCTCTCGTGGATATCTATTCGATGTAATCTTCTTTTTGCGGTGTGTTTGTTGAGACCGATGAATTGTGGGTTTATGATCAAGTCTATCTATGAATAATATTTGAATCTTCTCTGAATTCTTTTATGTATGATTGGTTATCTTTGCAAGTCTCTTCGAATTATCAATTTGGTTTGGCCTACTAGATTGGTTTTTTTCTTGCCATGGGAGAAGTGCTTAGCTTTGGGTTCAATCTTGCAGTGTCCTTTCCCAATGACAGAAGGGGCAGCAAGGCACGTATTGTATTGTTGCCATCGAGGATAACAAGATGGGGTTTATATCATATTGCATGAATTTATCCCTCTACATCATGTCATCTTGCTTAAGGCGTTACTCTGTTTTTAACTTAATACTCTAGATGCATGCTGGATAGCGGTCGATGAGTGGAGTAATAGTAGTAGATGCAGGCAGGAGTCGGTCTACTTGTCACGGACGTGATGCCTATATACATGATCATACCTAGATATTCTCATAACTATGCTCAATTCTGTCAATTGCTCAACAGTAATTTGTTCACCCACCGTAGAAATACTTATGCTCTTGAGAGAAGCCACTAGTGAAACCTATGGCCCCCGGGTCTATTCTCATCATATCAATCTCCATCACTTTATTATTGCTTTGCTTTTTAATTTACTTTTTACTTTTTACTTTGCATCTCTATACCAAAAATACCAAAAATATTATCTATCATCTCTATCAGATCTCACTCTCGTAAGTGACCGTGAAGGGATTGACAACCCTAATCGTGTTGGTTGCGAGGAGCTATTGTTTTTGTGTAGGTACGAGGGACTCTCGCGTGGCCTCCCACTGGATTGATACCTTGGTTCTCAAAAACTGAGGGAAATACTTACGCTACTTTGCTGCATCATCCTCTCCTCTTCGGGGAAATCCAACGCAGTGCTCAAGAGGTAGCAGAGGGTGTTGGGGAACATAGTAATTTCAAAAAAAATCCTACGCACACGCAAGATCATGGTGATGCATAGCAACGATAGGGGAGAGTGTTGTCTACGTACCCTCGTAGACCGTAAGCGGAAGCGTTATATCAACGCGGTTGATGTAGTCGTACGTCTTCACGATCCGACCGATCCAAGCACCGAAAGCACGGCACCTCCGAGTTCTGCACACGTTCGGCTCGGTGACGTCCTCGCCTTCTCGATCCAGCAAGAGGGGCGAAGTAGTAGATGAGTTCCGGCAGCACGACGGTGTGGTGACGGTGTTGGTGAAGAACAATCTTCCCAGGGCTTCGCCTAAGCACTACGAAAACTATGACGGAGGATAAACTAGAGGAGACGGGGTTGCCGGCACACGGCTTGGTGTTTCTTGATGTCTTTTGGGTGCTAGCCCTACCCCTCTATTTATATGTTGAGCCTTGGGGTCGAAACTTGGAGTAAAAGCCTCCACAAAGTCGGTTTCACCCGAAAGGCAAGAGTCCTTCTCGGACTCCAGGGCCAGACGCCAGGGTTCCCGGCATCTGGACCCAGACGCCAGGGACCCTGGCATCTGGCCCCTGGACTCCGCAAAACTTCCTTTTGCGCTTTCCAAAAACCTCGTGGGCTTTCCCCTTTGGCCCAGATAAAGTGTTCTCGTGCCCAAACATTTCGGGAAACATCCGGAACCCCTTCCGATGGATTCCGGAACCTTTTCGGAGATCAAATACTAGTGTCCACATATATCAATCTTTACTTCCGGACCACTCCGGAGTTCCTCGTTCCGCAGCTGCCTGGGTCTTGATCTCCTGGAAGTTGAGGTCCTTCTTCAGCCTCCCGGCACGCCACACCGCCACGTAGTATGCACGTGTGGCCTCGTGGACGGTGGGGTAGGTCCCGAGACAATAGCGGCGGCCGACGTCGCTAAAATCTAGCCCGAAGCTGTCGGAAGGCTTCGCCCTCACGCCGAAGAACCCCGTCTTGCCCCTCGGGGTCTTCCTCGACAGCATGGCGACGGCGGGGCGGGTCGGTGCGGCCGCGGGGCAAGGCGACGCAGCGACGGGGTGGGGCGTTGTGGACGGATCTGGATTGGGGTGGCGGGGGATTGCGGCCGGCAGAGGAGGGCCGGTGTGACGAATCGGGTGGCGGAAGCACGACGTGTGGCGGCGGCCTGAAGTAGGGTGGGACAGCGACGGAGTGGGGCCGGCGGAGGAACGGCGGGGGCGATGAATTGGGCGGCGATGAGGCTGACTAGGCGGCGAGGAGAAGAGGACGAATCGAGCGGGGACGAGGCCGATTCGCGGCGTCAGGCGGCGCACGACGGCGGGGCCGGATCTGGCGAGGGGGCGGGCGCCCGATGGCGGCGGTTCGGCGGGAGGTGGTGTTGGGGAACGTAGTAATTTCAAAAAAAAATCCTATGCACATGCAAGATCATGGTGATGCATAGCAACGAGAGGGGATAGTGTTGTCTACGTACCGTCGTAGACCGAAGCGGAAGCGTTGACGCAACGTAGAGGAAGTAGTCGTACGTCTTCCCGGTCCAACCGATACAAGCACCGTTACTCCGGCACCTCCGAGTTCTTGACACACGTACAGCTCGATGACGCACCCCGGGCTCCGATCCAGCAAAGCTTCGGGGAGGAGTTTCGTCAGCACGACGGCGTGGTGACGATCTTGATGTTTAATCGTCGCAGAGCTTCGCCTAAGCACCGCTACAATATGATCGAGGTGTAATATCATGGAGGGGGGCACCGCACACGGCTAAGGAACAATCACGAAGATCAACTTGTGTGTCCTAGGGTGCCCCCTGCCCCCGTATATAAAGGAGCCGAGGGGAGGGGGCGGCCGGCCAAGGAGGGGCGCGCCAGGGGGGAGTCCTACTCCCACCGGGAGTAGGACTCCCTTCTTTCCTAGTTGGAGAAGGAGAAGGGGGGAAAGAGGAGGAAGAGGGGAAGGAAAGGGGGGGCGCCGCCCCCCTTCCCTTGTCCTATTCGGACTAGGAAGGGGAGGGGCGCGCGGCCACCTCCTGCCTCCTTCTCTCTTCTCCCTCAAGGCCCATGTAGGCCCAATAACCCCCCGGTACTCCGGTAAAATGTCGATTTCACCCGGAACGATTCCGATGTCCAAATATAGGCTTCCAATATATCGATATTTATGTCTCGACCATTTCGAGACTCCTCGTCATGTCCGTGATCACATCCGGGACTTCGAACAACCTTCAGTACATCAAAACTCATAAACTCATAATATAATTGTCATTGAAACCTTAAGCGTGCGGACCCTACGGGTTCGAGAACAATGTAGACATGACCGAGACACGTCTCCAGTCAATAACCAATAGCGGAACCTGGATGCTCATATTGGCTCCCACATATTCTACGAAGATCTTTATCGGTCAGACTGCATAACAACATACTTTGTTCCCTTTGTCATCAGTATGTTACTTGCCCGAGATTCGATCGTCGGTATCTCAATACCTAGTTCAATCTCGTTACCGGCAAGTCTCTTTACTCATTCTGTAATACATCATCCCACAACTAACTCATTAGTTACAATGCTTGCAAGGCTTATAGTGATGTGCATTACCGAGTGGGCCCAGAGATACCTCTCCGACGATCGGAGTGACAAATCATAATCTCGAAATACGCCAACTCAACAAGTACCTTTGGAGACACCTATAGAGCACCTTTATAATCACCCAGTTACGTTTTGACATTTAGTGGCACACAAAGTGTTCCTCCGGTAAACGGGAGTTGCATAATCTCATAGTCATAGGAACATGTATAAGTCATGAAGAAAGCAATAGCAACATACTAAACGATCGGGTGCTAAGCTAATGGAATGGGTCATGTCAATCAGATCATTCAACTAATGATGTGATCCCATTAATCAAATAACAACTCTTTGTCTATGGTTAGGAAACACAACCATCTTTGATTAATGAGCTAGTCAAGTAGAGGCATACTAGTGACACTTTGTTTGTCTATGTATTCACACATACATTATGTTTCCGGTTAATACAATTCTAGCATGAATAATAAACATTTATCATGATATAAGGAAATAAATAATAACTTTATTATTGCCTCTAGGGCATATTTCCTTCAGTCTCCCACTTGCACTAGAGTCAATAATCTAGATTACACAGTAATGATTCTAACACCCATGGAGCCTTGGTGTTGATCATGTTTTGCTCGTGGAAGAGGCTTAGTCAACGGGTCTGCTACATTCAGATCCGTATGTATCTTGCAAATCTCTATGTCTCCCACCTGGACTAGATCCCGGATGGAATTGAAGTGTCTCTTGATGTGCTTGGTTCTTTTGTGAAATCTGGATTCCTTTGCCAAGGCAATTGCACCAGTATTGTCACAAAAGATTTTCATTGGACCCGATGCACTAGGTATGACACCTAGATCGGATATGAATCCTTCATCCAGACTCCTTCGTTTGCTGCTTACGAAGCAGCTATGTACTCCGCTTCACATGTAGATCCCGCCACGACGCTTTGTTTAGAACTGCACCAACTGACAGCTCCACCGTTTAATGTAAACACGTATCCGGTTTGCGATTTAGAATCGTCCGGATCAGTGTCAAAGCTTGCATCAACGTAACCTTTTACGATGAGCTCTTTGTTACCTCCATATATGAGAAACATATCCTTAGTCCTTTTCAGGTATTTCAGGATGTTCTTGACCGCTGTCCAGTGATCCACTCCTGGATTACTTTGGTACCTCCCTGCTAAACTTATAGCAAGGCACACATTAGGTCTGGTACACATCATTGCATACATGATAGAGCCTATGGCTGAAGCATAGGGAACATCTTTCATTTTCTCTCTATCTTCTGCAGTGGTCGGGCATTGAGTCTTACTCAACTTCACACCTTGTAACACAGGCAAGAACCCTTTCTTTGCTTGATCCATTTTGAACTTCTTCAAAACTTTGTCAAGGTATGTGCTTTGTGAAAGTCCAATTAAGCGTCTTGATCTATCTCTATAGATCTTAATGCCCAATATGTAAGAAGCTTCACCGAGGTCTTTCATTGAAAAACTCTTATTCAAGTATCCCTTTATGCTATCCAGAAATTCTATATCATTTCCAATCAGTAATATGTCATCCACATACAATATCAGAAATGCTACAGAGCTCCCACTCACTTTCTTGTAAATACAGGCTTCTCCGAAAGTCTGTATAAAACCAAATGCTTTGATCACACTATCAAAGCGTTTATTCCAACTCCGAGAGGCTTGCACCAGTCCATAAATGGATCGCTGGAGCTTGCACACTTTGTTAGCTCCCTTTGGATCGACAAAACCTTCCGGTTGCATCATATACAACTCTTCTTCCAGAAATCCATTCAGGAATGCAGTTTTTACATCCATCTGCCAAATTTCATAATCATAAAATGCGGCGATTGCTAACATGATTCGGACAGACTTAAGCATTGCTACGGGTGAGAAGATCTCATCGTAGTCAACCCCTTGAACTTGCCGAAACCCTTTTGCGACAAGTCGAGCTTTGTAGACAGTAATATTACCGTCAGCATCAGTCTTCTTCTTGAAGATCCATTTATTCTCAATTGGTTGCCGATCATCGAGCAAGTCAACCAAAGTCCATACTTTGTTCTCATACATGGATCCCATCTCTGATTTCATGGCTTCAAGCCATTTTGCGGAATCTGGGCTCACCATCGCTTCTTCATAGTTCGTAGGTTCATCATGATCTAGTAGCATGACTTCCAGAACAGGATTACCGTACCACTCTAGTGTGGATCTTACTCTGGTTGATCTACGAGGCTCAGTAGTAACTTGATCTGAAATTTCATGATCATCATCATTAAATTCCTCACTAATTGGTGTAGGTATCACAGAAACCGGTTTCTGTGATGAACTACTTTCCAATAAGGGAGCAGGTACAGTTACCTCATCAATTTCTACTTTCCTCCCACTCACTTCTTTCGAGAGAAACTCCTTCTCTAGAAAGGATCCATTCTTAGCAACGAATGTCTTGCCTTCGGATCTGTGATAGAAGGTGTACCCAACAGTCTCCTTTGGGTATCCTATGAAGACACATTTCTCCGATTTGGGTTCGAGCTTATCAGGTTGAAGTTTTTTCACATAAGCATCGTAGCCCCAAACTTTAAGAAACGACAACTTTGGTTTCTTGCCAAACCATAGTTCATAAGGCGTCGTCTCAACGGATTTCGATGGTGCCCTATTTAACATGAATGCGGTCATCTCTAAAGCATAACCCCAAAACGATAGCGGTAAATCAGTAAGAGACATCATAGATCGCACCATATCTAGTAAAGTACGATTACGACGTTCGGACACACCATTACGCTGTGGTGTTCCGGGTGGCGTGAGTTGCGAAACTATTCCGCATTGTTTCAAATGTACACAAAACTCGTAACTCAAATATTCTCCTCCACGATCAGATCATAGAAACTTTATTTTCTTGTTACGATGATTTTCTACTTCACTCTGAAATTCTTTGAACTTTTCAAATGTTTCAGACTTATGTTTCATTAAGTAGATATACCCATATCTGCTTAAATCACCTGTGAAGGTGAGAAAATAACGATATCTGCCACGAGCCTCAACATTCATCGGACCACATACATCTGTATGTATGATTTCCAACAAATCTGTTGCTCTCTCCATAGTACCGGAGAACGGCGTTTTAGTCATCTTGCCCATGAGGCACGGTTCGCAAGTACCAAGTGATTCATAATCAAGTGGTTCCAAAAGTCCATCAGTATGGAGTTTCTTCATGCGCTTTACACCGATATGACCTAAACGGCAGTGCCACAAATAAGTTGCACTATCATTATCAACTCTGCATCTTTTGGCTTCAACATTATGAATATGTGTATCACTACTATCGAGATTCATCAAAAATAGACCACTCTTCAAGGGTGCATGACCATAAAAGATATTACTCATATAAATAGAACAACCATTATTCTCTGATTTAAATGAATAACCGTCTCGCATCAAACAAGATCCAGATATAATGTTCATGCTCAACGCTGGCACCAAATAACAATTATTTAGGTCTAATACTAATCCCGAAGGTAGATGTAGAGGTAGCGTGCCGACCGCGATCACATCGACTTTGGAACCATTTCCCACGCGCATCGTCACCTCGTCCTTTGCCAGTGTTCGCTTAATCCGTAGTCCCTGTTTCGAGTTGCAAATGTTAGCAACAGAACCAGTATCAAATACCCAGGTGCTACTGCGAGCTCTAGTAAGGTACACATCAATAACATGTATATCACATATACCTTTGTTCACCTTGCCATCCTTCTTATCCGCCAAATACTTGGGGCAGTTCCGCTTCCAGTGACCAGTCCGCTTGCAGTAGAAGCACTCAGTTTCAGGCTTAGGTCCAGACTTGGGTTTCTTCTCTTGAGCAGCAACTTGCTTGCTGTTCTTCTTGAAGTTCCCCTTCTTCTTCCCTTTGCCCTTTTTCTTGAAACTAGTGGTCTTGTTGACCATCAACACTTGATGCTCCTTTTTGATTTCTACCTCCGCAGCTTTCAGCATTGCGAAGAGCTCGGGAATAGTCTTATTCATCCCTTGCATATTATAGTTCATCACAAAGCTCTTGTAGCTTGGTGGCAGTGATTGGAGAATTATGTCAATGACGCAATCATCTGGAAGACTAACTCCCATCTGAATCAAGTGATTATTATACCCAGACATTTTGAGTATATGCTCACTGACAGAACTGTTCTCCTCCATCTTGCAGCTATAGAACTTATTGGAGACTTCATATCTCTCAATCCTGGCATTTGCTTGAAATATTAATTTCAACTCCTGGAACATCTCATATGCTCCATGACGTTCAAAACGTTGTTGAAGTCCCAATTCTAAGCCGTAAAGCATGGCACACTGAACTATCGAGTAGTCATCAGCTTTGCTCTACCAGACGTTCATAACATCTGGTGTTGCTCCAGAAGCAGGCCTGGCACCCAGCGGTGCTTCCAGGACGTAATTCTTCTGTGCAGCAATGAGGATAATCCTCAAGTTACGGACCCAGTCTGTGTAATTGCTACCATCATCTTTCAACTTTGCTTTCTCAAGGAACGCATTAAAATTCAACGGAACAACAGCACGGGCCATCTATCTACAATCAAACATACATAAGCAAGATACTATCAGGTACTAAGTTCATGATAAATTTAAGTTCAATTAATCATATTACTTAAGAACTCCCACTTAGATAGACATCCCTCTAATCCTCTAAGTGATCACGTGATCCAAATCAACTAAACCATAACCGATCATCACGTGAAATGGATTAGTTTTCAATGGTGAACATCATTATGTTGATCATATCTACTATATGATTCACGCTACCTTTAGGTCTCCGTGTTCCGAGGCCATATCTGCATATGCTAGGCTCGTCAAGTTTAACCTGAGTATTCTGCGTGTGCAAAACTGGCTTGCACCCGTTGTAGATGGACATAGAGCTTATCACAACCGATCATCACGTGGTGTCTGGGCACGACGAACTTTGGCAACGGTGCATACTCAGGGAGAACACTTCTTGATAATTTAGTGAGAGATCATCTTATAATGCTACCGTCAATCAAAGCAAGATAAGATGCATAAAAGATAAACATCACATGCAATCAATATAAGTGATATGATATGGCCATCATCATCTTGTGCTTGTGATCTCCATCTCCGAAGCACCGTCATGATCACCATCATCATCGGCGCGACACCTTGATCTCCATCGTAGCATCATTGTCGTCTCGCCAATCTTATGCTTCTACGACTATCGCTACCGCTTAGTGATAAAGTAAAGCATCACAGGGCGATTGCATTGCATACAATAAAGCGACAACCATATGGCTCCTGCCAGTTGCCGATAACTCAGTTACAAAACATGATCATCTCATACAATAAAATTTAGCATCATGTCTTGACCATATCACATCACAACATGCCCTGCAAAAACAAGTTAGACGTCCTCTAGTTTGTTTGTTGCAAGTTTTACGTGGCTGCTACGGGCTTAAGCAACAACCAATCTTACCTACGCATCAAAACCACAACGATAGTTTGTCAAGTTGATGCCGTTTTAACCTTCGCAAGGACTGGGCGTAGCCACACTCGGTTCAACTAAAGTTGGAGAAACTGACACCCGCCAGCCACCTATGTGCAAAGCACGGCGGTAGAACCAGTCTCGCATAAGCGTACGCGTAATGTCGGTCCGGGCCGCTTCATCCAACAATACCGCCGAACCAAAGTATGACATGCTGGTAGGCAGTATGACTTATATCGCCCACAACTCACTTGTGTTCTACTCGTGCATATAACATCAAACCATAAAACCTAGGATCGGATGCCACTGTTGGGGAACATAGTAATTTCAAAAAAATTCCTACGCACACGCAAGATCATGGTGATGCATAGCAACGAGAGGGGAGAGTGTTGTCTACATACCCTCGTAGACCGAAGCGGAAGCGTTGACGCAACGTAGAGGAAGTAGTCGTACGTCTTCTCGGTCCAACCGATCCAAGCACCGTTACTCCGGCACCTCCGAGTTCTTGACACACGTACAGCTCGATGATGCACCCCGGGCTCCGATCCAGCAAAGCTTCGGGGAGGAGTTTCGTCAGCACGACGGTGTGGTGACGATCTTGATGTTTAACCGTCGCAGGGCTTCGCCTAAGCACCGCTACAATATGATCGAGGTGTAATATCGTGGAGGGGGGCACCGCACACGGCTAAGGAACAATCACGAAGATCAACTTGTGTGTCCTAGGGTGCCCCCCTGCCCCCGTATATAAAGGAGCCAAGGGGAGGGGGCGGCCGGCCAAGGAGGGGCGCGCCAGGGGGGAGTCCTACTCCCACCTGGAGTAGGACTCCCTTCTTTCCTAGTTGGAGAAGGAGAAGGGGGGAAGGAAAGGGGGGGGGGCGCCCCCCTTCCCTAGTCCTATTCGGACTAGGAAGGGGAGGGGCGCGCGGCCACCTCCTGCCTCCTTCTCTCTTCTCCCTCAAGGCCCATGTAGGCCCAATAACCCCCCGGGGGGTTCCGGTAACCCCCCGGTACTCCGGTAAAATGCCGATTTCACCCGGAACGATTCCGATGTCCAAATATAGGCTTCCAATATATCGATCTTTATGTCTCGACCATTTAGAGACTCCTCGTCATGTCCGTGATCACATCCGGGACTCCGAAAAACCTTCAGTACATCAAAACTCATAATATAATTGTCATTGAAACCTTAAGTGTGCGGACCCTACGGGTTCGAGAACAATGTAGACATGACCGAGACACGTCTCCAGTCAATAACCAATAGCGGAACCTGGATGCTCATATTGGATCCCACATATTCTACGAAGATCTTTATCGGTCAGACAGCATAACAACATACTTTGTTCCCTTTGTCATCGGTATGTTACTTGCCCGAGATTCGATCATCGGTATCTTAATACCTAGTTCAATCTCGTTACCGGCAAGTCTCTTTACTCGTTCCGTAATACATCATCTCACAAGTAACACATTAGTTGCAATGCTTGCAAGGCTTATGTGATGTGTATTACCGAGAGGGCCCAGAGATACCTCTCCGTTAGACGGAGTGACAAATCCTAATCTCGAAATACGCCAACCCAACATGTACCTTTGGAGACACCTGTAGAGCTCCTTTATAATCACCCAGTTACGTTGTGACGTTTGGTAGCACACAAAGTGTTCCTCCGGTAAACGGGAGTTGCATAATCTCATAGTCATAGGAACATGTATAAGTCATGAAGAAAGCAATAGCAACATACTAAACGATCGGGTGCTAAGCTAATGGAATGGGTCATGTCAATCAGATCATTCAACTAATGATGTGATCCCGTTAATCAAATAACAACTCTTTGTCTATGGTTAGGAAACACAACCATCTTTGATTAACGAGCTAGTCAAGTAAAGGCATACTAGTGACACTTTGTTTGTCTATGTATTCACACATGTATTATGTTTCCGGTTAATACTATTCTAGCATGAATAATAAACATTTATCATGATATAAGGAAATAAATAATAACTTTATTATTGCCTCTAGGACATATTTCCTTCAGGTGGATGGAAGAAGGGATGATACGACCACACATAATGTTGTACCGCATCAAATCACAGATATACATGAGCCTAAAATATTTCAATTTAGTGAAGGTAACAAGGAGGTCGAGTCTTTGGTGTTGATTACATGCAAGAATGACACATGCCACTTTAGGAAAGTATACACTGAGTTGGGCACAATCGAACAGAAGATACAAACTGGGCATGAAGATACAAAAGTGCATCAGGTACAAAAATTGGTTGAAACAATTTACACATGGACTAATATTATTTTTGGTTCGACTAAGACTACATGTTCTAGTACTACTTGGGTCCATGGCAGTACGTGGTTCCATCAAGATCTTGTGAAGGCAAATCCACGAAAGGAGTCGTTGGTTAGAGATAAAATAGAAAATATATTACCTGATGTTTTGGGATCGGTCAAGAAGATAAATGGCAGAGTTCTATTTCTTTTCCTGCCACGTAAGGAATATCAGGCAAGTGCACATACGTGGGATATATGGAGTCTACTATGTCTACAGGAAATTGGATGGGGTCCACCAGCACCAAATCTGAAGCCGGCGATGCATCCATCAAAACTAGTACTTTTTGTTTCCTTAGATAGATTGAGTCGGTTTTTAATTACGTGTATCAAGTGCTTGCTTTCCAAGTTAGTTAAGAGGTGCGGCTATTATATAAAGCCGATTGAGTTCATTGTAAAATCAGGTTATTTTTATATGAAATAGACACGATGTGTTTTTCAGGGTAGACACACCCGTATCAAGTTTTGGAGGGATTTTTAGAAAACCTCTGTTTTGCGATTTCTCTTCGTGGAAATTGTTTTGTGCGTGAGTACCTTCGTCGAGATTGGTTTTCTCGTGATGGGCCGCAAGGTTCAAACCCTCTACTTCATGTACATCGCGTGCACGGGTGAGAGGTTGCTACTACTGGTGGTGTAGTTGTTGGGGAACGTAGTAATTTCAAAAAAATTCCTACGCACACGCAAGATCATGGTGATGCATAACAACGAGAGGGGAGAGTGTGATCTACGTACCCTTGTAGACCGAAACCGGAAGCGTTAGCACAACGCGGTTGATGTAGTCGTACGTCTTCACGGCCCGACCGATCAAGCACCGAAACTACGGCACCTCCGAGTTCTAGCACACGTTCAGCTCGATGACGATCCCCGGACTCCGATCCAGCAAAGTGTCGGGGAAGAGTTCCGTTAGCACGATGGCGTGGTGACGATCTTGATGTACTACCATCGCAGGGCTTCGCCTAAGCACCGCTACAATATTATCGAGGATTATGGTGGAAGGGGGCACCGCACACGGCTAAGAATATGATCACGTGGATCAACTTGTCTCTAGAGGTGCCCCCTTGCCCCTGTATAGAAAGGAGCAAGGGAGGAGGAGGCCGGCCCTAGGAGGGGGCGCGCCAAGTGTGGAGTCCTACTAGGACTCCCTAGTCCTAGTAGGATTCCACCTCCCATATGGAATAGGAAAAGAGGAAGGGAAAAGGAGAAGGAAGGAAGGGGGCGCCCCCCTTCCCTAGTCCAATTCGGACCAGACCAAGGGGAGGGGTGCGGCCACCCTTGAGGCCCTTTTTCTTCTTTCCCGTATGGCCCAATAAGGCCCAATAGTATTCCCCTAACTCTCCGGTACTCTGAAAAATACCCGAATCACTCGGAACCTTTCCGATGTCCGAATATAGTCGTCCAATATATCAATCTTTACGTCTCGATCATTTTGAGACTCCTCATCATGTCCCCGATCTCATCCGGGACTCCGAACTACTTCGGTACATCAAAACTCATAAACTCATAATATAACTGTCATTGAAACCTTAAGCGTGCGGACCCTATGGGTTCGAGAACAATGTAGACATGACCGAGACATGTCTCCAGTAAATAACCAATAGCGGAACCTGGATGCTCATATTGGCTCCCACATATTCTACGAAGATCTTTATCGGTCAGACCGCATAACAACATACTTTGTTCCCTTTGTCATCAGTATGTTACTTGCCCGAGATTCGATCGTCGGTATCTTAATACCTAGTTCAATCTCGTTACCGGTAAGTCTCTTTACTCGTTCCGTAATACATCAGCTCACAACTAACTCATTAGTTGCAATGCTTGCAAGGCTTATGTGATGTGCATTACCGAGAGGGCCCAGAGATACCTCTCCGACAATCGGAGTGACAAATCCTAATCTCAAAATACGCCAACCCAACATGTACCTTTGGAGACACCTATAGAGCTCATTTATAATCACCCAGTTAGGTTGTGACATTTGGTAGCACACAAAGTGTTCCTCCGGCAAACGGGAGTTGCATAATCTCATAGTCATAGGAACATGTATAAGTCATGAAGAAAGCAATAGCAACATACTAAACGATCGGGTGCTAAGCTAATGGAATGGGTCATGTCAATCACATCATTCTCCTAATGATGTGATCCCGTTAATCAAATAACAACTCTTTTGTTTCTGGTTAGGAAACATAACCATCTTCGATTAACGAGCTAGTCAAGTAGAGGCATACTAGTGACACTCTATTTGTCTATGTATTCACACATGTATTATGTTTCCGGTTAATACAATTCTAGCATGAATAATAAACATTTATCATGATATAAGGAAATAAATAATAACTTTATTATTGCCTCTAGGGCATATTTCCTTCAGTCTCCCACTTGCACTAGAGTCAATAATCTAGTTCACATCGCCATGTGATTCAACACTAAGAGTTCACATCACCATGTGATTAACACCCATAGTTCACATCGTCATGTGACCTATACCCAAAGGGTTTACTAGAGTCAATAATCTAGTTCACATCATTTATGTGATTAACACCCAAAGAGTACTAAGGTGTGATCATGTTTTGCTTGTGAGATAATTTTAGTCAACGGGTCTGTCACATACAGATCCGTAAGTATTTTGCGAATTCTATGTCTACAATGCTCTGCACGGAGCTACTCTAGCTAATTGCTCCCACTTTCAATATGTATCTAGATCGATACTTAGAGTCATCCAGATCTATGTCAAAACTTGCATCGACGTAACTTTTTACGACGAACCTTTTGTCACCTCCATAATCGAGAAATATTTCCTTATTCCATTAAGGATAATTTTGACCAATGTCCAGTGATCTACTCTTAGATCACTATTGTACTCCCTTGCTTAACACAGTGTAGGGTATACAATAGATCTGGTACACATCATGGCATACTTTATAGAACCTATGGCTGAGGCATAGGGAATGACTTTCATTCTCTTTCTATCTTCTGCCGTGGTCGGGCTTTGAGTCTTACTCAATTTCATACCTTGTAACACAGCCAAGAACTCTTTCTTTGACTGTTCCATTTTTGAACTACTTCAAAATATTGTCAAGGTATGTACTCATTGAAAAAACTTATCAAGCGTCTTGATCTATCTCTATAGATTTTGATGCTTAATATGTAAGCAGCTTCACCGAGGTCTTTCTTTGAAAAACTTCTTTAAAAACACTCCTTTATGCTTTGCAGAATAATTCTACATTATTTCGGATCAACAATATGTCATTCACATATACTTATCAGAAATGTTGTAGTGCTCCCACTCACTTTCTTGTAAATACAGGCTTCACCGCAAGTCTGTATAAAACTATATGCTTTGATCATACTATCAAAGCGTTTATTCCAACTCCGAGAGGCTTGCACCAGTCCATAAATGGATCGCTGGAGCTTGCACACTTTGTTAGCTCCTTTTGGATCGACAAAACCTTCCGGCTGCATCATATACAACTCTTCTTCCAGAAATCCATTCAGGAATGCAGTTTTGACATCCATTTGCTGGATTTCATAAAATGCGGCAATTGCTAACATGATTCGGACAGACTTAAGCATAGATACGAGTGAGAAACTCTCATCATAGTCAACACCTTGAACTTGTCGAAAACCTTTTTGCGACAATTCTAGCTTTGTAGATAGTAACACTACTATCGGCGTCCGTCTTCCTCTTGAAGATCCATTTAATCTCATTGGCTCGCCGATCATTGTGCAAGTCAATCAAAGTCCATACTTTGTTCTCATACATGGATCTCATCTCAGATTTCATGGCCTCAAGCCATTTCGCGGAATCTAGGCTCATCATCGCTTCCTCATAGTTCGCAAGTTCATCATGGTCTAGTAACATGACTTCCAGAACAGGATTACCGTACCACTTTGGTGCGGATCTCACTCTGGTTTACCTACGAGATTCAGTATTAACTTGATCTGAAGTTACATGATCATCATCATTAGTCTTCCTCACTAATTGGTGTAGTAGTCACAGGAACTGATTTCTTGTGATGAACTACTTTTCAATAAGGGAGAAGGTACAATTACCTTATCAAGTTCTACTTTCCTCCCACTCACTTCTTTCAAGAGAAACTCCTTCTCTAGAAAGGATCCATTCTTAGCAACGAATGTCTTGCCTTCGGATCTGTGATAGAAGGTGTACCCAATAGTCTCCTTTGGGTATCCTATGAAGACATATTTCTCCGATTTGGGTTTGAGCTTATCAGGATGAAACTTTTTCATATAAGCATCACAATCCCAAACTTTAAGAAACGACAACTTTGGTTTCTTGCCAAACCATAGTTCATATTGTGTTGTCTTAACAGACTTAGATGGTGCCCTTTTAAACGTGAATGCAGCTGTCTTTAATGCATAACCCCAAAACGATAGTGGTAGATCGGTAAGAGACATCATAGATCGCACCATATCTAATAAAGTATGGTTATGATGTTCGGACACACCATTATGTTGTGGTGTTCTAGGTGGCGTGAGTAGTGAAACTATTTCACATTGTTTTAACTGAAGACCAGACTCGTAACTCAAATATTTTACCTCTTCGATCATATCGTAGAAACTTTTATTTTCTTGTTACGATGATTCTCCACTTCACTCTGAAATTCTTTGAACTTTTCAAATATTTCAGACTTGTGTTTCATTAAGTAGATATACCCATATCTGCTCAAATCATCTGTGAACGTCAGAAAATAATGATACCCGCCACGAGCCTTAACACTCATCGGATCTCATACATCAGTATGTATTATTTCCAATAAGTCAGTTGCTCGCTCCATAGTTCCGAAGAACGGCGTTTTAGTCATCTTGCCCATGAGGCATGGTTCGCAAGCATCAACTGATTCATAATTAAGTGATTCCAAAAACCCATTAGCATGGAGTTTATTCATGCGCTTTACACCAATATGACCTAAACGGCAGTGCCACAAATAAGTTGCACTATCATTATTAACTTTGCATCTTTTGGTTTCAATATTATGATTATGTGTATCACTACGATCGAGATCCAACGAACTATTTTCATTGGGTGTGTAACCATATAAGGTTTTATTCATGTAAACAGAACAACAATTTATTCTCTTACTTAAATGAATAACCGTATTACAATAAACATGATCAAATCATATTCATGCTCAACGCAAACACCAAATAACACTTATTCAGGTTCAACACTAATCCCGAAAGTATAGGGAGTGTGCGATGATGATCATATCAATCTTGGAACCACTTCGAACACACATCGTCACTTCACCCTTAACTAGTCTCTGTTTATTCTGCAACTCCCGTTTCGAGTTACTAATCTTAGCAACTGAACTAGTATCAAATACTGAGGGGTTGCTATAAACACTAGTAAAGTACACATCAATAACATGTATATCAAATATACTTATGTTCACTTTTCCATCCTTCTTATCTGCCAATCACTTGGGGTAGTTCCGCTTCCAGTGACTAGTCCCTTTGCAGTAGAAACACTTAGTCTCAGGCTTAGGACCAGACTTGGGCTTCTTCACTTGAGCAGAAACTTGCTTGCTGTTCTTCTTGAAGTTCCCCTTCTTCCCTCTGCCCTTTTCTTGAAACTAGTGGTCTTGTCTACCATCAACACTTGATGTTTTTCTCGATTTCTACCTTCGTCAATTTCCGCATTACGAAGAGCTTGGGAATCGTTTCCGTTATCCCTTGCATATCATAGTTCATCACGAAGTTCTACTAACTTGGTGATGGTGACTAGAGAATTCTGCCAATCACTATCTTATCTGGAAGATTAACTCCCACTTGATTCAAGCGATTGTAGTACTCAGACAATCTGAGCACATGCTCACTAGTTGAGCGATTCTCCTCCATCTTTTAGCTATAGAACTTGTTGGAGACTTCATATCTCTCAACTCGGGTATTTGCTTGAAATATTAACTTCAACTCCTGGAACATCTCATATGCTCCATGACGTTCAAAACGTCTTTGAAGTCCCGATTCTAAGCCATTAAGCATGGTGCACTAAACTATCAAGTAGTCATCATATTGAGCTAGCCAAACGTTCATAACATCTGCATCTGCTCCTGCAATAGGTCCGTCACCTAGCGTTGCATCAAGGACATAATTCTTCTGTGCAGCAATGAGGATAAACCTCAGATCACGGATCCAATCCGCATCATTGCTACTAACATCTTTCAACACAATTTTCTCTAGGAACATATCAACATAAACACAGGGAAACAACAACGCGAGCTATTGATCTACAACATAATTTGCAAAATACTACCAGGACTAAGTTCATGATAAATTTAAGTTCAATTAATCATATTACTTAAGAACTCCCACTTAGATAGACATCCCTCTAATCCTCTAAGTGATTACGTGATCCAAATCAACTAAACCATGTCCGATCATCACGTGAGATGGAGTAGTTTCATTGGTGAACATCGCTATGTTGATCATATCTGCTATATGATTCACGCTCGACCTTTCGGTCTCCGTGTTCCGAGGCCATATCTGTATATGCTTGGCTCGTCAAGTATAACCTGAGTATTCTGCGTGTGCAACTGTTTTGCACCCGTTGTATTTGAACGTAGAGCCTATCACACCCGATCATCACGTGGTGTCTCAGCACGAAGAACTTTCGCAACGGTGCATACTCAGGGAGAACA
This sequence comes from Triticum dicoccoides, assembly GCF_002162155.2. Classification (NCBI taxonomy): domain Eukaryota; kingdom Viridiplantae; phylum Streptophyta; class Magnoliopsida; order Poales; family Poaceae; genus Triticum; species Triticum dicoccoides. Next base: position 203,660,351 of record NC_041382.1, read on the forward strand.
CTTCTTGATAATTAGTGAGAGATCATCTTATAATGCTACCGTCAATCAAAGCAAGATAAGATGCATAAAAGATAACCATCGCATGCAACCAATATAAGTGATATGATATGGCCACCATCATCTTGTGCTTGTGATCTCCATCTTCGAAGCACCGTCATGATCACCATCGTCACCGGCGCGACACCTTGATCTCCATCGTAGCATCGTTGTCGTCTCGCCAATCTTATGCTTCCACGACTACCGCTGCCGCTTAGTGATAAAGTAAAGCATTACAGCGCGATTGCATTGCATACAATAAAGCGACAACCATATGGCTCCTGCCAGTTGCCGATAACTCGGTTACAAAACATGATCATCTCATACAATAAAATTTAGCATCATGTCTTGACCATATCACATCACAACATGCCCTGCAAAAACAAGTTAGACGTCCTCTACTTTGTTGTTGCAAGTTTTACGTGGCTGCTACGGGCTTAAGCAAGAACCAATCTTACCTATGCATCAAAACCACAACGATAGTTTATCAAGTTGGTGCTGTTTTAACCTTCGCAAGGACCGGGCGTAGCCACACTCGGTTCAACTAAAGTTGGAGAAACTGTCACCCGCTAGCAACCTTTGTGCAAAGCACGTCGGGAGAACCGGTCTCGCGTAAGCGTATGCGTAATGTCGGTCCGGGCCGCTTCGTCCAACAATACCGCCGAACCAAAGTATGACATGCTGGTAAGCAGTATGACTTATATCGCCCACAACTCACTTGTGTTGTACTCGTGCATATAACATCAACACATAAAACCTAGGCTCGGATGCCACTGTTGGGGAACGTAGTAATTTCAAAAAAATCCTACGCACACGCAAGATCATGGTGATGCATAGCAACGAGAGGGAAGAGTGTGATCTACGTACCCTTGTAGACCGACAGCGGAAGCGTTAGCACAACGCGGTATATGTAGTCGTACGTCTTCACGGCCCGACCGATCAAGTACCGAAACTACGGCACCTCCGAGTTCTAGCACACATTCAGCTCGATGACGATCCCCGGACTCCGATCCAGCAAAGTGTCGGGGAAGAGTTCCGTTAGCACGACGGCGTGGTGATGATCTTGATGTACTACCGTCGCAGGGCTTCGCCTAAGCACCGCTACAATATTATCGAGGATTATGGTGGAAGGGGGCACCGCACACGGCTAAGAATATGATCACGTGGATTAGATTGTCTCTAGAGGTTCCCCCTTGCCCCCGTATATAAAGAAGCAAGGAGGAGGAGGCCGGCTCTAGGAGGGGCGCGCCAAGTGTGGAGTCCTACTAGGACTCCCTAGTCCTAGTAGGATTCCACCTCCCATATGGAATAGGAAAAGAGGAAGGGAAAAGGAGAAGGAAGGAAGGGGGCGCCCCCCTTCCCTAGTCCAATTCGGACCAGACCAAGGGGAGGGGTGCGGCCACCCTTGAGGCCCTTTTTCTTCTTTCCCGTATGGCCCAATAAGGCCCAATACGTATTCCCGTAACTCTCCAGTACACTGAAAAATACCCGAATCACTCGGAACCTTTCCGATGTTCGAATATAGTCGTCCAATATATCGATCTTTACGTCTCGACCATTTCGAGACTCCTCGTCATGTCCCCGATCTCATACGGGACTCCGAACTCCTTCGGTACATCAAAACTCATAAACTCATAATATAACTGTCATTGAAACCTTAAGCGTGAGGACCCTACGGGTTCGAGAACAATGTAGACATGACCGAGACACGTCTCCAGTCAATAACCAATAGCGGAACCTGGATGCTCATATTGGCTCCCACATATTCTACGAAGATCTTTATCGGTCAGACTGCATAACAACATACTTTGTTCCCTTTGTCATCGGTATGTTACTTGCCCGAGATTCGATCGTCGGTATCTTAATACCTAGTTCAATCTCGTTACCGGTAAGTCTCTTTACTCGTTCCGTAATACATCATCTCACAACTAACTCATTAGTTGCAATGCTTGCAAGGCTTATGTGATGTGCATTACCGAGAGGGCCCAGAGATACCTCTCCGACAATCGGAGTGACAAATCCTAATCTCGAAATACGCCAACCCAACATGTACCTTTGGAGACACCTGTAGAGCTCCTTTATAATCACCCAGTTACGTTGTGACGTTTGGTAGCACACAAAGTGTTCCTCCGACAAACGGGAGTTGCATAATCTCATAGTCATAGGAACATGTATAAGTCATGAAGAAAGCAATAGCAACATACTAAACGATCGGGTGCTAAGCTAATGGAATGGGTCATGTCAATCACATCATTCTCCTAATGATGTGATCTCGTTAATCAAATAACAACTCTTTTGTTTATGGTTAGGAAACATAACCATCTTTGATTAACGAGCTAGTCAAGTAGAGGCATACTAGTGACACTCTATTTGTCTATGTATTCACACATGTATTATGTTTCCGGTTAATACAATTCTAGCATGAATAATAAACATTTATCATGATATAAGGAAATAAATAATAACTTTATTATTGCCTCTAGGGCATATTTCCTTCAGGAGTGTCGTGAAAGATCGGGCCCCAACAACGGATCGAATCTCGCCACGAGGTTCGGTCTATATCAGGTGGTATTCAGAGCAAGGTTGTTCACGACACTATGGAGAAGATGACGAGCGCATTATCATTCAGTAAGTTAAGCTATGGATTTCAGTTGGAGGAGGAAGGCCGTTGGGCCGGGCTATTTCACACCTGTGTGGTGGTGAGAGAGAGATCATGTTCTATGACGGTCGATCACATGAATTTGATCAACGTCGCAAGCATCGAGATGGTGGAGAAACTGAATCTACCAATGACGCCACGTCCACAACCATACTATTTCCATTGGGGTCATGAAGAGCTCACTGTCACGCAACAAACAAAGGTACCGTTTTTGTTGGAAAATTATTTTTGTGAGGTTTTGTGCGACGTGATTCCGGCACCGATGATTTCATGTCACTTGTTATTGGGAGAGCCGTGGTACAGAGAGTATGATGTCGCGTACGATTGCAAAACACACAGATATACCGTCTAGAGGGGTAAGAAGTGCAGCCTCGTGCCAATGGGTGAGGAGCGTTTTATTTCTTGGAGGAAAGAACATCTTGAGAGGATAAAAGAGCGGGAAGAAGAAGAAAAGAAGAAGGCCCAAGTTGCTGAAATTTCTGTGATTGTTATTCAATCGAGTGAAGAAAAATATTGCTCAAGAGGTCAACCCAAATCCGAGGACGGTTTTGATGCAAGGAGGAGAGGATGATACGACCACACATAATGTTGTACCGCATCAAATCACGGATATACATGAGCCTAAAATATTTCAATTTAGTGAAGGTAACAAGGAGGTCGAGTCTTTGGTGTTGATTACATGCAAGAATGACACATGCCACTTTAGGAAAGTATACACTGAGTTGGGCACAATCGAACAGAAGATACAAACTGGGCATGAAGATACAAAAGTGCATCAGGTACAAAAATTGGTTGAAACAATTTACACATGGACTAATATTATTTTTGGTTCAGCTAAGACGACATGTTCTAGTACTACTTGGGTCCATGGCAGTACGTGGTTCCATCAAGATCTTGTGAAGGCAAATCCACGAAAGGAGTCGTTGGTTAGAGATAAAATAGAAAGTATATTACCTGATGTTTTGGGATCAGTCAAGAAGATAAATGGCAGAGTTCTATTTCTTTTCCTGCCACGTTTTGCATGTGAGTACCTTCGTCGAGATTGATTTTCTCGTGCTGGGCCGCAAGGTTCAAACCCTCTACTTCGTGTACATCGCGTGCACGGGCGAGAGGTTGCTACTGCTGGTGGTGGAGTGTCGTGAAAGATCGGGCCCCAACAATGGATCGGATCTCACTACGAGGCTCGGTCTTATCAAGGGAGGGAAGTGAAAGGAAGCGGCGGTTGGCAAATATACATCTCCTATAGGCGGAGATGTAAGTATTGTAGTTTACATCTTCGGGAGGCGCAGACGTATTTTTTTAAGAAAAAAGGTTCCTCCCGCTTTATATTATAAAGCAACGAACCAAGCATCCAACACATCAGTACAGAGTACAATCAAGTCATAAAATCACGCTGGGGGCACAGCAGGACAAGCCCAAAACAACGTTTTTTTTACATCTACACCATTTGTTGGAGCAGCGTTTTTGGCCTCTGAAGATGCAAAAGTTGTATTCTTACATCTAGATCTTCTATTAGAGATGTTCTTGCGGTACGCCATGGTATATGTGTCATTGCACGCACCTCTGGCGTACTGTAGCTTAACTAGAAGAACGCCCGTGCATTGCAACGAGGCCACATTAAATTTAAGAGTTCAATATTAATATTCTCATACATATCAAGTGACATTGGCGACCTTTTTTTACCATCAAATCCTCACATACACACTATCTCCCTCCCTGTTCCTCACTCTCTCTCCCCCTCTCCCTCTCTCTCTCCCTCTAATACACACACACACATATCCATCTTATTGGGTACGGGACCATAATCCATCTATTTCACATACACACACGCTAGTGCATAATAATATGGATTATGTGTATTATATTTGCCACCACAACTGACGGAATTAATTTCATGTAAATCAGCCAGCCACAGCTCCAAGAATATGCGGAGGAGGTGGCCCTGGTCGGCGTTGGCGCCGTCCGACGCGGGCCACGGGCCCGCTTCCAAGTGCGTCTGCGCGCCGGCCACCCACGCTGGGTCCTTCAAGTGCCGCTTCCACCGCACCAACTCCCAGGGCCACAGTCATGGCCAGGGCCAGGGAAGCCACCCTTTTCCGCCCCCTTCACCGGCCGCGGCCAACGCGGTGCCGCGGTACCCGGCCTCGCCGTCCTCGGTGATGCAGCCCGAGCATCAGCCTCGAGAATTAAGAACGCTCGACAATGGAGAGGGAAGGGAAGACCATATACATGTCATAAGAAAGGGAGTTTATTTGCTGCTCCCTCGATGTATTGTTTCCTTTGTTTGGAGATTGATTACCCTCCGTGAGTGAAGGTAAGGTTAATGTGATTGAGTGATTTTTCTGAAAATCAATTATTTGTTTTCTAATTAATGTGATTGAGTGATTTAAGGTAAGGTTAATTAATTTAGATTTGATCTTTAGAGATTGTTCGTGATTGATTCTACATTACTAAATAACTTGCATCATTATGGAATCTGTTCAGATTTCTTTCGTTGTGTAAGAGGGTGGCGCGAAAATAAATCGATGAAGTGGGGGAGGGGACGAAAAAAATCTACGAAAAAAAACCAGTGAATGTGGGAGGAGGTACCAAAAAAACCATGGGAGATGGGACGAAAAAAATCTGAAAGCGAGACTACCAACTGCTCTATTAGGAGTAGAGGTTAGTTATATGCAATTATGGAATTTGCGAAGATATGGTATGGACTATGTGTAGATATGGTATGGACTATGTGGAGTTGATAGAATTTCCGTGATCCACGGTGCATGCCAAACCTGTCACCAAAGGCACGTACACACCCCTGGCGTACTATAACTACTAGTAAAAACGCACGTGCAACACACGTTAACATTTAGGCAATATATTAATTGCATGTGAAATTAGAAATGCTATCATTTGTGTTAACTCTGTGATTAGTGCAATATTTGGTATGATAGTAACTACATGTTAAACACGTCGAACGCTCGCCATTGAAGCAATGTAGGTCGTTGGATTGACTTAGTTTGATGGCCAAGATCAGTTGGATCTGCCTCTTTGAGTTTTTTTATATTGGTATAGATGGCACACCTCGTGTGGTCGATCGGTCATCAGATCCTAGTTTTGAGACCTCGAATCATCAGGGCAATGGCGTACCAGCAGATGTGGACGATGCGAGTGCTCGTCATGGCCATCGTCCTCATCGGCCTCCCATGGGGCGCGGTCTGCGTGCCCGCGGGCCGCGGTGACGCTGAGGCCATGCAAGCCATCGCCAAGTCCATCGGGTGGGCCGTCCCCTCATCCGACCCGTGCGACGGCACCTGGACGGGCGTGAGCTGCAACGAGATCGGCCGCGTCACCTCCATCGTTGTCACCCACGCCGGCCTCCACGGCGTTCTCAACGGATCCGACCTAGGCAAGCTCACGTTCCTGTCCAACCTCGACCTCAGCTTCAACAGCCTTATCGGCCACCTCCCGCTCCTGTCGACGCCTCACCAGCACCTCCGCAACATCGATCTCAGCTCCAACTCCTTGACAAGAATCCCCGGCGGCTTCTTTGCCGCCCTGCCGGCCCTCGAGGTGATTGCGCTCGACAACAACGACATGCTACTATTGTGGGATCAGCGGGACCTTGTCACCTGCTTCGCCCTACGCAGCTTCTCCGCTAACCTAGATGTCCGCTAACAGCAATATCAAGTACCTAGATGTCGGTGGCCAGCACAACGACCGAGATAAGATCACCGGCCGCCTTGACTTGTTCATCCCCGACATGGTCAACCTTGTGGAGGCTCACTTGGATCACAGCGGCTTCTTCGGGCCCCTCCCCGTTACCAAGCTTGTCAACCTCCGCATCTTCGATGCATCCTACAACGACCTTTGTGGACACCCCAAGTTCGCCCCCGGGACGGCGGTCACCCTTGATGGAAATCCCAATGTCGGATTTGCATGCTAGCTAGCAGTACTCGTAATTAATTAATGTTTCATCATATCATGCATGCATGTACTCTACTACTCGCACACGTACGGACCGGTTATTATCAATAATGTCGTAACACACTCTTGTCTATTCCAGGCATGTTTAAATTTATAACTCGCGAAACGTCTTACATTATGGGACGGAAGGAGTATGTGATTGCGTCGGTAGTTTGTCTGGTCCTCATCCGTCGCAATGGTTGAACGTATATCTACGCTACTATTACGTCATTTCGTTTCGTATCGTTAGTCCACCCTAGGACGTCGTACTCCAGCACCCGCCAACGGCTCACCAACAGCGGCAGCCAGTCGCTGACGAGCCGAAAAGGCGTGACTGCTCTTGATTCACCGATGAGGTGGTTGGCGTCGTGTCGGTAAGCTGAGCTGTCAAGGACACACGAGGTTTTTATTTTTTGAACAAAATGAAGTTGGTTCGTGTTTCCCCATCGCAACGAGCACCAATTTGGTTTGAGCTGTCGGTGCAAAGCAAACCTGGTCATTTGGGCCGTGCAGGCCGGCTTACCATGCCAGCATGGCACGACGTGAAATTGCCACCAAAGGGGTAAACGGGATGTGTCTGCACGGAAGGGGTAAGGAAGGGGTAAACTGGCCGTGCCTGGCACGCCAGGGGACGTGTTTGGGCCATGAGGTTGGGCACGTGGGTCGGCACGACACAACCTGTTTAATCAAATTGAACGTGATTATTATGTGTAAAAAGGTATGAACTACGCACTTTTGGTAGCATATATCACACGCCATAACGTGGAGATATGTGCAAAAGATTTGTACTATGTAGTAGTAGCATATATCAATCGGAATTGTAGTTGTTTTTATTTTATTGATTGATGATAGAGATTTCGTTAATAGTGCGAAAATATGGAAATTCTTGATTTGGTAGCAGCACATGCCATAAACAATACAAGATGCAAGATGACCATATAAGTGGTCGAGGGTGCGAGAGGCAGATGCGTTGTATCGGTGGAAGAATCCCTTCTCTATTCATCATCAGTTAGATAAATTAACATGTCAATAGCCGTGATCCTATTGCTCGTCACGCTTGGTCTCGATGGCGTCTCAAGTCTCTCGGCCGCTGCGCGCACGGACGACATAGAGATGGCGGCCATGCAAGCGATCGCCAAGTCTACCGGCGCGGACAGGTCGCTCGGGTGGGGCGTCAAGTCGGCGGATCCATGCGACGGCACCTGGCCAGGCGTCCGCTGCGACAAAGATTCGCACGTCGTCGCCATCAACGCCAGCCGCGCCGGCCTCTCCGGCACTCTCTCCGGCACCGACCTCGTCGACCTCGGGTACCTCACGGAGCTCGACCTCAGCTTCAACCGCCTGGGCGACGACATGCCGATCCTCCCAAGGCCTCTCACCTACCTGACGACCCTCAACCTACAGTCCAATTCCTTCATGGGCATGCCAGAGACCTTCTTCCGCTCCTTCCCCGCGCTGGAGACCGTGGTCCTCGACGACAACTGGGTTATAATGGGGGAGCTTCTCGGCCAACAACATCACCATCTATGGCCGCTTCCCGGCCTACTTCGGCAACACCACCCTTTTCCCTGTCCTTGAGAGCATCTCTTTAGCGAGGAATGATCTCAAGAGCGGACTGCCCTCGTCCTTCGCCAAGAACAGCAAGATCAAGTTCCTCGACATTAGCAGGCAGCAGGATTCTATTGGCCTCGGCATGTACAATGGGTTTCTAGATTTCGTCGCCGGCATGACTAGCCTCGTCGAGATCCACCTGGCAGGCGATCAATTCCGCGGGCCGCTGCCAGACGTCTCTGGGCTGCTCAATCTCAAGGTGTTTGATGCCGCCGACAACAACTTGTGCGGTAAGCTCAAGTTTCCTCCCGGCGTTGCGGTGAATGTCACCGGAAACCCCCAAATCAGAAAGGACTGCCCCTAGCTAGCTTTGTGGATGCGTGGGCCAAGTTTTTGTTTTCTTAAATAAGTAATAAATAAATAATCATGCTTACTACTACTAGTTGATACGAGTATATACTGCCCGATCGATGATCTGTGCAAGGTTTTTTTTTCTGTGCGCTCTCACTAGATTGTCACGGCCCCTACTACTACAGGCCACCAGGAGGCCCGGCCCAAGAGGACCAAGAAGCCCAACAGGCTGTTCGACCCGGCCACCTGGGAGCTTGGTGGGTGATCGATAAGTAGGAGTGAGCCCGAGGTGTTAGGGCACGGTGGTAATGAGTGGATCGCTTCCCCTTGTCTTTCCCCTTTCCTCCCACCTCCTGTAACCTCTCGCTCTCGATCCCCTTCTCCTCTCAAGAACCCTAGCCCCGAATTCCCCTGTATCGCCATGAATTGAGTAGATCGAGCAAGAGGGACGTAACATATGGTATCAGAGCTACCGGATTACTTGAAGAAGCCGACGTTCATCACGCGCCAGCAGCGACAGGCGGGTGAGATGGAGCAGAGAGTGGAGGAGATGGCGGCGGCGCTCAAGGCCATCCAGGATCAGAACGAGGCCATCCAGAAGGCGGTGGCAGTGACGACCACCCTCATCTCGGAGATCCAGCCGGTGGTGGCTGACCTGGCCGCCTGGAAGCCCACGTTGGAGAAATCACTCTCCGATGTGCAGCAGGAGTTGGGCGGGGTGCGCAAGGAGCTGGACGTCATCGCGCGGAACCCTGTGCTCCGGCTCAAACCGGGGGATCTGCCTCCCATCTTCCATCGACCCGAAGGCGCGCCACAAAACCAAGCCGGCAGCAGCCTCCAAGGGCCAGAAGGCCACCGCGTCGACCAAGCTCACCGAGGGGTCGGCTTTGGAGTGGTCACCACTCTAGTCCCGCCTCCGGTCACGGGTATGGCACCATCTCCGAATTTCCTTTCCACGGAGGGTCAATTTTCGGTTGATCATCGCCCCCGAGCACCTGGGCGGTCGCCTTTGAGGGGCATGTCCAGATCTGGCGGTCCTCTGCCTCCACGATCTCGAAGCCCTTATCGTCACCACAGCTCTATCATTCCGAGGCCTAAGATGGATTTCCCTCAATTCTGGGGGGAACGACCTCGTAGTTGGAAACGAAATTGCGAGTCGTACTTCCAGGTTTTCCGCTTAGATCCAGTGCTTTGGGTGGACACCGCCGCGATGCATTTCACTGGGGCCGCTATGGTGTGGCTCGAAAACAGCGATTTCGATTTGCGTCACATGGAGTGGGAACACTTTTGCACCACTGTCTGTGAGCAGTTTGAGAGGAATGAGTTCACGGTGCTGCTGCGTCAGTTGTTTCACTTGAAACAAACTGATTCCGTGACCGATTACACCACTAAATTCACTGAGATAATGCATTCCTTGTTAGCCCACAGCACTACTTGGGATCCTGCCCTTTTTCCCTCACGATTTGTGGATGGTTTGCGGATGAGATCCGCGTTGTTGTTTTGGTTCATAATCCAAAAGACCTCGATACTGCTATTTCGTTGGCTTATTTACAAGAAGAGGCGCTGGAGATTTCCAAACGACGGGAGCCAAGACGCTCGGAGAGCACCGCGGGGAACGGCATGAGCAGCCGCTCCCATCTCAAAGGGGCCATGTCGTTGCCAGCACCTCCGGGACGGCCACCTCCTGTGGTCGCCATGCCGACAGATGAACGTCGGGGAGCAGCCGCTGATGGGCTAAAGGGGGGCAGTTCTATGGAAGATCGACTGACAACCCTGCGTGCCTATCGTCGAGCCAGAGGCCTCTGTTACATGTGTGGAGAGAGGTGGAGTCGAGAGCACAAGTGTGCAGCAGCAGTGCAACTCCACGTTGTGCAGGAAATGTTTGATGTGTTGGGTTTGTCCAGTGGCTCGACAGGTGAGGAACACTCAGATACTGCAAGTGAATGTCACACCATATCCAGGGCAGCAGTGCAAGGCTCAGTCGCACCTCAGACTCTGCGGTTGCAAGGCAAGATTCAGAATCAGCAGGTGTTGATGCTTGTCGACTCGGGCAGTTCGCACAGTTTTGTTAGTTCTGATCTGGCTGGTCGTTTGAAAGGAGTGCACAAGATCTCCAATGTTCTGAAGGTGAAGATAGCAGACGGAGGTCAGCTTCTCAGCAACCATGCTATCACGCAATGTGGGTGGTCAGTGCAAGGGCACAAGTTTACTTCTGACCTCAAGGTTCTGCCATTGGGGTGCTATGACATGATCATTGGAATGGACTGGTTAGAGCAACACAGTCCTATGGACGTGCACTGGGGAGACAAGAGAATGGCTTTCAACCACCATGGGAAGAATATCACGTTGAGTGGTATACAACCTCACACCAAAGAATGCTATCATGTGACTACGGATCAACTGCACTTCATGATGAGCTGTCATGATGTGCATCAACTGGTGCATCTCCAAGCTGTGGATAACAAGCAGAAACAGCAGCCTGAGATGGAGATACCACCCCCAATAGCAAAACTCATCGACGAATTCCAGTCCTTGTTCGAGGCTTCGAAAGGCCTACCACCTGCTCGGCCTTTTGATCACAAAATACCACTCATACCTGGCGCTCAACCAGTGAACATCAAGCCCTATTGGTACAGTCCGTTTCAGAAAGATGAAATAGAGAAGAAGGTTCAAGAGATGCTGGATCAAGGCATCATTCAGCCCAGCTACAGTCCGTTTGCTTCACCAGTCCTGCTGGTTCAAAAGAAAGATCTGTCCTGGCGATTTTGCGTGGATTACCGGCAGCTCAATGCCATCACCGTTAAGGATTGTTTTCCCATGCCAGTTATTGAGGAGCTTCTTGATGAGCTTGTGGGATCCAAATGGTTTACCTGCCTGGACTTAAAGGCGGGATATCACCAGATTCGTATGGCACCCGAGGATGTTTACAAAACGGCGTTCAAAACCCACCTGGGGCACTATGAGTTCAAAGTGTTGGCATATGGATTGTGCTGTGGTCCGGGAACTTTTCAAGGGGCATGCACTATGTATTGGGTCCTTTGTTGCGGCATGGAGTTCTAGTGTTCATCAACGACATCCTGGTCCATAATGAGACTTTGGAAGAGCACATCAAACTTCTCCGAAAAGTCTTTGAACTGTTGGACAAACACCAACTTAAGGTAAAGCTGTCCAAGTGCAAATTCGCCCAGCAACAACTCACCTACTTGGGACACGTCATCAGCGAGCAGGGTGTCGCCACCGATGAGAAGAATATCGCAGCTGTCAGAGATTGGCCGACATCTACTGGAGTTAAGCAAGTGCGAGGGTTTCTTGGTCTGGAAGGCTATTATAGGCGACTTGTACGTGATTTTGGGCTCATCAGTTGTCCTTTGACAAATCTGCTGAAGAAACACTCTATTCTTGTGTGGTCGGCCGAGGCTGAGGAGGCATTCAACCATCTAAAAAAATCTTTAATTTCAGCCCCTGTGTTGGCACTTCCTCGGTTTGACAGACCGTTCGAAATTGAGACTGATGCCTCTCAGTTTGGGGTGGGGGCTGTACTGATTCAAGATGGGCACCCGCTGGCTTTTCTCAGCAAAGCGTTGGGACCAAGGAACCGTGGTTTGTCCACCTACGAGAAAGAATACATGGCAATCTTGATGGCAGTTGATCGATGGCGTGCCTATCTGCAAGGGAGTGAGTTCATCATCCGCACAGACCAAAGCGCATTGTCTCATTTGAACGACCAATGGCTAGTGACTCCCTGGTAGAGACGTGCTTACACAAAACTCATGGGGATGCAGTACAAAGTGGTGTACAGGAAAGGGGTTGAGAACAAAGCGGTCGATGCCTTATCGCGACGAGATGCAGAAGTTTCGGCGATATCGGTGGCTCTACCTGTTTGGCTGGATGAAGTAGTGCAGGGCTACTAGACTGATGGAAATGCTAAGGAGATCTTGCTTCGCTGCAAAGAGATGGGAGACACAGCCTCTGACTACTCTGTTCGAGATGGGGTGATCTTTTACAAAGGCAGGGTGTGGATTGGTGCCAATACAGCCATGCAACAGAAACTCTTGCATGCCATTCATGCTAGTGCCACAGGGGGCCACTCTGGCATTCATGCCACCCATGACAGATTGCGACGCTTGTTCGCTTGGCCTGGAATGAAGCAAGATGTGGTGAACCTGGTGTCTAACTGCAGTGTGTGCAAGCAATCCAAAAGTGAACGGATCCGTACTCCTGGACTGCTCGAACCCCTGCCCATTCCACCTCATGCGTGGCATACGGTTACTCTGGATTTCGTGGAAGGATTGCCAGTGTCTCGGGGTTACTCGTGCATCCTGGTAGTGGTAGACAAGTTGACTAGGTATGCTCACTTCATTCCGCTTGCTCATCCTTTCTCAGCCTTGCAAGTCGCGACCGCATTCATGACTCATGTCTACAAGCTTCACGGGTTGCCTCATGCATTGGTCTCAGACCGTGATAAAGTTTTCACCAGTATTTTGTGGAAGGAAATGTTCAAACAAGCGGGGACCGAGCTCCGGATGTCTTCTGCGTATCATCCCCAGACTGATGGAACCACCGAGAGAGTGAACCAGTGCATGGAGACCTATCTTCGTTGTTTTGCTCATTCCTGCCCACATAGATGGTTCCAGTGGCTGCACCTCGCCGAGTTCTGGTACAATACGTCATCTCACTCTGCGATGTAGGATTCGCCGTTTGAGATGCTGTATGGGCACCCTCCTCGCCATTTCGGGATCGTGGACGCGTCCGCATCAACCCCAGTGGATTTGGTAACCTGGCATGAGGAAAGGGCAGTGGTTTTAGCCTTGTTAAAGCAGCAGTTGGAACGATCCAGGCAGCGGATGAAAGATCAGGCGGATAAGCATCGATCGGAGCGAGCCTTTGTAGTGGGAGACTGGGTGTACATGAAGCTACAGCCTTATGTGCAGGTCTCAGTCGCGGCTCGGGCTAACCATAAGCTATCCTTCAAGTACTTTGGTCCCTTTCAGGTGACGGCGCGCATTGGAGCAGTGGCGTATCGCGTCCAGCTTCCAGAAGGCAGTCGTGTTCACCCAGTGTTCCACGTGTCCCTGCTCTTCCGGAACCACCGTTGGCGCACGCAGCGCCCGGTTTTCCTGAACGTGTGCTCGCTCGCCGGGTCGTCACCAAAGGACAGGTGCAACTTCCTCAAGTGCTGATCAAGTGGACTTCGCAACCGGAGGCGCTGGCAACCTGGGAGGACTTCTTCGAGCTCAGGAGCCGTTTTCCAGGTGCTGTGGCTTGGGGACAAGCCGTTTTTGAAGACGGAGGGGATGTCACGGCCCCTACTACTACAGGCCACCAGGAGGCCCGGCCCAAGAGGACCAAGAAGCCCAACAGGCTGTTCGACCCGGCCACCTGGGAGCTTGGTGGGTGATCGATAAGTAGGAGTGAGCCCGAGGTGTTAGGGCACGGTGGTAATGAGTGAATCGCTTCCCCTTTTCTTTCCCCTTTCCTCCCACCTCATGTAACCTCTCCCTCTCGATCCCCTTCTCCTATCAAGAACCCTAGCCCCGAATTCCCCTGTATCGCCATGAATTGAGTAGATCGAGCAAGAGGGACGTAACATAGATGAACAATTTTATTTTATTTTTGACTGTTTTCTTGATACGTATCCACCAACACTCCCACTGTTTCATATTCACTCTCCATTTGGAATTGAGATTCAGCGTAACTTACCCCCTCTGCGTGTCACCCGTATCCGCATGATGAATGAAGATAATTTATTGCGATTTTTTTAGAGGAAGTTGATTATCAAAAAATAGTTTATTTTAACACAGTACAGATGCAAGCGCTCATACATACGCGCATACACTCACCCCTATGAACGTGCGCACGCACACCCTATGAGCACCTTCGAGGCATATCATCTATTGATTATCGAAAATACTTGCATCATTTTATCAAATGCTGCCGTGGGTGTCGCTGAGTTGCCTCAATTCTTCATCATTTCGATGACCTCAGAGTTGTTCGAATTACACCCATCATGGTTGTGCAAGCAGTGACGCCAAATATTCCTGTGCGAACCCGGGCGGCCAGAGGGGCGAGGACGTCTTGACGTGGATCATGGACACGACCAGGGGGACCATGAGGATGGTGTTGTACGTGGCTTTCTCTATGGCTATCTAGCGTACTTCACACTAGACCTTCCAGAAAATTGCCACTAGAGGCCAACGCGCACTTTGTCGTGCTGTTCTTTTCTCGCAGGATTAGTTTTTATTTTCTCTAACAATTAATTATGGTTGCTTGTTTGATTGTTTCGATTAGGCTTTCTCTGCGATGACTTAGATTTTTATTATGTTCTGGTGGTGCCTTTTTTAACTGCTATATTTTGTTGGACTGTTGTTGGAGAAGGTATTTGTTCTGAGAGGTTAGTGGTGTTGTTCGCTGCATGGTTGTGGTGTCCTTGATTGCTACAACTATGTTCTTTGAAATAAGCAAGTTGTGTGTTGCATCTTTCATAGAACTGTACTTCTGTACAAAGTTTCTGGCAGACCATCCTTCCCTATAAACCAACGGGTATTTCTCTTTTTAATGGAATCACTCTCGCTATTAAAGACCTTCAAAAGAAATTTCCCTGGACATCATTATTCTAGGCTGTTGGAATATTTGGAACCAAAGAAATTGCAAGATTTTCAGAATGGGAATCCCGACACTCAATTCTTGGATATTTCTTTTAAAGGAGGATCTTACTCTTCTTCAACATAGAGTCAAGAGCAAGAATTTGGACTACCTTCAAATTTTGATTAGCTCAAATATCAATATTTGGCACATGATGTTTCCATCTTGGTATAGGATGCTTTATTTTCCGTCATTTCTTCTTGTATTATATGTACATATTTGTTTATATATGAAGAAATGTTGTAGAACTATTGTTCCACTTCCGGGCTTCAGAAAAAAAAACTCTTACCTCACTCCATTGACCTTACTTGCTAGTTATGTTTTCGCGATTTACTCTTTCGTAGATTTGTTTTAGGCAACTACTAGGTAAGCTTTAAATCTGCCAAGAACTAATATTGGTAAGACCTCTAGGTTGTGCTAAAATATTTAGTAGGTCTACTCACAAATTCTCTAGACTCCAAGCGATCCTTCAGCTGTGTTCCCCTTTAATACTCTTTTTTTCCAACCAGGCTCGCACCCCTTTCCATTAATTTTGCAATCAACGGAAATACAATGTTCCAGTAGTTTTACCAAGCCAACCACATCCAAAATAAGACTGAAAGGGGAGGAGCGAGCTGGAGCATTGACAGGAAACCCACCGCAAGAGGACCCTAAAACGGATCAACTGCCATAGGACGAAAACCTGACGACACCGACTAGCCACTACCCTAACCTCATCCATGAAAATAGTGCACCACCTGATAGACTACATAGTCTACTCAGGCATAAAGAAGTAACTCTCCAAAAGCATATAAGACTCCAGAACGGGCATCAAACCCCAGTGGACTGTAAACCAAGCAGATTAGCCGATTTGGATCCCCTCTCCATCCTTCAGTCGCATCACACCTCGCGAGTGAGTCCTGTCCGCCAGAGCTGCTGGCACATACGCCAATCTCTTCACGCCCGCCTGAAACTTCGACCTATCTTCTTCCTTCAGTAGTCCTATCCAGTACAACATAAAAGAACATGCACTGAAAACAGCCTCCAGCGGAGAACGAGCATTATAATTGTCAAAAGTAACTTTGTTTCGAAGACACCATATCCCCCAACACAAAGCCGCAATGATCATCATGAAAAATTGTTTTCCACCAGGGAAAAACTTATACAACCACGCCCAGCTTTGCCAAAGGGAACGTGGGCAACAGGATACTCCAGCCGTAAGTCCCAGGGCCCCCCAAACTGTTCGAGCAAGAGGACATGTAAAAAATAGATGGTTCGCAGTTTCCATGTTCGTGCAGAAAGAGCAAACAAGATTCCCGGGCCATTTCCTCTTCCTCAAATTATCCCGGGTAAGCACAGCATTTTGGAATAGCTGCCATAAGAATATTTTGATTTTCAGTGGGATACTAGCTTTCCAGATCCACTTATAGTTAGGGCCAGCTAAATCCCTCTCCAACCACTTATACACTGATTTAGTGGTAAGTCTCTTGTTCTTGCACAACTTCCAAAACACTGTATCAGGGATATTGTTCAAAGTATATTTCTTTGCCTTAGAAACTACCCATTCCCATTGATCATTGATCTCCCCAAACAGCCTACACCTGAAACCCAGGCTATAGTTTTTCGCCACAAAATCTGCAATAGTCTCATCCTGATCCTGACATATACTGAATAAGACGGGGAATTTTTCACATAATGGCACAGCATCTATCCATGGCTCATGCCAGACCCTAGCCAAGTTCCCACTATTAACCTTAACGGCCCTCCCAGCCATATATGTCTCTTTAACTTTCATAATTGCTTTCCAGCAAGGGGAGTCTGAAAAACGACTACGAATATTAGCCACCGTTTTATTCTTGAAATATCTGGCCCGAATAATTTGTTGCCACAACCCATCTTTAGTTTCAAGTTTCCACCACCACTTGGTTAACAGGCTAATGTTCTGCTTGTGGAGGTCCTTGATCCCCAGCCCACCGATTCTTTTGGAACTACAAACCCTAGTCCATTTCACCATATGATATGCCCGTTTATTGTTCTTCCTTTTCCAGAAAAATCTTCTCCGGTGTTTATCCATTTTCTCAATAAAAGTCTTGTTGAATAGGAACATAGACATAAGATAAGATGGTATTCCATCTAGGCTCGAGCCTAATAGGGTAAGCCTAGCACCAGACGAGGCTGCATAGGCTATCCAGGCGTCTAACTTTTTACCATCTTAGCATCCAGAAATTCCAACTCAACATTTTTTAAAGTGGAGTAAGATATCGGTGTACCCAGATATTTCATAGGTAAAGAACCCACCTGACACCCAAACATGTTAGCATATGCTATATCAATCTCATTATCCCCTCCTATAATAATAATTTTGCTCTTGTCAAAATTGATTTTCAATCCGGACATGAGTTCAAACAAATAAAGTAGTAGTTTCACATTAACTGCTTTATCAATATCATGCTCGAAGCAAATGACAGTATCATCTGCATATTGCAAGATCCCAACTCCGTCTTTTATAAGATCAGACGCCAACCCTTTGACAAGGCCATTTTTCTGGGCCGAGGTCATCATCTTGGTTAGACATTCTGCCGCAACATTGAACAGGAATGGAGAATGTGGATCACCTTGCCTTACCCCTTTAGCACTTTGTATATAAGGTCCCATCTCGTCGTTGATTTTCACACTGACTGTCCCATTTCTCAGGATCTGGTTTACCCAACCACACCACTTTTGGTTAAACCCACGTTTAACATGACATTCTAATAAGAAGTCCCAATTGACTTTGTCATATGCCTTCTCAAAGTCAAGTTTGAGTATCACCCCTTTTTGTTTTTTGACATGAGTATAATGCATAATCTCATGCAAGGATAAAATGTCGTCTACTATATGCCTCCCTTTGATAAAAGCATTTTGCTGTATGCTAAACAGTTTGTGTGCATATTTTTCAACCCTGAGGTCCATGACCTTGGTAATAAGTTTGTATGGACAGTGTAGTAAACAAATGGGTCTATACTGTTGTATCCTATTAGCATCATTTGATTTGGGCAGCAGGATAATAATGCCATAGTTCAGCCTTTGTACATCTAGTTTCCCCTCATAAAACCATTCAAACATAGCAAATAAATCTGGAGCTACGACCTCCCAACAATGTTGATAAAACTCAGCCGGGATGTTGTCAGGCCCAGGTGCCCGATTAGATTTCATGTCAAATAGAGCTTTCTTAATTTCTGCAATAGAAAAGGGTTTAGTCAGTTCCTCATTATCTTCAGAGGAAATTTTTTCTTCCAGTGGCCACAGATCCCCATCAATCTGACACAGGTTTCCAGGAGCAGGTCTGAAGAGATTTTTGTAATATTCAGTGGCATGCGCCAAGAGGTTTTTGGTCCCCTCAATAGTGACCGCACCGCACTCCAGTGAGATCATAGTATTTTTTCTCCGGCGGCCATTTGCTACTTTATGGAAAAAGTTAGTATTATTATCACCTTTGATAAGCCATCTCTGAGTAGAGAATTGGTGCCAATACAATTCCTCCTCCACATACATGTTATTCAGCTCTAACAAAATTTCCAGTTTCCTGGTATAGGCCTGTCCACATAATCCAACAGTCTCCTCAAGCCCTTCCAGCTCTTGTAGTTCGAGTTTGATAATATCTCTCCTAATCTTATTGTGCCCAAAAATATTGGACCCCCATCCTTTAAAAAATTTCTTTAATCTCTTCAGTTTTATGTTCAGGATGTCAATAGGGTCTTTGGTATATATAGGTCTCGACCAAATATCAGCAACCAGAGGTAAAAACTCTGGATTATTAAGCCAGTTGTTATCAAACCTAAAGCACCTACAACCTGGTGCTCTAGATGAAGCCAAACCTCCATTCAAAAGCAAAGGATTATGATCTGATAACTCTCTCACTAACTTTTTAACTGAAACAAGAGGATACAAGTCATCCTAATCCGTTGACATCAAAATCCTGTCCAATTTCTCCAGGGTAGGGTTTTCCTGCTTATTAGACCAAGTATAACATCCACCTGACATACTGATCTCTCTCAGACCAAGCAGGTGGATGACAGAATTGAACACATCAGAAAAGTGGGACATGGAAGTTTTCTTGTTCTTCTCTCCACTGTGTCTAAGAATATTAAAGTCTCCTCCCACCAAATAAGGAATGTGGGTCCTATTACACATATTAGACAATTCTGCAATAAATTCTGGTTTGTTTTCATCCTGGGCTGCTCCATACACTACCAGCAGAGCCCAGTTGCATTTCTTGCCTTCATCAAAAAGATCCATTTGAAGGATATATTTCCCATGTTTAACATTAATAAGATCAAATTTGTCCTTATTGATACCACCCAAAATACCCCCTGATTTACCCCTAGAAGGAATCCAATCCCATTCGAATTTACCTTCAGGGTCCAATTTCCTAAAATAGGAAGGATTATAAGTTTTTTTCATAGTCTCTTGAAGACCAATAAAGTCCACATTATTGGCACAAATGATATCAGTGAGGCAGGTAGACATGCCTTTCTTGCCTGCCCCCCTACAATTCCAGAGCAATCCTATCATTTATATCTTGCAGGTTTCCCCCTCTCCCTAGTAGGTCTGCCAGGATTCAGGGCAGACTTACCCTCCTTTTTTTTCATCTGACTTCTCATGACAGGTCTGTCCATATCATGAGGGGACAAGACCTTCACTTTTTTTTGTTGATGGGCATGTTTCTTTTTTTGCCTAGACTGTACCAAAATATAAGGTTCATCCTCATCCACATTTTCGTTATCCCAGGTTAATAACAAGGGAATATCATTACCCAGCCCATCATTTACTGTAATAGGAGCAGTGTTAGTTTCAACCCTTTTATCATGTAACAAGGTCCTAGGTACCTCTAATTCCCGCAAAATGTCTATCGTATCAAAGCTATCGTCAGGAATATGCACTCCCATCATAGCAGCCCGAGCAATAATAGCAGTATCATCCAGCGCAGAAAATTGATTATTCGAGTAAGATATTTTTTTACCTTCAGCATCACGCTTCTTCAGTCTGTTGGTTGCCATCTCCTCCACTCGCTCCATTTTCAGAAATTGCCTGCACGAAGACCGTCCTTCCGGAGCCATATTGTCACGCGTTGGCGGTCCAGAGAGCGATTCAACAGTGTAAATACTGTGATTATCCCCTCCTTCAGTTGACCCTTCATCAAGAGGCACAATATGAGGTAGAGATGGCCACACCACATAATCTGACAAGGGAGGAAATTTTTCTCCATAAGATTTATCAACATGTTGCATAAACATCGGAGATGGAGGAATAGGAGTTTGGATAATATCCCAAGCACCTTTTTTCATATTGTCAGCCGCAATAGGAGACCTCTCCATCTCACTCTCTGATATCTCATCATTTTTTTCTTCATGATCTTTTTCAGCAGGTGATTCAGAATAAGTCATTTTATCAGTTGCATATTCCCTGGCCATAGATTCGAGCAAAAGCTCCGTATGGTTCCCCTCATCACTTTCCCCTTCCTCCTCACTCTCAGCCACTGCAGATAATCGTTGCGACCCCTTATCATAGTTTTGAGAAGAAAAATTTCCCATCACAGATGCACTGGTTTCCCCTTGTCCATCAGACGAAGCAGGATAGGAATTCATCCTGGCTTTCTTCGGGAAGGAAGGGGATGCACTGCTATCCACAGTGACAGAGGTCTGATTTTTCTCTCCTCCCCCCGTCACAATTTTTTCAACCTCATAATAAAAATCATAGAACTGTTCTCCCAACATGCCCTCAGCGGTAGGGGGAATTTTTCTCACCTCCCTACAACCCAAGAGAATTCTAACATACTCAGGTTTATGCAGAGTAGATTCATCAATCTCAAGAGTGATGCCTACCAGTGCTCCTGCATATGCAGCATGTTCAGCACATCTCTTCTCTAAAGGAATGTTGCTAACTCTAACCCAAGCCTTTTCCATTTCCCCCTTAGCACCAATAGATGCGGACCAGGGTTTTAAATTGACCACCGTAGCCCCATCCTTCATAGGTAGGTGTTCCCCATAGCAACAAACCCTCTCCACCTCACTAGCATTAGGAAATCTCATAACAAACTGATTATGGCCTATGGAACGAGCAGTACAGCTCCATTTTTTCTTTCTGGGCTTATGAGCAAAGAACCCATTAAATTCAGATTCAATTTCTTTAGTTGTTGCACTCCCCTCCACAATAGTAATCACTACATTGTTCGTTTTCTCACTTTTCCTAGCAGCAGACATATCAGGGATATAGAAAAAACCCTGTCCAGGAGATTGGAAACCACACATAAAAGGAATGCATTCCCACGGCCTCAGATTTTGACAAAGTTGCGCCATATGTCCCAGCTTATTGCATTTTTCACAGCGAACCGTAGGGCAGCGAGGAGCAAAATGACCTGGGAGACTGCAGTTGAGGCAGAGCTTGTCGTTGGCCTTGGCCGCTGGATCTGGAGTATCCATCGCGACCGATGAAGCCGTCTGGGCCGTCGACGTCGTCGTGTTCGCCCGCGCCTTGGCATCTCCGCTCATCGCCCTTGCCGCAGCTTCCCATCGGTCGTCGGCACCTCCGCCAGATCCGGCTCTCCCAGATGATGGCGGCGGCGGATCTGGGCGCTGCCACACCATGTGGCACTGGATCTGGCCTCCTATTCGTTATTGATGACGTGGTCAAATGTGCCCCAACCCCTGCCCCTGCTAACTTTCCATGCTTTCTCAGGTTAACCTGTTATTTATCAAGTGAAATGTGTCATTAGTCAATTAACCCAAACGAATTGCATGTTGTAGACCAACAACTCAGATTGGTCGATTTATGCCATAAACTCGTTAATTTGACAAAATAAGGTCAAGCCCGATTCGGAAGGGAAAACCGACCATGTAGCTGCCGTGATAGCCTAAAAGATAAAAATAATTAAAGGCCACAAGAGTCTGTGTTCAATAGGCTCGGACTCGCGGCCTTTGTCCTTTAACTCAGACTGACTGCACGCTTTAGGCTAACGACTAGAAAATTGATCGATTTCTTCAAAGAAAAATTGATCGTCTTAGGCCACAAGCTAGTCAATTTGTCCATTTGCAAAAAGAAAGACCCATGTAAAAAATTGTTTATCGACGTTGGGATTAAAACGATCAACTCCCAAGTTATTAGCATAAAGCATGACTCAGTTTGAGTCAATAGACTAATGGCACATTTCACATTTATTTATCCACATTTCTCTTAGGCTAGCCTGCCCTGCAAAGCTTCAGGAGACCTTTCTGTTCCCAACAAAAACAACACAAGTACTACTAGGAAGATGCTCCTTGGAGGGGAGAACCAACAGTAACGTACACAGTACATGTAATCATGGAGAAGCTCCCTCTACTTCTGGGCTTACCTACCCGGCCGTCACATGGACGGATGGTGGTGCAACCTATTTGACCAATGTGCCGATGTGTATTTGGAGAAACATTTTGGCCAGTACATAATTCTTGGCCACTCCGTCCAAAAAAAACTTGCCAAGCAACAAATTTTCTTCGGAAATGAGGGTTTCTCCTAATTTACATACTGTAATATAAATCTTTTTTCCGGGTAAACTGTAATATAAATCAACCCAAATACTTTATCCCTCTTCCATTTTGCCCATAGGCCGGGGCATTTTAAGGCATTCCTTCCTTGCCAACTTTTTCCCGTTTTCTATTTCAAATAAGATGGCGCGTGGTGCTAGCAAATGCATTCCTTGCATGTGTGCAAGATAGTAGGGACTTGGACTTCAGTTGGGTCTCTCACGAGAAGAGCCCGTGAGTGTGACATGGTAGCCTCTAGCAGTCTAGCTAGCTATAGTAGTGTTTCTCAAAAAAAAAGCTAGCTATAGTAGTTGGCTAGAGGAGGGCTGACAAAAGATATGGGCTAGCGCAGCGGTAGTCGTTGCGTCCATGTCTCTTTTTTTGGAGGGTTTCGTTGCGCCAATGTCAACAGTCTAGTTTCTCAGCAACAACAAAAAGGTGTAGTTTCACATGGCACGGCTCGGTCTTGCACGGTACTGCACGCACGTGCTCGCGGTCAATTATTGAGTACGGTTCTAAGGTTTGCTGGCAACGCCGCAAAAATTGAGTGAAATTCAGATTGGTTAGCTCTTAAAAACTCAAAATTGTAAAAGCTTCAAATAACCAGTTAGCTCTCCTAAAAAACAAAAGACAACCAGTTAGCTTAAAAACTCGAAACCATATCATCCGTTCATCCGGGCGGAGGGAGTGGGAGAACACAAATAGTGACGAGTGATAGGGGACTCGTCGAGGTGATTGTCGACGATGACCAATATGAAAACTTCTTCATCCATAATGAATCACCAAAGCTGCCTCCCGTGGAACCAGCTCCCGGATCCGACACCACTGAATCCCTAACCCTAGACGCATGCATGTGAGAGGAACGAGCGTCACACACGTCAGGGGAGGGTGTGACCCTGTGCGATTAACCCGCTTGCAGGAGGGTGTGTGGGGCAGGTCGGTGATGTTTAGGCGGGTCCAGCTGAGGGAGGTCGACGGGTTTGGACATATGCGGTTTCTTCGCATTGTTCAAGCTTGCGAGCAAAATTGTCATTTCTTCATTCGCTGGAGGGATGCCGCCCGATTGCTTGAGTTCATACCGAAAGATATCGGCGGCAATGAGATTGATACCATATGGCATTCTGGCTGACTACACCGATGAGTATCTTTGCATTGGAAAAAATACCACGCTAAAATGCGTGCGACTGTTTGCTAAGCTTTTGATCCAGATTTTTGGTCACGGGTATCTCCGAGCTCCTAATGAGGACACAAAGAAGTTTATGGTGATGAATGAAGCAAGATGATGGGCGGGCATGCTTGGAAGTGTGGATTGCATGCATTGGAGGGGAAGAACTGTGTAACACCCCGGATGTAACTTATCCAATTTGTACTCCAACTCTTGCTGTTTCCGGCGTTAAGTTATTTTATTTTCTCGGGTTCGGGTCTTTGTCTTCGTGTGTTGTTGTCGTTGTCATGCATCTCATATCATGTCATCATATGCATTGCATTTGCATACGTGTTCGTCTCTTGCATTCGAGCATTTTCCCCGTTGTCCGTTTTGCATTCCGGCGCTTCGTTCTCCTCCAGTGGTCAATTCTACTTTTCTTTCGTGTGTGGGGATTAAACATTTCCGGATTGGATCGAGACTTTCCAAGCGGCCTCGGTTTACTACCGGTAGACCGCCTGTCAAGTTTCGTATCATTTGGACTTCGTTTGATACTCCAACGGTTAACCGAGGGACCGAAAAGGCCTCGTGTGTGTTGCAGCCCAACACCCCTCTATTTTGGCCCAAAACCCACCAAACTCTGCTCCATCATCTAGAGCATTCGATCACGATCGCGTGGCCGAAAACCGCACCTCATTTGGACTCTCCTAGCTCCCTCTATGCCTATTTAAACACCCCCCCCCCCGAAATTTCGGATCTCCTTCCTCCCCGAAACCCTAAAAATCCGCTCGCACCGCGCCGGACACGTCCGTTTTCCACCGGACAAATCACGCCGCCGCGCCCAGCCACTAGCACGCTGCCACGTGGCACCCGCCGCCGCCTCCCACCGCGCGGCCCGGGAGCCCACGTCCGGCCCCCGCGGCCCGCTTC